>NC_090646.1:301429069-301729069 GCF_040937935.1 Hyperolius riggenbachi | reverse complement strand
GTGGGGGGGTGATCAGGAGGGAGTAGGGGGCAGATTAGGGACTTAAAAAAAAAATAGCGTTGACAGATAGTGACAGGGAGTGATTGATGGGTGATTAGGAGGGTGACTGGGTGCAAACAGTGGTCTGGGGGGTGGGCAGGGGGGGGTCTGAGGGGTGCTGTGGGCGATCAGGGGGCAGGGGGGGGGGAAATCAGTGTGTTTGGTGCAGACTAGGGTGGCTGCAGCCTGCCCTGGTGGTCCCTCGGACACTGGGACCACCAGGGCAGGAGGCAGCCAGTATAATAGGCTTTGTATACATTACAAAGCCTATTATACACTGTTGCAGCGGCGATCCGGATGCCAGTAACCCGCCGGCGCTTCCGAACGGCCGGCGGGTTACGGCGAACGGGGGGCGGAGCCAGTCCCCGGCGGCTGATCGCGTCACGAATGACGCGATCGCCGCATAGCCACTCCCGCAGCCGCCCCCGCCGATGGGCGTATTGCGGTCGTTTGGGCCCGGACTTTGCCGCCGCCCATCGGCTGGGGGCGGTCGTTAAGTGGTTAAACAATTATTGCACACTTTCTGCAAATCCAATAATCTTAAAGGAATACTATCGATCTATGCATTTATTTTTAAATGCTGTATGTTGTAGCACACATTAGGACAAGTACTAGGAGCAATTTGATTCTTCACACAGCTGTTCCTCTTAGCTGTAAAATCCTCCTTCAGTTTTAGATACAAAATGTATCTAATACTGTCGGCTCCCACAGGGCTAGACCATGTCTCTGCACAGGGGAGTTGCTATCAACTCCTCAGTTTATAGTTTAATTATCTCCTGGCTGAAAGAATCTTAAAAGCCGCATCTACATGAGTAGATGCGGCCGCGATGCTCCTTATCAATCGAGCCGCTGATGCGGCTCGATTGATAAGATCCGACAGGACGGATCTCCGCACCGCCGATTCCCTGCTCGCTCCCCGCGAGGGGACAATGGCAGGGAATCGAGCGGAAGATAAGCGGCGCTGGCGGGGACGAGCGGGCATGAGCGGGGAATCGAATGCGGGGCACGCGGAAGAGGCGATCCGGCGGCTAATCGAGCCGCCGGATCGCTGCAATGTCTCATAGTGTAGACGGGGCTAAAGATTCTAGCAATGTGTATTTATTAGCTTTGCTTCTCTTGACTGATAAAGATACTAATAATGCTAATTGTAAACAGTGGTCTGCCCCTCTCAGCAGCCTGTAAAGTGGATGCAGCCCGGAGTGAATCATCACAAGCAGGCAGCCAGGCAACCAGTCTGAGTGTAAATACAGACTAGTGTTATAGCTAGTTATATTCCAGCAATATTACAGCTCATTTAGTTACCTGTTACCACCTCAGATCCGCCCATTTCTCCTCATGTCTCCTGCATGCTGTGAGTGACACAGTGAAATATATTTGTGAGCTGTGTGAGAAATGAATTTCTAAGCAGGGATAGAGGGAGAGAAACCTGGGTGAATAAATAGTGCCCCTAGCACTAGTGGTAATATGTACACTAATATAGAGTATTAAAAAAAAAAAAATTTTTCAATCGATAGTATTCCTTTAATTTCACTCTCAAATATCACTGTGTGTGTCTCCTATATGATATATTTAATTGACATTTTTTATCGTAACAACCAACGATTTATAGAGGAAAATCATGATTAACAAGGTTGGCCAAACTTTCGCATACCACCGTGTGTGTACATATATATATATATATATATATATATATATCTATCTTGTATCTTTTTCAATTATACATATAGATCCTTGTTGTGGATCACGTATAGCATGGAATTCGGACGTAGAGTATGAGTATTATAGAGAATAGTTACTATGGAGATGTCCACAAAAGTATTTGTTATATGCATTGCTCATACGGATGTTCATTGTACGCATTACTCTTATTGTATTGTCTTTTTTATATTATTGTTTTATCGCGGAGGATATGAATGTGTATTGCATGCATTGTTTTACAGTATTATTGGCTTATTGTGGATGATATGAACCTCAATACTGAACAAAGATGAGGGTAAATTATCCAGAGTGTATGATGAGAGCAGGTTTTTATTCCTGCAAAGAAGAATTTTATAGTATAATAAAATATGTTCCGTTCCCTTTTTTTTTTTTTTTTTTTAATATTCTAGTTGCTCCTGTTTGTATTTTTGACTGAGGAAGTGGGCATGAGACCCGTGAAACGCATTGCAGTTGATTGGAGTAAGAAATAAATGTATTTTTGCTTATATTACATTCTTACATAGTTATTTGGGTTGAAAAAAGACATATGTCCATCGAGTTCAACCAGAAAACAAAGTACACCACCAGGCTGCTCCCTCACATATCCCTGTTGATCCAGAGGAAGGCGAAAAACCCTTACAAGGCATGGACCAATTAGCCCCCAAAGGGAAAAAATTATTCTCGACTCCAGATGGCAATCAGATAAAATCCCTGAATCAACACCACTGGGCATTACCTAGTAATTATAGCCATGGATGTCTTTCAATGCAAGGAAAGCATCTAAGTCCCCTTTAAATGCAGATATAGAATTTGCCATAACTACTTCCTGTGGCAATGCATTCCACATCTTAATCACTCTTACTGTAAAGAACCCTTTCCTAAATAAATGGCTAAACCGGTTTCCTCCATGCGCAGATCATGTCCTCTAGTCCTTTGTGAAGGCCTAGGGCGAAAAGCACACCCGCCAAGCATTTATATTGCCCTCTGATG
Organism: Hyperolius riggenbachi; assembly: GCF_040937935.1. Lineage (NCBI taxonomy): Eukaryota > Metazoa > Chordata > Amphibia > Anura > Hyperoliidae > Hyperolius > Hyperolius riggenbachi. The sequence goes on along the minus strand of NC_090646.1, from coordinate 301,726,342 downwards.
TATTTATACATGTTAATTAGATCTCCTCTAAGGCGTCTTTTCTCTAGACTAAATAAACCCAGTTTATCTAACCTTTCTTGGTAAGTGAGACCTTCCATCCCACGTATCAGTTTTGTTGCTCGTCTCTGCACCTGCTCTAAAACTACAATATCTTTCCTGTAATGTGGTGCCCAGAACTAAATTCCATATTCCAGATGTGGCCTTACTAGAGAGTTAAACGGGCAATATTATGCTAGCATCTCAAGTTTTTATTTCCCTTTTAATGCTTCCCAAAATGTTATTAGCTTTAGCTGCAGCAGCTTGGCATTGAATACAATTATTTAACGTGTTGTCGATGAGTACTCCTAAGTCCTTCTCCAAGTTTGATGTCCCCATCTGTATCCCATTTATTTTCTATGGTGCTAGACCATTGGTACGACCAAAATGCATGACTTTACATTCTTCAAAATTGAATTTCATCTGCCATTTATGTGCCCATATAGCCATCCTATTCAGATCCTGTTGCAATACAGTGGCTTGCAAAAGTATTCGGCCCCCTTGAAGTTTTCCACATTTTGTCACATTACTGCCACAAACATGAATCAATTTTATTGGCATTTCACGTGAAAGACCAATACAAAGTGGTGTACACGTGAGAAGTGGAACAAAAATCATACACGATTCCAAACATTTTTTACAAATAAATAACTGCAAAGTGGGGTGTGCGTAATTATTCAGCCCCCCGGAGTCAATACTTTGTAGTACCACCTTTTGCTGCAATTACAGCTGCCAGTCTTTTACGGTATGTGTTATAATTTAAGTAGGCCTCAGTTATTTGGTCTGAGTTCAGGTAAAAGGCTTGTCCGCAGTGTATGCCTTTAAAATAAATAGAGTTCTTGTGATGCAGGCAGAGGCATTTCAGGGTCTTCGTGTAGCAGAGGATACACGCAGATACTGAGAACATGTTCCTGAAAGAAGGCCACAGGCCTACTCTGACCTCAACACGTATACCACAGGAACAATCAACATAGGCCATGTTTACCAAAATACCCAAATTCCAGTAAGTAAAGGAAAGGTGACATTGAATATTAATCGAGTAGGTGGGTATTATGACACCACGAGGGGGCTCAACCAATAGTCTGGTCTAGGGGATGGCGAAGATGATGTCACATTTAACTCTTTCCTAGTCGGTATTAAAACCTAGGTGGGCGATCAGAGCGCACTCTGCTTCTTACTTTCACACTAGCTCTAAATGGTGACTAGGACCTCTAAGTATTTTCATTCTATATGTAATCTGATATAATGTATGCTGTACATAGGTAGTCTAGTGCAGTGTTTCCCAACCGCTGTTCCGCGGCACACTAGTGTGCCGCGGAACGTTGCCTGGTGTGCCGTGCTCTTATCCCCCCTCCCGCCCGTCCCTGCGGCCGCCGCTGTTATTACCTTAGCAGCGGCCGCTCTCCCCTCTCCAGACCATGTATATGCTAGCAGCGTATCTCCGGCTGCTCTGTGTGATGCACTGATGCGGAAGGAGGCAGGGCTCGGTTACCATAGTAACGGCGATACATATCGCCGTTACAGGAAGCCGCTGCCCTCCTTTCTTTCGCATCAGTGCATCACACAGAGCAGCCGGAGATACGCTGCTTGAATATACACGCGCCGGAGAGGGGAGAGCGGCCGCTGTTAACAAGGTAATAACAGCGGCGGCCGCGGGGACGGGCGGGAGGCACTAAACTGGCTATACTGGGGCACTATTCTGGGGTACTATACTGGCTATCCTGGGGCACTAAACTGGCTATACTGGGGCACTATTCTAGCTATACTGGGGCACTATTCTGGCTATACTGGGGCACTATACTAGCTATACTGGGGGGCTATACTGGGGCACTATACTGGCTATACTGGGGCACTATACTGGGGCACTAAACTGGCTATACTGGGGCACTATTCTGGGGCACTATACTAGCTATACTGGGGCACAATACTGGCTATACTGGGGGGGCTATACTGGGGTACTATACTGGCTATACTGGGGCACTATACTGGCTATACTGGGGCACTATACTAGCTATACTGGGGGGCTATACTGGGGCACTATACTGGCTATACTGGGGCACTATACTAGCTATACTGGGGGGCTATACTGGGGCACTATACTGGCTATACTGGGGCACTATACTGGGGCACTAAACTGGCTATACTGGGGCACTATTCTGGGGCACTATACTAGCTATACTGGGGCACAATACTGGCTATACTGGGGGGCTATACTGGGGTACTATACTGGCTATACTGGGGCACTATACTGGCTATACTGGGGCACTATACTAGCTATACTGGGGGGCTATACTGGGGCACTATACTGGCTATACTGGGGCACTATACTGGGGCACTAAACTGGCTATACTGGGGCACTATTCTGGGGCACTATACTAGCTATACTGGGGCACAATACTGGCTATACTGGGGCACTATACTGGCTATACTGGGGCACTATACTGAGGCAACTAAACTCCCTACACTGGGGCAACTATGCCAGCTATGCAGCCGCACCCCAGCCCCCCCCCCCCCCCCCCCATAGCGGCACTGTCCACTAGGTCGCGCAAACAACCGGGGGCCGCATCGCCCCCACCGCGCGCGCGCGCCGTTCCCCGGAGAAAAATTTGGTCAGACAGTGTTCCCCGGGCCGGAAAAGGTTGGGAAACACTGGTCTAGTGTAACGTAGTTTAGAAAGAAGGTACCTGATTGACTTCAGCAGGAAGTTTAAACAAGAAGCTTGTAACGCAACATGAAGATTGGCGTGGCTAGGATATGATGAACTGTATCTATCTGTATTTCTGTTTCCTGAATAAATAACGTGAATATTGAAGAAGCCTGAGAAAGTCTATCTCCTGCTTGCTGTGATGAGTCATGTGTGCAACTCTTGCTGCTGAGTTGCTGGTGCCGGAAAAAGGTGATTAGAACAGTTTATAACAATGGTGCCGATTAAACCCTTCGCTGTCTAGCAAAACAGGCAGACGGGGCCAGGGGCCGAAGTTTTCAAGGTATTCCACAGCGAAACAAGCGGAGTAGATGCGGACTGGGAAACTTATCAAACTGATAAATAGTGTGCGTGAGCCAGCACACGGGCTGCAATTCGAGGAAATCAGCAGCGAAACTCTTGGACGTAAAAATTAATCTGCAGGTGCACATGCAGGTACAAGCCTAAAACAGGATCGCAGGTGCTGGAACGCTCCGAGCAAGGCCGGTCGCAACTGCCGCTGGAGAAGCCGATCCACTGAGCCAGAGAGATTACGCTCAGGAGTTCCAGGGGGTCCAATCAGAAGTTTTGCGGGGAAAAGTTGCAAAAGCTGATGAATTGCCAAGAGTCCGCGGATCAGGCATGTATGATTTACGTTGTTATATTGCATTATCTGTGTTGCAGCTTGGAGTCTGCGTATTTTTTTTACCTTCCGTGTAAAGCGTACATAGTACTGGCTTTAATGTTTCTGTAATGTATGTTAGGGTTTGATTGTGGTTACATCCACATTTGTCACAGGCATGTTTTTTTTTCCGCTGGACAGTTGTTAACGGTGGTATTTGCTGGGTTGGTTTTGTTTTTTTTCTCTCTCTCGCTCTCTCAGAGAAGCTGTCTGTGTAGGGGTGAGGACAGCTTGGAGTGATGCCAGCAGTGCTGCAGTCTCGTGTAGAGCGGCCCGCAGAAGAGGAGGGGGGGCGGCTTTCGAGTAGTAGAAGGGGGGAGAAGAGAAGGAGAGAGGAAAGCGAGTGAGAGACAGTTGTAAGCTGTGAGGTTTAGAAGTGTGTAGGGTTTAAAGCATGTGTTAACTGTTGGCAGTATGGGTTTTTTTTTTTTTTTTCCGGTGAGCTGGGTAGACAGGAATGCACAGCCCACGTCTCTGGGTCGCTTTGAAGATATGAAAAAGCTTATAGCCACAACTGAGATGGTGAGTGAAGGGCTACTGTACTCTGCCGTTTTTTTTCGGTCGGAATGTTTTTTCCTCTGTGGGTTTTTCTAAGGGACTCCACGAGCATAGTGGAAAGCGTAGAGAGAAAAGCAAGCTTCTCTCGTTCCAGTCAGTGCTGCTAAAATGTTTCTAAATGTCTGCATACGTTTAATGTTGTTTGGTCAGCTCCGGCTGATAAATGTTCTTCTCAGAACAAGTTTCTAGCTGGGATGGTAACAGTTAAAGTGGTTTAGAGTTATACAGCAGGTAAGCAGATGGTTGTGTAGAGAGAGAGATTTCCACATCACTGGGTGATACTAAGGTATATAGCATTTAGGATTGCAGCTGAGACGGGGTTTTTTCCTTAGGTTTTTGCAGACATCCAAGAATGTATGTAGCGGAATGCTGATTCTCTGCACTGTGTATCGATGCTATGTGCGATTATGCATAAAATGTTTGTTCTGTTTGAGTTTGTTTTTTCTCCTAATGTTTATAGGATTAAGAGGTTGCTACGGGAGATTGATAGCAGCCATCTTAGCTGGCAGTCCAGGACTCAAAATGGAGGCATTGGGGAGAGCCCGCCCCTAAGAGTCATGGCCCCCACACGTCATGGCAGGGGGGGAGGAGGGGCTGGGGGGATCCACGTCACGTCAGGCTGTGCTCGCGGCTCCGGGCAGAGCAGCTGAAAGGATAGGAAGTATTTCCCCAGGGCCTGGGTCCAGGGAAAGGAATGCCAGAATACGTGCACCAAGCGGTTGCTGTGAGACTAGCATGGTCACGGATAGGAAGTGTTTCCCAGCTAGGTGCAGGGAGACACGTAGCAGCGTAGATCAGGAAAGTGTCTGTACTGAGTTGCTTACGGGATTATTCCTTTAAGTGAGGCACCTTAACGGGTGGTGCAGCATGAGTTCCCAATAGAGTAAAGGGGGGGGGCAGTGCATCAGGGGGTGCCGGAGGTGGAAAAAAGGGAGTTGACCAATCCAGGTATCCGTCGCCGCGGCTGCAGAGCGGTAACAATTTTTCAGTTTTTTGTCGTGGACAGGTCCAGAGTTTGACTAAGAGGTCAATGCTGGGCTGGGGCTGTTTTTTATGCGTTTTTCCGTCCACTGATTGGTCAAATATGTTTTTCCAGCTCCTACCAAGTGTAGCACAAAGAACAAGAACTGACAGCAGTTCATGGGGTAATTATAAAGATGAAAGAATTGCCATTTACTGAGTGACAGTGTATCAGTACAGGTTTGCCATACGACTACCTACCAAGTGGGCATTCAGGGATCTGCATACAGGCATTTGACGCTGGAATGCTTAGCCCTGCACCCTGTGTAGTTTAAGTGCAAAGTGCTCCTTCCTACAGGAAGGCAGCCATTTTTTTTGTAGTATGGGGGTAGTAGCATGGCAAACATTGGGCAGAGGGTACAACACACAGAACTTCTAGCAGAGCTGGTATCGCGATGAAGTTCTAGGTAAGTAAATGCGAAAATGAGTAAGAGCATTGCAGGCTCACCTGCAAAGCAACAACAGGTGTGTGGCATCCGTAATCTGTGCATGCGATGGCCGCGTATGTACAGATAGGGGGGGATGTGGAGGGAGCTTGCAATGAGGTGAGAGCTTCCAAAGGTGAAGTCCGCGGGAGCATATTTTACACAGGTAAGTACTTAGGATAGTACTTAGGTAGGGGAGAGAAGTTTAACTCCAATCTAGCAAAAAGAGTAAACAGAGTTCATGAGAACCATAAAGCAACGAGATCAATTACGGTATATATTGATCAATTTAAAGTGTACAGAGTACAAGCCGCAGGGCGAATCCCAAATCATTAATAAGAATTGATTTGTTTGTATTTCGATTTCAGGAGTTTGGCAATATGGACTCGAGACAGCTGCAGTGCTGGCAGCAAAGATGGAGATGTCAGTTGGATAAGCGAAAGGTTCCAGATGCCAATCTGAGGTTGGAGAACAGCGAGATTCCTGAAATTGGAAAGAGACTAAAACACGAGATTCCTGAGATTGGAAAGAGACTAAAACACGAGATTCCTGAGATCGGAGAACGACTAAAAAAACTGACTGAGCAAAGCATAGTGCAAATTGCTAATGTTTTTCTTTCCCAAGGAGGTGCTTTTATAATGAAGAGTACCGTAGTGATCCTAGGTTGCCATTTCGTCCTAGGAGAACGAAGAGAGGACATTCTCATGTATAATAAGGGGTTAATGAGAACACAAGGCCCAAGCATGTTAATGTTTGGTGACAAAGGTACTAATCCTTTCACACCTCCCTCCGCTTGGCACAGATGGACCAAGCAGGGATGGAGGAAAAGAGCACTTGTGCCAGGTGAAAACAAATTTCATGGCACAAGGTGGGTGACAGGTCTGAAGGGTCAGGTGTGCGGGCAGTATGAATTGAATGGCAGTGTAAATCTGCTATTGAATGTCACACTCCCAGAATCGATGCACCGATCCAAAGGTTTGTTAAAGGGTACATTGCAGTACAATAGGTACATGCAAAAGGTGGAGTGTGTGATTCAGGGGTACCTTGCCTTGGTTATACAGAGTGAGATGGTTCCAGATTGGAGAGGAACGAGCAGGAGGCGTCAATTCTCTTACAGGAGAGACGCAGGGGACAACATCACACTCTGGGGTTACCAACAGGGGGTGTCTCTGAAACAACTATACACACGTAAAGGCTGGAAAGCTGAGGGTTGGTGGTTCTCGAAACAAGATGTAAAAATCGAGATCAAGCCACATTTCCAGGTGACAAAGAGGGTGGGGAGAGCGGTCCCGGGGGAGGGAAAGCCAACACAGGGAACCCTATTCACACTACACAGGTCACCACAGGGGACGATATTACACAGTCCATATGCAGCCATTTATCCTCATGCTAGTTGGATAAGTGAAGAGGTACTCTTAATTGAAAGATGGCAGAGAGTACAGTCTTCCTGACCTCAGATACACATTGTGCCTCAGGACATAAGGGGGGAAGAGGTCCATTCAGAACAGTTGGGGACATATGTTGTCAGGGAGATGCTAATAGATCATGTACAACTGAGATTGGACAAGGGGAGGTATATTGATTTTTCTGGAGAAGGATCTTTTGCATGGAAGCTTCGAGATGTTTAGGTGAACAAATGGAAACGGTGCAACATTCCTTTAGGCACCGCCACTTCCTTAGTTCCCACCTCAACACGTCTTACACCATGACCTGAGAGGTCAACCTTTTTTGGTGCTAGACGGGGAGGTGAAACGAGTAGAGTTGTCCTCATGCGGGCAATTCTCCCAGAGGTACCTGTGTTTGCCGGGGCAAGTCAAATTTAGTGAAGAAGCCTGCTGGCTCAATAACACAGAATGCGAGGCTACCATTCAAAAGATCCACCCTGAAGCCAAACCGATTGTTCCGGTGGATGAAGGAAAGGTTTTTTTTTTTTTAGCATCATGTCTAAGGGCACATTCAAGGTACATTTTCATAATTGTTCCGATAAGGGGGATCTGTCAAGGGGAACATATTGGGTGAGCGGAGATCCCATATGGATCCAGTCATCCAAGTTGGATGACGTTATTTCTCAAATCGTTAAAAGCATTCTAAAGTTCAAAGTTTCACGTGAAGCTCCCCTCCTGAAAGAGAACACGACATGGGACAAAGGGGTACAGGGTTTGATCCAAGACGACCACACTTTGTTACAACGGTTAAACAAACAGTACACTAAGTTAGAGGTAAGATTTCACCATGATCCAGGTGATCTTAATGAGGTAGAACACAAAAATAAGCAGGTGAGTTCCAGTCTGACCTGGTGGAAAAGGTTTCTGGTGATGTTCCAGGGACACTCGGACTGGGCCTCTGCAGTTCAAAAGTTCTTCCTACACCCACTGGTCGTCTGGATGGGGATGACAACTTTAGGCATCATTATCCAGGTGAGGTTGTGTGTTAAAATTACGTAAAACAAATTAACCTGGTCAAGAGATTGGTGCCTCATAACAATCTCATGAACCAATATTTTCAAATTAAGGGATATACAGGGTTACGGGTATAGGTGTAGTAGTACCGGTGATGGAGCTGATTGTATAAAGGCGCTCTTTTAGAAGGCACCTGGCACTGCTCCGTTGTGTAACAACCAAACGAGTTTCACTTTTCTGTGGTCATGCAAGTTTGTGAGTGATACGCAAGTGACGCAAATGCTGAGCATGTGGTATAGAGGGACTTAGAAGTAGGGCATCCCCAGAGAGCCTGGTTACAGGAAGACCAAGAGGTCTTGCCCTCTCTCCCAGGGATAACCGCCTAGAGCAGAGAAGTTGTGTGAGCACGAACATCGAAAAGTGAAACATAAAGAAAAGAAACCAGGTACTGGTGGGTTCAGAAGCTGGGATCTGCAGATCAAGCCATTTTAGGGGGGGATTGTTATAATTTAAGTAGGCCTCAGTTATTTGGTCTGAGTTCAGGTAAAAGGCTTGTCCGCAGTGTATGCCTTTAAAATAAATAGAGTTCTTGTGATGCAGAGGCATCTCAGGGTCAGCGTGTAGCAGAGGATACACTCAGATACTGAGAACATGTTCCTGAAAGAAGGCCACAGGCCTACTCTGACCTCAACACGTACACCACAGGAACAATCAACATAGGCCATGTTTACCAAAATACCCAAATTCCAGTAAGTAAAGGAAAGGTGACATTGAATATTAATCGAGTAGGTGGGTATTATGACACCACGAGGGGGCTCAACCAATAGTCTGGGTCTAGGGGATGGCGAAGATGATGTCACATTTAACTCTTTCCTAGTTGGTATTAAAACCCAGGTGGGCGATCAGAGCGCACTCTGCATCTTACTTTCACACTAGCTCTAAATGCTGACTAGGACCTCTAAGTATTTTCATTCTATATGTAATCTGATATAATGTATGCTGTACATAGGTAGTCTAGTGTAACGTAGTTTAGAAAGAAGGTACCTGATTGACTTCAGCAGGAAGTTTAATCAAGAAGCTTGTAACGCAACATGAAGATTGGTGTGGCTAGGATATGATGAACTGTATCTATCTGTATTTCTGTTTCCTGAACAAATAACGTGAATATTGAAGAAGCCTGAGAAAGTCTATCTTCTGCTTGCTGTGATGAGTCATGTGTGCAACTCTTGCTGCTGAGTTGCTGGTGCCGGAAAAAGGTGATTAGAACAGTTTATAACAGTATGTCTCTACCAGCTTTGCACATCTAGAGACTGAAATCCTTTCCCATTCTTTTTTGCAAAACAGCTCCAGCTCAGTCAGATTAGATGGACAGCGTTTGTGGCAAGATCTGAAAACTGCTGTTCACAGAGTTTCGATTGGATTTAGATCTGGACTTTGACTGGGCCATTCTAATACATGGATATGTTTTGTTTTAAACCATTCCATTGTTGCCCTGGCTTTATGTTTAGGGTAGTTGCCCTGCTGGAAGGTGACCCTCCGCCCCAGTCTCAAGTCTTTTGCAGACTCCAAGAGGGTTTCTTCTAAGATTTCCCTGTATTTGGCTCCATCCATCTTCCCATCAACTCTGACCAGCTTTCCTGTCTCTGCTGAAGAGAAGCACCCCTAGAACATGATACTGCCACCACCATATTTGACAGTGGGGATGGTGTGTTCAGAGTGATGTGCAGTGTTAGTTTTCCGCCACACATAGCATTTTGCATTTTGGCCAAAAAGTTCAGTTTTGGTCTCATCTGACCAGAGCACCTTCTTCCACATGTTTGCTGTGTCCCCCACATGGCTTGTGGCAAACTGCAAACAGGACTTCTTATGCTTTTCTGTTAACAATGGCCTTCTTCTTGCCACTCTTCCATAAAGGCCAATTTTGTGCAGTGCATAACTAATAGTTGTCCTATAGACAGATTCCCCCACCTGAGCTGTAGATCTCTGCAGTTCGTCCAGAGTCACCATGGGCCTCTTGACTGCATTTCTGATCAGCGCACTCCTTGTTTGCACTCCTTGTTCGGCCTGTGAGTTTAGGTGGATGGCCTTGTCTTGGTAGGTTTACAGTTGTGCCATACTCCTTCCATTTCTGAATTATCGTTTGAACAGTGCTCCGTGAGATGTTCAAGGCTTTGGAAATCTTTTTGTAGCCTAAGCCTGCTTTAAATTTCTCAATAACTTTATCCCTGACCTGTCTGGAGTGTTCTTTGGACTTCATGGTGTTGTTGCTCCCAATATTATCTTAGATAACCTCTGAGGTCGTCACAAAGCAGCTGTATTTGTACTGACATTAGATCACACACAGGTGCACTCTATTTAGTCATTAGCACTCATCAGGCAATGTCTATGGGCAACTGACTGAGTCAGACCAAAGTGGGCTGAATAATTACACACACCCCACTTTGCAGTTATTGATTTGTAAAAAATGTTTGGAATCATGTATGATTTTTGTTCCACTTCTCACGTGTACACCACTTTGTATTGGTCTTTCATGAGGAATTCCAATAAAATTGATTCATGTTTGTGGCAGTAATGTGACAAAATGTGGAAAACTTCAAGGGGGCTGAATACTTTTGCAAGCCACTGTATGTCATTATCTTCCTGAGAGTTGATGATTCTGCACAATTTTGTATCATCTGCAAAAATAGCAACATTGCTTTCTACTGCATCTGCTAGATCATTAATAAATAAATAGAAGAGCATTGGACCCAGTACTGACCCCTGTGGGACCCCACTGCTAACAGTCTCCCATTTTGAATAGGATCCATTGACAACAACTCTTTGTTTTCTGTCCATTAGTCAGTTCCCTATCTATGCACACAAACTCTTCCCCAGTCCTTGCATCCTCAACTTTTGCACCAGACTTTTGTGGAGAACAGTGTCGAAGGCCTTTGCAAAGTCCAAGCATATCACATCTACACCATTTCCAATATACATTAGCATTCACTACCTCATAAAAGCTGAGCAAGTTAGTCAAACCGGACCGGTCTTTAGTAAATCCATGCTGATGCTGAGAAATGAGATTATTTTCTACTATGAAGTCTTGTATAGTATCTCTTAGTAACCCCTCAAAATACTTTGCACACAACTGATATTAAAGAGAACCCGAGGTGGCCTTGTATTACGTAAGTGGGGCACAGAGGCTGGTTGGGCACACTAACACCAGCCTCTGTTGCCCCATCGTGTGTCTCAAAGACCCCCCTGCTCGCCGCTATACTCCCCGCAGTGCTGGCGACACGCAGCGCGTCGCCAGCACAATGTTTACTCTAGCGCTGTCTGTCAGCGCCGCTCCCACGCCTCCTCCGCATCGCCGCTACCCGCCCTCGTTCCTTCCCTCCAATCAGCGGGAGGGAAGGGACGAGGGTGGGTAGCGGCGATGCGGGGGAGGCGGCGGAGCGGCGCTGACAGACAGCGCTAGAGTAAACATTGTGCTGGCGACACGCTGCGTGTCGCCAGCACTGCGGGGGTATAGCGGCGAGCAGGGGGGTCTTTGAGACACGCGATGGGGCAACAGAGGCTGGTGTTAGTGTGACCAACCAGCCTCTGTGCCCCACTTACGTAATACAAGGCCACCTCGGGTTCTCTTTAAGCTTACAGGTCTATAATTTCCTCGGATCTGATTTTTTGCCCATCTTAAATAATGTAAAAACGTGGGCTGTACGCCAATCTACTGGAACTCTGCCAGCTGAAAGGGAGTCACAAAAGAAAAGATAAAGGGGTTTATCGATAACTGAACTTAATTCCCTTAGGACCCGAGGATGTATACCATCCGGGCCAGGTGCCTTGTCTAGTTTTAATTTATTTAGTCTTGCCTTTACTTCTTCCTTAAAGAGAATCTGTAACAACAAAAACCTCCCCTGGGTGGTACTCACCTCGGGTGAGGGAAGCCTACGGATGCTAATGAGGCTTCCCACGCCGTCCTCTGTCCCACGGGGGTCTCGCCGCAGCCCTCCGAACAGTCGGCGACTGTGCCGACTGTCAGTTCAATATTTACCTTTGCTGGCTCCAGCGGGGGCGCTGTGGCGACTTTCGGCACGGAAATAGACGGAAATACCCGATCTCCGTCGGGTCCGCTCTACTGCGCAGGCGCCGGAAACTTGCGCCTGCGCAGTAGAGCAGACCCGACGGCGATCGGGTATTTCCGCCTACTTCGGCGCCGACAGCCATCAGAGCGCCTGCGCAGGAGCCAGGAAGGTAAATATTGCGTCACGACTGTACGGAGGGCTACAGCGAGACCCCCGAGGGACGCAGGACGGCGTGGGAAGCCTCATTAGGATCCTGAGGCTTCCCCCACCCGAGGTGAGTACCCCCCAGGGGCCGTTTTGTCGTTACAGTTCCTCTTTAAAGGACTTACGAGGCCAGATTTGTAAAAAATACATAAAACAAAGTTAGATACCTGTGTGTGTTTGCAAGGCACTGAGGACGCCGTCCGCGCCCTCCGTGCCGTTCCGCCTGGTCCCCGCTGCTTAATATGCCCCCGAACGACCCCCAACCGCACGGCCCGGGTCGGGCTCTCCAGCCTTCACAAAGATGGCCGCCGGAGCTGGCCGCGTCTGCGCAGTCCGCATAGCCGCGAGTGCGGCTGCGCAGCTCTAAGGCCAACTCCCCGATCCACGCTACTGTTACGTGGATCGGGGGGGTTGGCCTTAGAGCTGCGCAGCCGCACTCGTGGCTATGCGGACTGCGCAGCCGCGACCAGCTCTGGCGGCCATCTTGGTACAGGCTGGGGAGCACGACCCGGGCCGCGCGGTCGGGGACCGTTCGGGGGCATATTAAGCAGCGGGGACCAGGCGGAACGGCACGGAGGGCGCGGACGCGTCCTCCGTGCCTTGCAAACACACACAGGTATCTAACTTTTTTTATGTATTTTTTACAAATCTGGCCTCGTAAGTCCTTTAAGTATTTATTACAATTGGAAGATTGAGACTCTTCTGCATCTGTAATTTGCAACAGTGATGTTTTCCTTGTGAAGACAGAAGCAGAGAAAGCATTTAATAACTCCGCCTTACCTTGGTTATCCACCATTGAGTTCCCACCCTCATCCTTTAGGAGTCCAATACAGTCAACCTTTCTTTTTTTAGAGTTGATGTACTTGTAAAACTTCTTTGGGTTAGATTTGAAATCCCTAGCGATTTGATTTTCAGCTTCAATCTTTGCCAGCCTAATTTCTTTTTTTTACAACTTTTATTGCATTCCTTATAATTGCTTAATGCAGCCTCGGTCCCCTCCGGTTTTAGGACCTTATAGGCATTCTTTTTCCACTTCATTTTATCTCTAACCTTTCTATTCATCCATAGAGGCCTTTTTTTTATTCCTAGACGTTTTGCTTCCATATGGGATATATATACTACAATACTGATTGAGATTAATTTTTAAAGCTTGCCACTTTCCTTCAGTGTCTTTCCCTTGTAGTACATTAACCCAGTTCACCAAACTTCTTGCCTGCCTGAGTTGATTGAACTTTGCTTTTTTTAAATTCATACTTTTAGTTGTTCCGTTGCTTATCAGTCACCAGATTAAACGTTATGTTGTTGTGATCACTAATCCCAAATGTTCTTGAACCTGCACATTTGATACATTATCTGGTCTATTTGAAATGATCAAATCCAGTAACGCATTCCCCCTAGTTGGTTCGGTTACCATTTGAGTCAGGTAAGTGTCCTGTAATGTTGCCAGAAATCTGCTGCTTTTACCGGAATGGGTAGCCTCAATACTCTAGTCAATGTCTGGAAAGTTGAAGTCACCCATAATTATGACCTAATTTTCACTTGCAGCTTTTTCAATCTGCTGTAGTAATTGCAGTTCTGCAGCTTCATGAATATGTGGTGACCTGTAGCATACCCGAATAAGCAATTGGCAATTTCCACCATAAATATTTACCGGACTCCACATTCTTTTGTGTCTTTTGTGGGGAGGTGGGTCCACCAGTACACCCACCCACACACACACATTTTTATGCCACATCTTATTTTTTGAGAAGCTTAAAGCCAGATTGATGGATAGCGTCAAAAAGTTTGATAAAATATCGTCCCCCCTTACCAATTACATTTTAGGGCCTGAGACAAGTTCCCAATTAAGACGTTACTGACACTACTTACCTGGGCTGAGGAGACAAATCCATAATCTTTATCTTATGGGGGGGATTGATGGGCCCCCCGCTCTCGCGGTCTAGACCTTCTTCTCTATACTTCTTTTTCCCTCTTCACTTCTCCTTTTCTTTACTTACCTTAGTTAAGGAACTGACAACCTGATACGGTATAATTCTTTCCGGATCTATTGGTATTGCAATCCCCAAAATGCTTACACTCCTAGAAACCATGTTGTTACAAGCGTAGACTTTCTAGAATGGCAATAAAGATCCTGTCTTGCTGAAGGCAGGACCTCATAAGCATTTAGTTGTACCTAGGGGGAGGTGGCCCTGCCCAGCCATTTTGGTTTGTGAATGGGCGGTCGCCATCTTTCCTAACTAAGTGGTTAAAAACATACCACCACTCAGCCTTTCCAAAGACTGCTTTATTCGGTTAGGGGTTGCTTTCTATACTCCAATTCTCAGATCCTTGTTTTACACTTCTCACAGGCTACCACAGTTTCAAGACTCATGTTGTCATGTTATTATGGTATTACTTTATTAATTTGCACTGTATTCACAGTATCTGATGTTGTAAACAGCAATATACTTCATGGTTCATTACTGTAACTGTAATGTCACTCTGGTACTATGTTAAAACTAATAAAAATTATTGAAATATAAAATTGTTTTATGTTTTACTAGCTCCTCTGTATAACACCTTGCTGGCAAACCTAGACGTGGAGGCATTGTACAGTAACACCAGCCATGAGTTGGGTATAGCTGCAGTACACTATTTCCTACAGACAAGGGGCAACTGCCTACAGGCACACAATCGCCTTTTGATCAATCTTCTCGAGTTCATTTTAACACAGTGTGTTCATGCTTGCAGGCAGACTATATCACCAGCTCAGGGGCAGCACAATTGGTATGGTTTGTGCACCTCCTATGCGACTCTGTTCCTGGGCTGGAGGGAAGACAAAATCGTGTTTGGAGAGGATCTAACGTTTTCACATCTCATTCTTTATTGGGGAACATTTATAGATGACGTCATCATCCAGTTGAGGTTTTTTGGGATGTTGTGACCATTCTCAACAACAATGACATTGGCATGAGATTCACACACGAAATACATGAAAGATCGATTCATTTTCTCAATCTGACAATCTCTATCAGTGATGGTGGTAGAATTCACACCAACATCTACCGCAAACCGAACTCAACCAACTCTCTTCTCAGGTGGGAAAGTGCACATCCGAGCTCCCTAAGGAAAAGCATCCCGGTGGGGCAGTTCCAGCGGGCTCGGCAGAACTGCTCAACAGAGGAAGGGTTTAAAGAGGAACTCCAGTGAAAATAATGTAATAAAAAAAGTGCTTTTTACAATAATTATGTATAAATGATTTAGTCAGTGTTTGCAATTGTAAAGGCATTCCTCCCCCTGATTTACATTTTGACATTTATCACATGGTGACATTTTTACTGCTGGCAGGTGATGTCACTGGAAGTAGCTGCTGCTTGCTTTTTTTGGCAGTTGGAAACAGCTGTAAACAGCTACTTCCCACAATGCAATGAGATTTACAGACAGGAAACTGCCAGGACCATGGTCCTCACAGTTTCCTGTGGGAGAGGTTTCATCACAATATCAGCCATACAGAGCTCCCTGATGATCCGTTTTTGAAAAGGAATAGATTTCTCATGTAAAAGGGGGTATTCACTACTGATTGGGATGAAGTTCAATTCTTGGTCACAGTTTCTCTTTAAAGCAGACCCAAACCAAACATTTTTTAATTCAAAATATTTAGTTGCACCACTCTGACACATACACAGATAAATAAACACTCCTTCAAGCCTATGCGCATTTCAGTGCATGCTTTTCACCCTTCTCTTTTCATAACTAGGGTTATACAGATGGCAGCCATTAGCAATTCCTCCTTTGCCCGACACCTCCTACTCCACCAGATTGCCGGATTCTGTTCCGGCAATATGAAAGGAAGGGAGGGGTTCGTCCAATAAATGTAAAATATTTTATATTTTTCATCCTGCAGCTGAAAAAAGGTTGCTATTTATTATTATAATTTAGAAAATAGATTTAATTTCTGAAATCTTGTATTTTTAATGTGGGTCCCCTTTAAGAGAGAAAGTGCACTTCTCAGAACAAGATTTAAACAAAAGGGATTCCCAGACAATGTAATCGACTTAGCCCACCGCAGGGCCATTAACACCCTACGACATGAAACACTGATGGACATACCCTAGAGTAAAGAGACACATAATAATCGCCCAGCATCACATCTGACAGAGTCCTATAATAGCCAATCGTAAGCAATTTTCCACATTATCGAATGATACTGGCCTGTTCTCCAGCAAGACAAACCTTTATCTCAAGTGCTCCCACAGAGACCAGCCATTACATATAGGCCTGCAGCAAATCTGAGGGACATGCTGGTGCACAGTTCCTTCCAGTCACCACCACAGGCATAAGGGAGCCCCACGTGGCTCCCCAGAAAACCAAATGGGTCATTCCGCTGTGGCAGATGCAAGGCATGTAGGTATCTTTCAACCACAAAAGTTTTCACATCCCTGATCAATGGCTGCACTTTTAAGATTACCAGCTTTATAAATTGTTATACCCCAGGAGTGGTATATGGGGCATCATGCAGGTGCCAGATGTGGTATGTAGGGGAAACAACTCGTCCCCTCAAGCAGAGAGGTTTAGAACACATCAACGATATTAAGAATAGGAGAGATACCTCTTTGTCCAGACATATGAATTTGGTGCAATCCAGGAATCATTTTGACATCTCCTTCTGGGGTATTCAAAAGTGGATAATGCGGGTAAGAGGTGGTGACCTAGACAAAAAACTGAACCAATTGGAGGCCAAATGGATCTTCAGACTGGAAACCTTGGCACCAAAGGGTCTGAACAAGGATTTAAAGTTGTCTAGCTTCCTGTGATTCATTCACAGAGCCCTACAATACTAATCATGCAAATGCATATATTTGTAAACATAAAAACCGCAATTGATGTACATCGTTTTTTGATAGGTTCCTTCCCTTTCAATTTTCGCACTGTATATGTCTACACACATCTCATTTGGTGTATGTTCTGTGACCCATGTTACTTGCATAAATTTGAATTTAATTCAATGTAAACCATGTGGACCCTACAATACTGTTTGTGTTTGCGTGATATGACCTCCTTATTATGGTAAGTGCACCATTTTAGCTATTTACAGCATATTGACAGGGATTTCTTTTTGTACACTGCACATCACTGTGAATGTGATTACATTTAATACATAGTATATTTACGCATATCACCATAGCTACCAGAAATACATTCTGGAGCCGTGGGAGGATATGACAAAGCGGAAACTTGTCACTTCAAGGACGCCGCTCTTGTTTACATTGCTATACAGCTTTTAGGGCGAGCAGCCCTTATATTTCAAATAGATGTATTTTATGCAGGATGTTGACAGCAAGGAGGAACATGATTAGACACTAGATTGAGGGAAACACCCAGATGGGAGGTACAGCGTGGTTCCACCATTTTTAAACCCCAGCTGAACGCAGCATTTCAGCTCTGACTTGGGCTATAAAGAGGGTGGTGGTGGCTGTGTTTGCTATGTGTATTTCATGTATATATATGTATGTAGCTTGCACCCCACTTGTACTCCTGAAGACGCCTTTACGGCGAAACATGTCGAGTCACGGGTTTCAAGTTTTTATGTTCACTGTATGAGCACGAATAAGGTCTAGTTGTTCCTCCACACCACTGGTTTGGCTTTACTTTTTTGTAGTAAGTGGTGTTACGATCCTGAGCTCCCTGATTAATCATCGCACCACAAACAAGCCAACTGTCAAGATATTGTAAGGCAAGGAACCTCCCAGTCTCTATTTCTTCTAGTTTGATTGGTATACACGCATATTACTTTTAATAATAAAGGTAATTACGTTTGAGTACCCTTAAAGGTGCACTAACGCGAACATTTTTTAAATGTAAAATATGTGCAAACATATACAAAGAAGAAGTACGTTTTTTCCAGAGTAAAAAGAGCCAAAAATTACTTTTCTCCTATGTTACTTTTCTCCTATGTTGCTGTCACTTACAGTAGGTAGTAGAAATTGGACAGAAGCGACAGGTTTTGGACTAGTCGGTCTCTTCATGGGGGATTCTCAGCAAGGCTATTATTCTTTATAAAGATATTTCCTAAAAAAGGATTTAAACAATGATGCTGCCCAGCTTCCCTGGTCGCTACACAGTTTTTTGGCAGTTGGACAGAGCAACTGCCATTCACCTAGTGCTTTTGAAATTAAATAAATCCCCGAGAATGCCTATGAAGAGATGGACTAGTCCAAAACCTGTCGCTTCTGTCAGATTTCTTCTTTCTACTGTAAGTGACAGCAACATAGGAGAAAAGTAATTTATGGCTTATTTTACTCTGGAAAAATGTACTTCTTATTTGTATATGTTTGCACATATTTTAAATTTAATTTTTTTTCGCCATAGTGCCCCATTAAGGCTATTTAGTCCCCTAGTGGATATAGTGTTTGGTAAATTATTTTTTTCCTCAGAATGCTTCACACAATACCCCATAATGACAACGTGAAAAACATTTACTTGAGGTTTTGCAAAACATATTAAAAAATAAAAAAAAGTGAGAAAGCACATGTACATAAGTATTTACAGCCTTTGCCATGATGCTCAAAAATTAGCTTGGGTACGTCCTGTTTCTCCTCATCATCCTTGAGATGTTTGCAGCTTACCAGGAGTCCACCTGTGATAAATTTAGTTGATTGAGCTCCAGAGGTCCTCTGTGGAGAGAGGAGAACCTTCCAGAAGGACAACCATCTCTGCAGCAATCCACCAATCAGGCCTGTATGGTAGAGTGACCAGACGGAAGTGACTTCTTACTAAAAAAACATGGCAGCCTGCCTGGAGTCTTAAGACCATGAGAAACATAATTCTCTGGTCTGCTGAGACAAAGATTGAACTCTTTGGTGCGAATGCCAGGGGTCACATTTGGAGGAAACCAGGCACCGCTCATCACCAGGCCACTACAATCCCTATAGTAAAGCATGGTGGTGGCAGCATCATGCTGTTGGGAAATGTTTCAGTGGCAGGAACTGAGAGACTAGACAGGATAAAGGGAAAGATGACTGCAGCAATGTACAGTAGCATCCTGGAGGAAAACCTGCCCTAGAGTGCTCATGGACAGTTGGGCGACAGTTCATCTTTAACTACTAGCCGACCGCTCCACGCCAATTGTCGTGAACGCGGCGGCAGCCCCAGGACCGCTCGACGCCGATTGGCGTGAACGGCCTTCTATGGGGCTAGCAGGAGATCGCGTGCGCTGCTGCGCGTGCAGCCCTGCTTGGAAGGCGGAGCTCAGCTCCGCCTTCAGTCTCCCAGCGGCAATCACCGCTCGGAGACTGTTAGACTGCAAAACCACCGTCTAATTACCTTGTACAGCGCTGTGATCTATAGCAGCGCTGTACTGGGGACAGCCACGTGACACGACTTTCCCCTCCAGGGGATCAGAGGTGATCGGCTGTCATAGGCTGAAGCCTATGACAGCCAATCACAGTGATTGGCTGTTGGAGGGAGGGCGGGACTGGCAAAAAAAAAAAAAAATATATATATATATATATATATATATATTACAAAGTAAATACAAAAAATATTTGCAAAAAAACAAAAACACTGGGGGAAGCGATCAGAACCCACCAACAGAGAGCGCTGTTGGTGGGGAGAAAAGGGGGAGGGGGGATCACTTGTGTGCTGAGTTGTGCGGCCCTACAGCGAGGCCTAAAAGCTGCAGTGGCCAATTTCAAGAATGATGGCCTGGTCTTTAGGGGGGTTTAATACTGCGGTCCTCAAGTGGTTAAGCAGGATGAAGACCCTAAGCACACAGCCAAGAGGCTTCAGGACAACACTGTGAATGCATTTGAGTGGTCCAGCCAGAGCCCAGAGCAAAAGGCTGTGCACCAGTGCTTCCAACCCAACCCAACCTGATGGAGCTTGAGTGGTGCTGCAAGGAGGAATGGGTGAAACTGGCCAAGGATAGGCGTGACAAGCTTGTGGCATCATATTCAAAGAGACTTGAAGTTGTAATTGCTGCCAAAGGTGCATCAACAAAGTATTGAGCAAAGGCTGTGAATGCTTATGTACATGTGCTTTTTCAATGTTAATTCAATTTTTAATACACTTGCCAAAACCTCAAGTAAACTTTTTTTCATTTTGTCATTATGGGGTGTTATGTGTTGAATTCTGAAGGAAAAAATGAATTTAATCTATTTTGGAATAAGGCTGTACAAAATGTGGAAAAAGTGATGTGCTGTGAACACTTTCCGGATACACTGTGTTTCATAATTTCCCCACAGAGTGGTATGTGGCCATGATAAGTTGACTGGATATGCAACAATGGACTGTCTTTAATAGTGTCAATACAAATATTCACAGATCTATGACTTGAAGGACCACTGTTGAGAAAAACTGCTAAATGTTTTATTCATACTTATAAAATGTACATTTTATTCAGAATAAAATACCATATTTTTCGGACTACAAGACTCACCTAGGTTTAGAGAACAAAAACCAGGGGAAAAAAATATATACTAAACCTGGTGCATCCATGCTGAAGGGTAAGGTGAAGAGGCGCCCAATATACAATAAAATATATTAAAAACAAATAAAATAGGAAAAATTAGGTGGCTTACCTCAAGGACAACAAATACATAAGAAAATGAATTTTTTTACTACAAAGCACAGGCTCGAGAGGCACCCTGAATGCGGCTACCAGCATTTAGTGGAAATTTATATGGCTTGAGGAAGTGGGTGAGTTCCCACGAAACGCGTTGCCTGTGCCTTGTAGTAATAAAATTACTTTTCTTATGAATTTGTCATCCTTGAGGTAAGCCACCTCCTTTTTTCTATTTTACTTGTTTTTAATATATTTTATTATATATTGGGCACATCTTCACCTTACCCTGTGTCTTACTCCCCCACAGTGGGGTGTTCTCCTACACCTGACCCCGAGTGGAACATACCATGCAGGCTATCAGAGTGTATGTGCCTTTTCCAAGAGAGCGACCATCTCCAGGTCCCCTCCGAGTGGAGTCGGGGTTGTGCATCTCCACCTGCTTATAGCGGTCGGTTGCCCCTGTGCAACCCAGCTTTGTATTTTTCTTTAGTTCTCACAGACACCCACAACCTTTGTGACATACTGCACCATTTGGGCTCCTGTTGTCTCTGTGCTTCATTCTCAAGCCTCATACACACGGGGCACCGTTGTTGCTGTTGCTAGCACACAGGAGACGTGTGCGCAACAGCTCGGCAACAGCTCCGCCTGAGCGACAGCTGTCTACACGTCTCTGCCCAACGGGCAGAGACGCGGCGGAAGCTGTCGCCGGAAGCTCCCTTCTGGCTGTGGGTAGCTGTCGCTAGTCCGCACATACACACGCAATACGCGTGGTGGACTAGCGACAGTTGCGGAGACAGAAATTGCCGGCGATTGAACTTTTCAATCGCACGGCAACTGCTGTCTCCCACGACAGTTCGGGGTGCGTGCCTCATACACACGGGGCAACTGTTGCCCAGACATGCGCGTGCCCCGTGTGTATGAGCCTTTAGGGTGTATACCTTCACTCTCAACCACCACTCGTCCATGGTGAAGGGGCATCTTGTGAATTATGTCCCCTTTGTACTTCATGCTCCCCTTCCTCTTCTATGCCCCTTTGTGCCCCCCCCTGTATCCTCCTTTTGTCCCCGTGTCCTCCTCTGCATGGGCACAGTACAGGGAGTCCCCGACATCGCGGCGGGTTGTAGGTTCATATTGGCAGGCGTTCACAAGTCAGGAACTCCCTGCATTTGGACTTTAAGACGCAGTAACTTTTCCCCCACTTTTGGGATCTTATAGTCCAAAAAAATACAGTACTTTGTTTTTCCTATATCTCTCTCACTTACAGCAGGTAGATAAAACCTTACAGATCTGAGAGGTTTTGGGCTACTCCATCTCCTCATAGGGGATTCTCTGGGTTTTCTTTATTTTCAAAAATACTTAAATTGGCATTTTTCAGCCCATCTGCCAGAACATTGTGCAAATGAGTAGGGTGCTGACAACTTTATATAGATATAATGTATAAATCTCTTTAAATCCTTTACAGGGATTGCTTTTGTAAAAAGTAAAGTAAATACTGAGCCCCATGAACAGATGGACCAGTCCAAAATCTGTCAGATTTTCACTGTTTACTGTAAAGCCGCATCTACAAGAGTAGATGCGGCCGCGATGCTCCTTATCAATCGAGCCGCTAATGCGGCTCGATTGATAAGATCCGACAGGACGGATCTCCGCACCGCCGTTTCCCTGCTCGCTCCCCGCGAGGGGACAATGGCAGGGAATCGAGCGGAAGATAAGCGGCGCCGGCAGGGAAGAGCGGGCACGAGCGGGGAATCGAATGCGGCGCACGAGCGGCGACGTGGCAGGCACGCGGAAGAGGCGATCCGGCGGCTAATCGAGCCGCCGGATCGCAGCCTCATCTACCCGTGTAGATGAGGCTTAAGCTATTGGAACACAGGAGAAAAGTAATTTATAGTGGGAGAAGTGCGCATTGTACAGAATATGTATGTGTTTACATATATTTTAGATCTTACAATTTTTTTGTGACAGTGGTCCTTTCAGTTCTCTTCAGTTGCATTCAAGGCTGTTTCTTGCATACAAGTTCTTAACACCTCAGCACTTTTCATAAATCCATATAATCAGTAATACTCAATGCCATATGCTTTTTATTTTAGTAATATGTCTGTTGTGTTTTTAACATATTGTGTCAGGTTTGGATACATTAATTACATACTGTTATAAGGTATTGATATGGTTGGTTCTTTAAAAATCATGGCTGGCCACACACATTAAGAGAGAAAACCATATTCAAATGACTGATATGCATCAAAGTCATTGCAGTGATAAGTTAAGATTAATATTACTTCATATCTTCCTGAAATCACTTGCATTTTTAGTATGTCTGTGCATCATTCATGATGAAATGTAAGCTGTTCTTCAGAGATAAGTTGGGATCTCTTGTCCTGTCAAGAGTCTATAAGTGGATACTGGCATGGTTTTAATGTGTACCTGAAGAAAAATATAAAGCATCAGAGCTGGAAAAAAATGCATCTTACGGTTTTAAAATAAAAAAAAAGGAATGATTTTAACAAGTTTAGAGCACAATGGAAAACAACTGAAAACATAAGTGTTAATGCAGTCAGTTTCATTTTTGGTACCAGTTGTGTATTATAGTCAGGAAACCAAGTAATGAACATTGTTTTACTATACAGAACAGGCAGCCACTAGAAGAACAAACAAGAATGAACAACAGCATAAGAGTTAGACTTTTTTTTGGATATACAGTACACTAAAGGTAATGTAACATCAATATCACAAGGTTGGAGATAGGAATACTGCATTTGCAAGAAAAGTAAAAAAATAAGCTTTTTGCACCAATCACACAATATTAAAAATATGAACAATCTACAGAAAGATAAACCAAGAAATAATATTATGCATTGTTAAATAGTACTACATTGTTAAAGAAAACTATACATAACTCTACATTGTATAGTCTTCGAATCATTCCATTATGCAACAATCAAATTCCATCAAGGTAATATGATAATGTGATCTCCACGAAAATCCCTACTGTGTAACAGGCACAAAATGACTAGTTTTCCATAGGTGTCCATCAGACAGTTCATACAGATAAGGTTTTTGTTATGAAATAGTACATTTCAATGGTCCCTGTTGTAACTGTGCAGTTTTCTCACCTCTAACCAGAGATCCATTGTGAAACCTTACTTCTCTTGCATCATGCTTCTCATCAGTAAACATCTTATTTCTGTCTTGTTAGTATTTAACAGCCTTAGGGCCTGTTTCCACTATGAAGTGATGCGAGTGCAGCTACCTAGCCGCATCGAATCACTTCCGCTGCCGTTCGCATCACTTTCGCATCTCCAGATGCGGAAGTGTATGGAGGGGACGATTGGGCGGATGCGGCTGTGTAAAAATCTGCAGCATGCTGCAGATTCTCAGAACGCTCTGTACCGCACGCAATGGAAACTGTTCCATTGCCGTGCTTTGGTTTCAGGACACCCGCCGTGTGATGCGGCTATGTAGCCACACAGCACCGCATGTAATGGAAACGGGCCCTTAGCCAGAATTTATTTTAGAGACCCTGGTTTTCAGATCTAAGGGATGGTTCACACTATAGTACAATCATTTTTATCACTTTTTGAATTGTTGGCTGGAGCTATTTTTTTTTAAATCACGAACACAGTGTTTGCAGCATTTTTCTAGCAATTGCACTTCTGTTAGGAGTATTGGAATGCTGGAAAATCGCAAACACCTACAAAATTGCATTAAAAAAAAGGGATGAGCGGTTCCAGCCCTTCGTGTACATTTGTCTGTCACGTAGTAGCTCAGCTGGCGACACCTGGGTGGTAAGATGCCTGTGGAGATGCTCTGTACTGTCAATCTTTCTCATTGCATATGGATTATACCATGGATGTCCTATGCACAATATTTCAGTATTTCTCAGGAAGGCTGTAGAATAAAAACAACCCAAAACTATGGTGCTTTGTTATACACATTACTTTGTGCTATTTATTATAGCAGGTGACCTTTTAAACAGGATGTGTCCCGACACAACGGTTAGGTTCATGTACATGTGATTAAGGCGCCAGAAAATTGGGGCACAGGGTAAAGCCAAAAAATGTTTCACCCTGCTCTTGCAAAAGTCCTGGCGTCATTCATTACTATTCCCCCTCCAGGCCTCTGTGAACTCTGTTGTAAGATGTAATTCGGCTGCCAGCTATCGGTGGCAGCAAAATTACGCTGTTTTTATTGTAATTACTGATTGAGCACCGATATAGCTGTAATTCACATTACGGCCTATGACAGTGCCTGGTGTGCCCAAATTTCTAGCAATGACTCAGACACCTACCAGGAGGTTAAAGTTAGTTATCCACGGGAGTTTAGGTTAGTTGCCCATACGGTTCAGTTTGTTGTGAGAAGTTAAGGTTAGGTATCCACTGGAAATATGGGGGGGGAGGTTAAATGTTAGGCACCAGCAGGGGAGGGTTCTGTGTGAGCGTAGGGAGAGGTTAGGTCATAGTAAATATAAAGGGGCCCATACACCTAACGATTTTCCCGCCGATATGATCACAGTGATCGAATCGGCTGTGAAATCGCCACGCACACCGCTGACAGAACGATCGATTTCCGTCCAAAATCGATTGCTCCCGTCGATTCCCGTTGATCCGTCGGTGCGGAAGATTTTTTCTCGATCGCTGGTGGGTCGGGAGTGCGTCGATAGCGGCGTTCGAATGCCCGACGACCGACGCAATACAGCAGGTATACATTACCTGTTCCGGTCGGTGCCAGTCCCCTGGTCCCCGCTGTCTTCTTTCCGCGCTGGGTTCCGGACCGGCTGCAGCTACACAGAACCTCCTGTCCCGGGCAGGAAGTTTAAACAGTAGAGCGCCCTCTACTTTTTAAACTTCCCCTGGACAGGAAGTTCAGTAGCTGCAGGAACAGTCTGGAGCCCGGAGCGGAGAAGAAGACAGCGGGGACCAGGGGACTTGCGCCGGCCGGAACAGGGGACCAGGGGACCTGCGCCGGCCGGAACAGGTAATGTATGCAAGGGGGGAGTCACGTCAGCTCCACAGATTGTGATCGGTGCAGGCTGAAATCGATTCTGTGTGCAGTAAAGGTGGCCATAAGATCCCTCACTGATTAGATTCGATCAGAGAGGGATCTATCTGTTGGTCGAATCTGATGGCAAATCGACCAGTGTATGGCCACCTTAAGTCAATATTACAGATTATTCCTTTATAGTAAACTACAAGCGACCAGGAAGAGTAGTTTACTATATCAGAATTGGTCATACATTGTAAATTTATACAGACGCAGTTGCTGGGAGTTTACTATATCCAGAGGTTTACTCCAGAGGTTTACTATATCAGAGTTTACTATAATGAGATTCTACTGTATTAGACAATCTGTAAATTCACCGATATTCTACTACCACTATCCTGCTTCATTTTCAACAGGTGCCTTTATCAAATGTACGACAATAGACAACTACGAAAAAGTACTATTGCTGTTTCTTACCCTGTACAATTATTTATTTTCCTACTACAGCCAGTTGAAAATGGTGTTGAAAATCTGACCGTATCGCTGTTGGAACTGTAGCTCTGCTCAACCTCCCTTCTTACCACCTCTCTTCTGTTCCTTGCTTTCATGTGTGCAAACCTTCAGGGGCTTGCACCAGATAATAATAAACACAAAACACAAAAAAATCTGTTCAGAGAGTAGACCGCATCACTCATCAGAAGAAAGGTGATTGGTAGGGATGTTAGTAGAGAGAGTAGGCAGAGCTGCATATCCAGCCAAGCTATGGTCAGATTTCAGTAGAATTTTCAGATGGTTGGATTGAAAAAAAGAGGAATATTCTTGTAGGAAGCAACATTATTTCAGCAACATAAAGGTGGCCATACACTGGTCGATTTGCCATCAGATCCGACCAACAGATAGATCCCTCTCTGATCGAATCTGATCAGAGAGGGATCGTATGGCTGCCTTTGCTGAAATCGATTCACAATCTGTTTGCAGTAATCTGTGGAGCTGCCCAACCCCCCCCCCTCCCGCATACATTACCTACTCCGGCCGGCGCGACTTCCCCGGTCTCCGCTGTCTTCTTCTACGCGCTGGGCTCCGGGTTCCGGCTGGCTTCACAGAACTTCCTGTCCGGAGGAAGTTTAAACAGTAGAGGGCGCTCTACTGTTTAAACTTCCTGGCGGGACAGAAAGTTCAGTGAAGCTGCAGCCCTGGAGCCCGGAGCAGAGAAGAAGACAGCGGAGACCGGGGGAGTCGCGCCGGCCGGAGCAGGTAATGTATTGCGTCGGTCGTCGGGCATTCGAACGCCGCTATCGACGAACTCCTGACCTGCCGGCGATCGAGAAAAATCCTCTGCACGGACGCATCGACGGGAATCGACAGGAACGATTGATTTCGGACGGAAATCGATCGTTCTGTCAGCGTTTGCACGATGATTTCACAGCAGATTCGATCACAGTGATCGAATCTGCTGTATATCTTCGGGAAAATCGTTAGGTGTATGGGCTCCTTAACACTTCACTTTCAGGTTATGATAGATGATTCATATCTTATATCTACAATAGTATATTCTTAAGGGGCTACAGTCAGTATTTTGACCAAGCAAGTACATCTTACAGTTTTATGTTACGAACACATAACCTCAGCATCGGATTTCTCCATTTGAAGGTGGATACATTTGCATTAAAAATGTGTTTAATCCAGCATCAATTCACAATTAATTGCATCTCATTGACCATCCCCTAGTCAGCCTTTTTACAATTCATAGTTTAGTTTGTCCCCTTGATCAAACTCAGTTAAATACCTAGTCAAATGTTACCATATAACAACTGCTATTTCTTAAGTTTTATTCAACCTGCATAATATCCTTTTTGGTACCTTGGGGACTTAAATGACTCATGAGTGGCTCACTGCTCAGAAAAATAAACACTGAAAACACATTAGATTTCAATGTGACAAAAGTTAATCCTGGGTATCTATACAGATATGGACGGGGTAATGTGTTATAAACAAAGGGATGCCAGATTGCTCTGTGGAAATTAAAATGATTGACCTACAGAGGACTTAATTGAAATACACTTCACAAATCAACATGAAAAAAACTGATACAGTAGCCTAGTCCATTTTGCCAAAATTTCACTGCAACAAATCAAAATCATACTGGCGTAGTGGTTAGTGCTCTTGCCTTGCAGCGCTGGGTCCCCGGTTCGTATCCCAGCCAGGGCACTATCTGCAAGGAGTTTGTATGTTCTCCCCGTGTCTGTGTGGGTTTCCTCCAGGCACTCCGGTTTCCTCCCACGTCCCAAAAACATACAGATAAGTTATTTGGCTTCCCCCTAAAATTGGCCCTAGACTACAATAAATACACTACACTATACATACATAGACATACGACTATGGTAGGGATTCGATTGTGAGCTCCTCTGAGGGACAGTTAGTGACAAGACTATATTCTCTGTACAGCTCTGTGTAAGATGTCGGCGCTATATAAATACTAAATAATAATAATACTCAGTAGTTTGTATGGCCTCTACATGCTTGTATGCATGCCTGATGTCGGGGCACGACCCTATTGAGGCGACAGATGGCGTCCTTAGGTGTCTCTAAATCAGATCTAGAACAGGGTATCATTGAACTCCTGAACAGTCTGGTGACACTGGACAGACCGAGACATCTTGTCCCAGAGCTTTCAATCAATGATATCCATTCCTTCCTCCTCCAGCATTGCTGTGCACCAAGGACCCAGCGTCATGAGACCAGTAAACGCAATCGCAATCTGTTTCCTGCACCGATTGTCGTTGCGTTGCCAGATCAAGATTTTATGTCTAGGGGGTAGCAGACTGTCGAGCCTGGGGTATTCTTTTGGAAATCTAGCATTTCAGTTGTTAGTAGAACTTTCTTTTAATGAGACAAGTGGCTCTCTGAGCACCCAAGTATGAACCCAGTGACACCCAAGTATGAACATGCCCTTTGAAAAGGATACTATTTGGTGAGCCCCAGCAAAGCGAGCTTCCCACACAGCACGGGTCTAGACCAGCGGAGCCGTGGAACCAGCTTAGAAATAAATGCTGTATATGATTTTTAGCCTGTTTAAGGAAAACCGTTCATATGAGAGGTATGAAAGTTATCTCATTCTGCTGGTCCGGATCTGGTGAATATGTTAATATTAAATTGAGGCCACTGACATACCCAGAACCCGAGGTATTCCGCTGCTTCATAACCGGACATGTGACAGCAATCAAGTTTGATGTCATATGAACTGTCATATTCTGAGGAATATGAATCCGTGACTGTTGTGTGTGCGGGAAGCGTAAGCTGAGACATGAAAAATGTCATATTTGGTGGGCACCAGGAACCCACCCAGGAGGTTAACTGCACCCTGTCCAGCCCCTGGGCTGAACCTGAGACCCCACCCAAAAATGTGGATCATTCAAAAGTGCTCCTCCATTATTCCTACGAATACCATCTTCATGGGAGCATGCTGCTGCTTTGAGGAAGAATAGCAGCCATCTTGTCTGAACTTGGGCTCCTGAACTGAAACAAAGAACTGCACATATTTTCCCAGGAAGGACATAATTTCACCTGGCTTAAGTATCCATTTATTTCTTCCCTTATTTTTATTTTTACACTGCGCTATTATTGTCTCTACTAGTAGACCCAAGCCCATTTAAAAACGGGCTCTAGGTCTTTTTACGGCCGCCAAGCGCACGCCCACACCCGCCCACCTCGCTCCCTGGTCCTAGCTGTCCGTTACTGCGCACATGCGCAGTAACAAAAAACCTGGGACACAGGGACAGCTGCTGGACGCAGCGACACTTAGGTTTTATTAGGTAAGATAATTGTTGATTTTAATTATTTTCTGTATATATTAATTATTTATTTTGCATTTATAATAAAGACTTCTAAAAAGTCATTTATTTGTTCAGCTACCCCTGCTATTCAGCCGCACAACCGAATTCTAGCTTTGGAAGAGTCACTACTACTATTGATAGCTAGATAAAATAGAGTGTGTTATAACTGTTTTTATTTGCAGGTATTAGTTAGGTATCCTACCCTTCTGTAGGAGTGGTGGCAGTTATACCCTGAAATAGTGTGTAGTTTGTATTACTGTAACTCACAAGCTCCCTTCTAGTCAGTCTGCTGCCAAAATCCCAGTGGTTTTTGCGCACCGATTGCGACCACAGATTGCATGGTCTGTGTGCTGAAACCGATTGGAAGGCATTGTGTGGTCTACTAGGCCACTAGGGGGCTTGTGACACCCAGGACCAACAGCATAGATACCAAATGGCTGTCCCTCCATGGATATGCCTCCACATATCATAACTGACTCACCACCAGACTGGTCATGCTCTTACAGGCAGCATAACATTCTATGTGACTTTTCCAGACCCTTTCACATCCGTTATATGCTCAGAAGGAACCTGCTTTTATCTGGCAAAAGCACATCTGCCATTTCTGGCATACTATAGCAAATGCCAATCATGCACCATGGTGCCAGGCATTAAATACTGTGCTCACTAGAGGTTGTGAGGCCCTTGTGAAGTCTGTTTCTGTTTCAAGGATTGAGAGTATGAAATGATTGCTTGCTTGCTGACTGGTGTGGCTAGAGTAGGGACCCTTTTGAACTTGGATGAAACTTCAATGATGGTGAAAGGGTCTAGTTCAAAATGTTTTTGCATGCAAACCATTTTGGAAGCTTATAGCCACCATTACATAGTTACATAGTTATTTTGGTTGAAAAAAGACATACATCCATCGAGTTCAACCAGTATAAAGTGCAACACCAGCCTGCTCTCTCACATATCCCTGTTGATCCAGAGGAAGGCGAAAACACCCTTACAAGGCATGGTCCAATTAGCCCCTAAAGGGAAAAATTCCTTCCCGACTCCAGATGGCAATCAGATAAAATCCCTGGATCAACATCATTAGGCATTACCTAGTAATTGTAGCCATGGATGTCTTTCAACGCAAGGAAAGCATCTAAGCCCCCTTTAAATGCAGGTATAGAGTTTGCCATAACGACTTCCTGTGGCAATGCATTCCACATCTTAATCACTCTTACTGTAAAGAACCCTTTCCTAAATAAATGTCTAAACCGTTTTTCCTTCATGCGCAGATCATGTCCTCTAGTCCTTTGAGAAGGCCTAGGGACAAAAAGCTCATCCGCCAAGCTATTATATTGCCCTCATTAAGTGCAACCAAATACAACTTGCATTCAAGTTCTTTTTATCATTGCTAGATTTCTAGCTTATTGTTTGAGTGCAGAGGGTTGATGATTTTTTGTTGTTAGCTGTTTGGCCTGGGTATCCCACAATACACATTCAATACATTTAACTTTTGGTTTGCTGCGAGCAGATTTGTGGAATACAGTATACAGCACAAGCTGCTCATTATTGTCACTTTTTTTATACTGCAGATGACGGCACGCTGCCTTCCCATCCAGAAGAGCACACCAGTGCAGAGGGCACAATTTTAAAATGTCCACCAGAGACCACATTAAATTTTAATAAACAATGTTCGCAACAAGGATCGCATTTCAGATTTTGGCCCCTTATGTGATTTAGTTTGACGTCCCTGTGATTTAGTTTGACGGATTCAGAGCCTTCCCTCTTTAAGAGCCGTAGCAACTAAGGGTGAGCTCAATAGGTGACTCTGCAGGTTTAGAGAGTCTTGCCCAAGGACTCCTTACTAAATAGGTACTGGCTTCAAATGCTATGTCAGAGGCAGTGCCCTTAAAATGGACCTAACTTGGAACTCTCTCTCCGCTTTAAAAAATTAGCCACAGCTGAACTGAGAGGGATATGATGACTGCCATATTTATTTCCTTTTAAACAATACCAGTTGCCTGGCAGTCCTGCTGATCTGAAGTAATGTCTGAATCAAATACCAAAAACAAGTATGTGGCTAATCCAATCAGACTTCAGTCAGAACACCTGATCTGCATGTCTGTTCAGGGTCTATGGCTAAGAGGATTAGATGCAGAAGCTCAGCAGGACTGCCAGGTAATCGGCATTGTTTAAAAGGAAATACATTTATCAACCTCATACGTCAGTTCAGGTATACTTGAAGGTAAAACATTATTCTTTGCAATTTATAGAAATCTGAAAAAAAAACTGAAGTTTTAACACGACGAACTGTGCAGGGAACACAGAAAGGGTTAAGCTTCAGTCTCAGGCAAGCCAGAGCTGAGGCATCTGCTGATTAGCTAAACAAACATACAACACACTGCTATTGATGTCTACAGCACTTATATGTGGAATGTAAACTTTTCATTGTGTGCAAGAGTTTAGATCGCTTTAACTATCCAGCCTATCTTCTACAATCTCCTCCATGTCCCTTGATCACTGGGAAACTACAGTTCAAGGTTAAAAAAAAAAAACAGGTTGAGCCACCAACATCCAATCAGATTGCACCAACTGAATGGAGAAATTTAATTACCTGCAATTGTTATTGTGTATTTAAAAAGCATCAACATCCATCAGAGAAACTCATAATCTAATCCAATTTAATCTTTGTGTACGCAAATACAGGGTGACTATGATTTATGGAGCTAGCTTTTTCAAGGCTATATGACATTTGTCTGTGTCTATTTATACACGCACGCACGCACGCACGCATGCACGCACACACACACACACACACACTTTTGTACTTTTGTGGAAGCATGAACCCACTTTTGAACCAAAAACAGTGGCAGAAGCGCCTGACCTGGGCTACAGAGAAGCAGCACTGGACTGTTGCTCAGTGGTCCAAAGTACTTTTTTCGGATGAAAGCAACTTTTATATGTCATTCAGAAATTAAGGTGCCAGAGTCTGGAGGAAGACTGGGGAGAGGGAAATGCCAAAATGCCTGAAGTCCATTGTCAAGTACCCACAGTCAGTGATGGTCTGGGGTGCCATGTCAGCTGCTGGTGTTGGTCCACTGTGTTTTATCAAGGGCAGGGTCAATGCAGCTAGCTATCAGGAGATTTTGGAGCACTTCATGCTTCCATCTGCTGAAAAGCTTTATGGAGATGAAGATTTCATTTTTC
Source organism: Hyperolius riggenbachi (assembly GCF_040937935.1). NCBI lineage: Eukaryota > Metazoa > Chordata > Amphibia > Anura > Hyperoliidae > Hyperolius > Hyperolius riggenbachi. The sequence goes on along the minus strand of NC_090646.1, from coordinate 301,693,736 downwards.
AGCACGACCTGGCACCTGCTCACAGTGCCAAAACCACTGGTAAATGGTTTACTGACCATGGTATTACTGTGCTCAATTGGCCTGCCAACTCTCCTGACCTAAACCCCATAGAGAATCTGTGGGATATTGTGAAGAGAAAGTTGAGAGACGCAAGACCCAACACTCTGGATGAGCTTAAGGCCACTATCGAAGCATCCTGGGCCTCCATAACACCTGAGCAGTGCCACAGGCTGATTGCCTCCATGCCACGCCGCATTGAAGCAGTCATTTCTGCAAAAGGATTCCCGACCAAGTATTGAGTGCATAACTGAACATAATTATTTGAAGGTTGACTTTTTTTGTTTTAAAAACACTTTTCTTTTATTGGTCGGATGAAATATGCTAATTTTTGGAGATAGGAAATTTGGGTTATCATGAGCTGTATGCCAAAATCATCAATATTAAAACAATAAAAGGCTTGAACTACTTCAGTAGTGTGTATTTGAATCTAAAATATATGAAAGTCTAATGTTTATCAGTACATTACAAAAAATAGTTAACTTTATCACAATATGCTAATTTTTTGAGAAGATCCTGTATAGGGGTGTGTGGCCAGAATGAGGATGTGAGTGGTCACATCTCTCAGAGCTCCTCTGCACTAGGACTTATATAGGATTATATATATTATATAGGACTTATATATATATATATATATATATACATATATGTATATATATATATATACACACACAGGGTGGGCCATTTATATGGATACACCTTAATAAAATGGGAATGGTTGGTGATATTAACTTCCTGTTTGTGGCACATTAGTATATGTGAGGGGGGACACTTTTCAAGATGGAGGGTGACCATGGTGGCCATTTTGAAGTTGGCCATTTTTAATCCAACTTTTGTTTTTTTAATAGGAAGAGGGTCATGTGGCACATTAAACTTATTGGGAATTTCACAAGAAAAACAATGGTGTGCTTGGTTGTAACGTAACTTTATTCTTTCATGAGTTATTTACAAGTTTCTCTTTGTTTACAGCCATTGACATGTAGCCGAGATTACCACATGAGGAGCGAATAGAAATTGTGTTGATGTCTGGTGAATGCAGTAACCGCATCGTTGCAGCAGATTTCAATGCAAGACACCCTACAAGACCACCCATCTCCCATTCTACAGTTAACAAACTGCTTACTAAGTTTCGTAAAAACTGGTTCAGTGTTGGAGTTGCTAAAATGTGGACGCATGAAATCTGTTACTAATGAAGAAACATCAGTGGCTGTCCTAGCTTAATTCAGCAAGAACCCACAGCGTAGCACTCGCCGCATGTCACTGGAGAGTGGCATTAGTCGAACAAACCTTCGGCGGATATTAGCTACTCGCAAATGGCACCCTTACAAACTCCAGCTACAGCAGCATCTCAACGAGGATGACCCAGATCTGCGCACTGCATTTGCAGAATGGGCAAAGCAAAAATTGGAACAGGACCCTCAGTTTACACAGAAGATTTTGTCCAGTGATGAGGCAAACTTTTATGTGAATAGTGAAGTTAACAAACAAAACCACCGCTATTGGTCTGACACTAACCCACATTGGATAGATCCCTCCAAGACTGTTGGAACAAAAAAAATGGATGTTATGGTGTGGTATATAGGGTACAAAGATAGTGGGGCCATTCTTCATCATTGGAAACCTCAAGGCCACTGGATATGCGAAATTGCTACATGATGATGCGTTTCCCTCTTTATGCACTGAAGCTGGCACGTTCCCTGAGATTTTCCAGCAAGATAGTGCACAACCACATTATGGGTGTCAGGTCCGAGCATTCCTAGATAAACAGTTTCCTGGACAGTGGATTGGTCGTCGTGGGCCAGTTGAATGGCCCCCAAGGTCTCCTGATCTGACCCTCTTAGACTTTTATCTTCGGGGTCATCTGAAGGCAATTGTCTATGCTGTGAAGATACAAGATGTGCAGCACCTGAAACTATGGATACTGGAAGCCTGTGCTAGCATTTCTCCTGCGGTGTTGCCATCAGTGTGTGAAGAGTGGGAGAAGAGGGTTGCATTGACAATCCAACACAATGGGTAGCACATTGAACACCTTTTATAAGTGGTCAGAAACTTGTAAATAACTCATGAAATAATAAAGTTACGTTAAAACCAAGCACACCACTGTTTTTCTTGTGAAATTCTCAATAAGTTCAACGTGTCACATGACCCTCTTCCTATTGAAAAAACAAAAGTTGGGTTAAAAATGTCCGATTTCAAAATGGCCACCATAGTCACCACCCATCTAATATCACCAACCATTCCCATTTTATTAAAATGTATCCATATAAATGGCCCACCCTGTATTATATATAGTATTATATTAATTATATAGGATTTATTCTGCTATTTAATCCTCCTTGCGGTCTATTAGAAACCGCCAGGGGGCAGCGCAGCACTATTTAAATTTTTTTTTTTTTAAATCATGTAGCGAGCCTCGGGCTCGCTACATGATAACCGCTGTGCAGCGGCATCCCCCCACCCGCTTCGATCGCCTCCGGCGATCTTTGATCAGGAAATCCCGTTCAAAGAACGGGATTTCCTGAAGGGCTTCCCCCGTCGCCATGGCGGGATGACGTCACCAACCTCATGGACGTCGTGACGTCTAAGGGAGTCCTGATCCACCCCTCAGCGCTGCCTGGCACTGATTGGCCAGGCAGCGCACGGGGTCTGGGGGGGGGGCGGCACGGCGTGGCGATCGAGCGTGGAGTGCCGGCGAATGGAATGCACACGCAGCTAGCAAAGTGCTAGCTGCGTGTTGCAAAAAAAAAAAAAAGAGCAAATCGGCCCAGCAGGGCCTGAGAAATCCTCCTGCGCGGCATAGCCCGAGCTCGGCTCGGGCTTACTGCCAGGAAGGTTAATATCCTGCCTTGATCCTTGCCTGAAAAGGGTCCTATACCCTAGACCAGGCTTTCTCAACCAGGGTTCCTTGAGGACTCTGTAGGGGTCCCTTGGCATTTTCCCCCATGGTGGGGGAGTATAATAGAGCACATTATAATAGGGGTTACTGTAAATAGAAGCACTAAATTGGTGGTCAAAATAAGAACGAGCACAGTATAATGAGTGGCAGTGTAATAGGAGTCAGGGAAATTAACAGCCTCACCTACTTTTAAAAACCATGCCTCCGGAAAAATATATGCAGGGGTTCCTCGAGATTTAAAAATTGTTTGCAGGGGTTCCTTGGGATCCAAAAGTTATTTGCATGGTTCCTCGAGGGTAAAAAGGTTGAGAAAGGCTGCCCTAGACCAACAATCTAGAAAAGTACCACCGGACTGGCCAAGATTGCGCTGGTTCTGGTGGAGATGATGCACCTTCATTACTCGCTGATGTTTTCTAGGTGGAGGCACAATCTATTCAGGCTGCTATCTATGCCCTGGAGGAATCCCTCACTGACACATTTACCATTAAATTGGAGGAGGTGAAGGCGGACTTCCAACTTCTCTGCCAAGACTCGGGGAGAGGGTTGCAGACACGGAGGCCCATATTTCCCACCTGGAGGATGAAATCCGTCCCATTCCCTGAGACGTGAGAACCATGCAGTCCCAGCTTAAAGTGGTCATCTCCCACCAAGATGACATGAAGAACCGGATGCGCCGATGCAATATTCGCTTAGCCAGCCTTCCCAAGAACGCCGAAGGTAAGGATCCGGTGTCCTTTCTCAAAGATTTACTTGTCAATCACTTCGGCAGGGATGCCTTTACTCAAGCCTTTTTGGTGGAACATGCACCTGCTAGGCCTAACCCCGTTGGAGCTTCACCTTGCAATTTTATAGCAAAGCTGCTGAGCAAAGATCGGGACACGGTTCTCCATGTCTCATGGGATTAAGGTCATCTATAATTTAATAATACTGCTATCTCGATTTACCCAGACTTTGGTGTGGAAACATAAAAGCAATAGAGACAGGTTTTTAGCTGCCAAACGCAAGCTTAAACAACAAGGCTTAAAATACGCCATGCTCTTTCCGGCCCGGCTTAGGGCCTGTTCTCACTAGAGCAATTAGCGGGTGATTCCCGCTAATTGCCGAAGTGCTAGCGCTTTTTAAAGCGCTAACACAATTATAACTATATGGTAGTGAGTTCACTGCCACGATTGCTGGCAATCATGGGCGTTCCACGATTAGCAGCAATCGCGAAACGTGTTGCCTGCAGCATTTTGCAGCGATTCTCAAGCGATTGTGGTATAGTGCTTAACCACTTCCCGACCGCCTAACGCACAGTGGCGGCCCGGGAAGTGGAGCCCTTAAGGACCGGCTCACCCACAGAGGCGGCGGTCCTTGTAAGGGCATGGGCGGAGCGATCGCGTCATCCGTGATGCGATCCTCCGCCGGCGCCTGTCACCGCTGGCCCGCCGCAACATCCCGCCGGCTATACGGAAACGTCGGCGGGATGTTAACCCCGCGATCGCTGCATACAAAGTGTATAATACACTTTGTAATGTTTACAAAGTGTATTATACAGGCTGCCTCCTGCCCTGGTGGTCCCAGTGTCCGAGGGACCACCAGGGCAGGCTGCAGCCACCCTATGTCGCACCCAAGCACACTGATTTCTCCCCCCCCTGCCCCAGATCGCCCACAGCACCCTTCAAACCCCCCCTGCCCACCCCCCAGACCCCTGTTTGCACCCAATCACCCCCCTAATCACCCATCAATCACTCCCTGTCACTATCTGTCAACGCTATTTTTTTTTATCTCCCCCCCTGCCCACTGCCCCCTCCTGATCACCCCCCCACCCCTCAGATTCTCCCCAGACCCCCCCCCCTGTGTACTGTATGCATCTATCCCCCCTGATCACCTGTCAATCACCCGTCAATCACCCCCTGTCACTGCCACCCATCAATCAGCCCCTAACCTGCCCCTTGCGGGCAATCTGATCACCCTCCCACACCAATAGATCGCCCGCAGATCCGACATCAGATCACCACCCAAACGCAGTGTTTACATCTATTCTCTCCTCTAAACACCCACTAATTACCCATCAATCACCCCCTATCACCACCTGTCACTGTTACCCATCAGATCAGACCCTAATCTGCCCCTTGCGGGCACCCAATCACCCGCCTACACGCTCAAATTGCCCTCAGGCCCCCCCTTATTAATTCGCCAGTGCAATATTCACATCTGTTCTTCCCTGTAATAACCCACTGATCACCTGTCAATCACCCATCAATCACCCCGTCACTGCCACCCATCAATCACCCCCTGTCACTGCCACTCATCAATCAGCCCCTAACCTGCCCCTTGCGGGCAATCTGATCACCCACCCACACCAATAGTTCGCCCGCAGATCCGACGTCAGATCACCTCCCAAGGGCAGTGTTTATATCTGTTCTCTACCCTAAACACCCACTAATTACCCATCAATCACCCCCTGTCACTGCTACCTATCAGATTAGACCCCTATCTGCCCCTAGGGCACTCAATCACCCGCCCACACCCTCAGAATGCCCTCAGGCCCCAGCCCTGATCACCTCGCCAGTGCATTGCTTGCATCTATTCCCCCCTCTAATCACACCTTGAGACACCCATCAATCACCTCCTGTCACCCCCTAGCACACCTACCCATCAGATCAGGCCCTAATTTGCCCCGTGTGGGCTCCTGATCACTCGGCCAAACCCTCAGATCCCCCTCAGACCCCCTTCCGATCACCTCCCCAGTGCATTGATTGCATCTATTTTCCCCTCTAACCACCCCCTGAGACACCCATCAATCACCTCCTGTCACCCCCCTAGCACTCCTATCCATCAGATCAGGCCCAATACAACCTGTTATCTAAAAGGCCACCCTGCATATGACCGGTTCCACAAAATTCGCCCCCTCATAGACCACCTGTCATCAAAATTTGCAGATGCTTATACCCCTGAACAGTCATTTTGAGACATTTGGTTTCCAGACTACTCACGGTTTTGGGACCGTAAAATGCCATGGCGGTATAGGAACCCCAGAAACTGACCCCATTTTAGAAAAAAAGACACCCCAATGTATTCTGTTAGGTGTATGACGAGTTCATAGAAGATTTTATTTTTTGTCAAAAGTTAGCGGAAATTGATTTTTGTTTTTGTTTCACAAAGTGTCATTTTTCACTAACTTGTGACAAAAAATAAAATCTTCTATGAACTCACCATACTACTAACGGAATACCTTGGGGTATCTTCTTTCTAAAATGGGGTCACTTGTGGGGTTCCTATACTGCCCTGGCATTTTAGGGGCCCTAAACCGTGAGGAGTAGTCTAGAAAACAAATGCCTCAAAATGACCTGTGATTAGGACGTTGGGCCCCTTAGCGCACCTAGGCTGCAAAAAAGTGTCACACATGTGGTATCGCCGTACTCAGGAGAAGTAGTATAATGTGTTTTGGGGTGTATTTTTACACATACCCATGCTGGGTGGGAAAAATCTCTCTGTAAATGGACAATTGTGTGTAAAAAAAATCAAACAATTGTCATTTTCAGAGGTATTTCTCCCACCCAGCATGGGTATGTGTAAAAATACACCCCAAAACACATTATACTACTTCTCCCGAGTACGGCGATACCGTATTCCGTTAGGAGTATGGTGAGTTCATAGAAGATTTTATTTTTTGTCACAAGTTAGCGGAAAATGACACTTTGTGAAAAAAAACAATTAAAATCAATTTCCGCTAACTTGTGACAAAAAAATAAAAACTTCTATGAACTCACCATACTCCTAACGGAATACCTTGGGGTGTCTTCTTTCTAAAATGGGGTCATTAGTGGGGTTCCTATACTTCCCTGGCATTTTAGGGGCCCTAAACCGTGAGGAGTAGTCTTGAAACAAAAATGACCTGTGAAATCCTAAAGGTACTCATTGGACTTTGGGCCCCTTAGCGCAGTTAGGGTGCAAAAAAGTGCCACACGTGGTATCGCCGTACTCAGGAGAAGTAGTATAATGTGTTTTGGGGTGTATTTTTACACATACCCATGCTGAGTGGGAGAAAGATCTCTATAAATGGACAATTGTGTGTAAAAAAAAATTAAAAAATTGTCATTTACAGAGATATTTCTCCCACCCAGCATGGGTATGTGCAAAAATACACCCCAAAACACATTATACTACTTCTCCTGAGTACGGCAATACCACATGTGTGGCACTTTTTTGCAGCCTAACTGCGCTAAGGGGCCCAAAGTCCAATGAGCACCTTTAGGCTTTACATGGGTGCTTACAAATTAGCACCCCCCAAAATGCGAGGACAGTAAACACACCCCACAAATGACCCCATTTTGGAAAGAAGACACTTCAAGGTATTCAGAGAGGGGCATGGTGAGTCCGTGGCATTTTTTTTTTGTCGCAAGTTAGAAGAAATGGAAACTTTTTTTTTTGTCACAAAGTGTCATTTTCCGCTTACTTGTGACAAAAATTAATATCTTCTATGAACTCACTATGCCTCTCAGTGAATACTTTGGGATGTCTTCTTTCCAAAATGGGGTCATTTGGGGGGTATTTATACTATCCTGGAATTCTAGCCCCTCATGAAACATGTCAGGTGGTCAGAAAAGTCATAGATGCTTGAAAATGGGAAAATTCACTTTTTGCACCATAGTTTGTAAACGCTATAACTTTTACCCAAACCAATAAATATACACTGAATAGGTTTTTTTTTATCAAAAACATGTTTGTCCACATTTTTCGCGCTGCATGTATACAGAAATTTTACTTTATTTGAAAAATGTCAGCACAGAAAGTTAAAAAAATCATTATTTTGACAAAATTAATGTCTTTTTGATGAGTATAATAAAAAGTAAAAATCGCAGGAGCAATCAAATAGCACCAAAAGAAAGCTTTATTAGTGACAGGAAAAGGAGACAAAATTCATTTAGGTGGTAGGTTGTATGAGCGAGCAATAAACTGTGAAAGCTGCAGTGGTCTGAATGGAAAAAAGTGGCCGGTCCTTAAGGGGGGTAAAGCCCACGGTCCTCAAGTGGTTAAACAAGCGCTAGTGGCGATCACTCTAAATCGTGGGAGTATACAGTGATTTTACTACGCTACTATCACCTGCGCAAAACAGTTTTACGGTTTTAAGTATGAATGGGCCCGTAGAGTAATTGTGGATGGCAAGACTCTTTTCTTCTATTCCCTCCCGGAGGTTTTTTCTTGGCTGGAGCCTTCTCATCCTCAAAATGACATTCATGCTGACCGTCAAGTATAAGTTTTATGTGCCTCTAAAACTAATGATGTTCGGATAACCAGCAGGGCAACGATGTTCCTTTCCAATATACATTAGGTCTCTTCCCTCATGTCAGGGGGTTTGACTCATTTACTCTACCTTATCCTGGCTGGACGCTTTGCTCCTGGACATGTTTTTTTTTTTTCTTCATTTTTATTAAATCCCCCCCTTATTTTTTTAGGCCTACCATTAGCCTCTATTTATGGGCTCCTTTGTTTTCCCCCTTATGCTAGATTATCTGCTGTTACCAATTATTTAAAGTCCTGCATAGCAGGTGTGTGCAAGGCAATATTCGACAACTCCCCCAAAGATGTCGTACCCTCAGTGAGCTACTATTTACGCTATGGGATTGATTTCCCAGGACTAGTCGATTTCTTGCAGCTACCCTGCACTGTGTTATATCATGGGTAAATGTTCAGACCCTATGTTTTGGACCATGGGCTGGGTTGTTTTATGTTTATTTTACTGTTATGTTTTTGCCCCGCCAGGCCTCTGCTAGTCAGCTGGTCTGCTTTTTACATGATGGCTTTGTCTTCGCGGCCCTCTCACGCTTCCTTGTCTTTTTTGACCTAGAATGTGAGAGGTCTATGTGATAAGGTTAAGAGAACTGTTACGCTGGAGTTTCTTCATAAAAAAGCAGTAGATGTTATTGCTCTGAAGGAGACACATCTGGATGGGGACCTCCACATCGATTTTGGATTGGTTGGGCCTACCATCCACTTACTCCTCCCAGTCCAGTGGTGTCTCCATCATTTCTAGAGGTAAGCATTTTCAACTTATTAGTAATGTGGTGGACACTGAGGGTCAATATGTTTTTTGCACTGTCTGATTTATAACGTTCCAATGTTGATATTAGCTCCCAGGGGTGCCCATCAGGACTCTCGAATGCGAATTTACCCGAAAATTCGGGTAGATTTTCAGGGTTGCCGACAGGCGAATCCGAACCCAAAGTTAGCGTAATCGAATGCGAAGGTTTCCAAATATGCGCACTCGAATTCGGCCGGATGACGCGGTGGGTTCGGCTTCGGTATTCGGGGATGACGTCATTGGGCCAATCAGAAGTCCTCCAGCCGAGGCCCTGGCAACCCTAGCAACCAATCAAAGGAGGGGAGCCTGGCCCTCCCCTCTATATAAGGCGGCGGCCATCTTGCGGAGCCCATCCTTGCGTGTGACTGAGCGGTACTGAGAGATTCTCCAGTGCTGCTGTGTGTCTAGCAAGTGCATTTCTTGTGCTAAACCTGGTGTTTTGCTTCCTAATCACCTCCTAAACACTTATATTGTACTCTTTAATAGATAGATAGTAATTTGATTGTTTTTAGTCAGCTAGTGTATACTGTATACTGTGCTAGGCTAGTGTTAGTCTGTGTGCAGGCTAGGCCTGCTAGCCTAGGGCAGCCTTAGGTAGGTTAGGGATTACAGTTAGTTTTATACTAGTTTAGTTAATTTGTACTGCTGTAGTCTGTTCGTTTATTGCTTCAGTACTGTGTTAGTTAATAGTTAGTTACTGACTGTGTACAGGCCAGCAAGCATCCGTTGTGATCTGTGACAGTCATTCTTTGCGTGCATTTGCTCGCATAGTTTTGCGTGCTCTTACACTGAGCGTTGATTCCATCTGCAGTCGCTCTGAAGTTAATGACAGATTAATATGCTTTTGTGAAAACAAACATTGTCTGTTGCAATGGAGCTGCAATCCCTTTCTTGCAGGCTGCATATCGTTGTCTGCCCTTTCCTGCTGTCAGCCTGTGATTGATTACCATTCACCTGTGTGGGAATCTGCATGTCTGCTCCCATTGGATGACCTCAGTATAAAGGACTGCTTCCTGCAGTGTTCCATGGGCTATCATAGTCTCAGATTCAGTCTGTTACTCTGTCCGGCCCCCACCTTGTTCCTAGTCAGTGTGGACTGCGCTGACTCCTGCGAAGGGGTCAGCGAGTCCTCCTAGTTCTGCACTTGTTATCAGAAGTTGTTACTTTGCTTGTCTTGCGTCATATATCGGTTCATCGCCAATATACACGCATGCTAGCACGTTTGTTATTTTCTTTGTATTCGTGTTACGTTAATACATCAGTGTCGCTGATATATACGTACTCGAACTGTTTATATCCTGTGTTCAGTCAGTTAGTTTCCAGCACGTTTTGGTAGGTTGCGCGTATCGTGATCACCCGTGCTTAGCTAGTTCAGTCCTGTTCCTAGTCCTGCTCCAGTTCTTAGTCAGTGTTACTTGCTTATGTCATATATCGGTTTATCGCTGATATATACATGTCAGTTAGTCGTTTGTGGTTCATTGATAGCTGTAATCGTAATACGCTAGGAAATCATACCTATTGTATATTTGTATTACGTCTGTCTTCTTTGACTCTATTTCCCGACTATTCTGTCCTGTCCTTGTGAGGCACGCCACCGCTGCAATTGCATTGGCTGCCTCATTCCAGTCTGTCTTGGCTTGGACGTTTGCTGTCACTTAAGCAGCGATTAGTTAACAAGCGTTCATTCTGTTACCTGTCCTGATCCTCTGAGTTCTGGTTTATGCGCTCAGCGCTACCTTGCGCTGAGCCACTATAGTGGAAGGATTGTTTGTGGCTGTTCGGATCTACGCCTGCTCTGTGCGCCACATCTGTTGTTGAAGTCAGTCCTCTCCTCCACTAAACTGGGGATATCCTGGTTCCTTGTGCTAGCGTGTGTACCTCCTTCACGTCAGGATATACACTACGTGCTGACTGTGGAGGATATACCACCAAGCTTAACATTACCACCAAGCTTAACACCACTACTACTACTACTACTACTACTACTCATTCAGTTAATTTCTACTGTTAGTCTGTGAGTTCATTCGCTTCTGTACTGTGTAATAAATAATAGTTACTTTACAGGCCAGCATCCGTTGTGATCTGTGACAGTCATCTGCCTGACCCTATTGATTGATCGTGTGTGACTGACTTCAATTGTCACTGTCCGTCACACGAGTTAGTACTGTAGACTACACTACTGTTAGTAGTACTAGTAGTAGTACTACTATTTAAATAAAAAACTTTCATTTTTTGTTTTCACTCAACACCAGTCATCAGCAACCTAGACTTTATTAAAGTTTACACCCTTTCCCGCCCTTTTGTACGCATATATATTTTTTATTTATTGTATTTCTATATTATTGCACAATGACTGGCAGAGGTAGAGGGCGAGGCACCACCAGGAGAGGCAGCACCATTGCAGCAGCCACTGGCAGCACCAACAGGTCTGTGTCTGGTCCGCCGCCAGCCACTGACCGCAGAGTTGGAGGAGGGAGCAGAGGCGCAACAGCAGCGTGTTGCGCCCATCTTTGAGACGGGTCGTCGCCCCCGGCCCATTGCGGAGAGTGAGGCACAGGCTGTGGTGGAAATGATGGTGGAGCAGCAAGCCACCGTTTCCAGCCAGACCAGTGCCACCACCACCAGCACTCCGGTCCGCAGCAGGCCTCCACCACCGCTTGAGGTCACGGTGACCCCAGCGACTAGCCAGCCCTCACTGAGCTCGCTACACACCCCAGGGACTGCGAGCGTTTACAGGGATGTGGTTGCCCAGTTTGAGGAGGAGATGACGGGGGCATGCAAGGAGGAGGAGTATGAGGTGCAGAAGTTTGTTGTTGGCGCTGCGGAGGAGGAGCGTGATGCAGGGGATGTTGGGGAAGAGGAGTTGGTTGAGGCGGGCTCAGAGGAGATGTTTGGGGATGATGATGATGATGATGATGTGCAGCTGGATCCTTCCTATGTGCCATCAGTACCACCAGCACACTTGCTTGAAGGCAGCTCATCATCGGAGGAGGAGGCGTCTCTGGCACAGAGGCACGGCAGCAGCAAGACTGCCAGCAAAGGGCTTGGAAGGCAGGAGCCACAGCCTGCTGCTTCAGCCGCTACCACCACCCACAGCCAACCTCCAACCAAACAAAAAAAAACCACAATCCTCCAAGGGCCCAAAAAATCCCCAGCCCTCAAGCTCAAAGGGCAAGTTGAAGTCCCCAGTCTGGCAGTACTTCCCTAAGTGCACAATAGACAAGACCCGTGCAATTTGCAACAGTTGCGGTATCAGTCTCAGCAGAGGTCGCGATGTCCACAAGTTGAGTACCTCGTGCCTGCAGACCCACTTACAGAGCAGACATTTTGAGGACTTTAGTGAGTTGGAGAAGCTGATGCACAGTGGCGCAGGCATTGGTCAGAGCCAGGCAGCCACTGCACAGACTTCAGCAGCAGCATCCCACCCTCCTGCCCATCCAGCAGCAGGAGCACAGCAGAAGCAAGTCACTGTCACCCCCCCCCCCCCCCCCCCCGGGCAGCCAGACCTCAGTGGCCTCATCAGCTCCCTCCTCATCCTCATCCTCCCGTACAGGCAAACACTGCCAGAACCTGCTCATCGAGTCATTCTCCAGTGTGACCAAGGTGCTGCCTCCACCAACAGGCGCATCCGGGTGCTGAACGGGTTGCTTGCCCAGGCCATGTACTCCCAGCTCCTGCCATATTCCTTTGTGCAGGAGGGGAGTGACATGAGAGTGCTGCTGCAGTTTGGGATCCCAGCACTGCACCGCTTTGCCATGGAGAACGTGGGCCGCGCGCTCGATCACGCCGTGAGTGCGCGGATCCACGTCACCATGGATTCATGGAGCAGCCGTTTTGGAACAGACTGCTATCTGTCCTTTACGGCCCACTGGGTCAGCCTGGTGGAATGCCCGAGCGAGGAAGCAGCAGGTCCATCCTCGGGCGCATCAGCAGCAGCAGCGGCACCAGTCACCCACTATGTGGTGCCACCACGCGGGGTCAGGGGAGAAGCAGCAGCTCCCGCCGGCAAGCGATCCCGCCTCAACAGCAGCGTGAAAGCCCGCCATTTTCAAGCGCTGCTGGAGATGGTCAGCCTTGGGAAGACTCAACTGACGGCAGCCAACGTCCTTCTCAAACTCAGGGAGCAGGAGAAGGCGTGGCTGACCCCCAAAGCCTCCGAGTCGGATTGGTGGTGTCCTTGGCCCACGTCCCCTGCTTGGCCCACGTTCTCAACCTGGTGGTGCAAAAGTTTATGCGCACCTACCAGGGGATGGAGGAGCTGTTAGAAGCGGCGCGGAACATTGTGCACACTTTCCGCCGCTCGTCTGCTGCCGCAGCAAAACTAGCAGACATACAGCAGCGCGAGGGCCTGCCACGACACCGCCTCGTCATCTATGTGCCAACTCGCTGGAACTCCACCGTGGCAATGCTGGAGTGGCTGGTTGAGCAGAGGAGGGCTGTCCAATGCCACTGTCGCCGGCACCACCAAACTGCAGATCCTCTCCAACGCGCAGTGGGGGCAGATGCAGCAGGTCTGCTTGGTGTTGGCTCCCTTCCTGCAGGGAACCAACCTGGTGAGCGAGGAGTGGGCATCCCTCTGCCAGTGGGTGCCCTTTGTTTGTCTGTTGGAAAGGGCACTTGGCGATTTGGTGGATTTGAGAGAGGAGGCCCTGAACCAGCTGAAACAGCAGCCGCCTGCACAGTCCACTGCTGCGCAGGTATTTGAGTCCCTGGAGGAGGATGCGGAGGAGTTGGAGGTGCTGGACATTGCTGCTGAGGGGGAACAGCGGTGCGCAGCAGCAGTGGTGCGAGGGTGGAGAGAGGAGGAAGAGGCTCAGGGGCCAGAGGTGGAGGAGGACGTTGACCCAGATGTCTCTGCTGGACGAACCACCCTGTTCCCCATGGCAGCGCACATGCTGCGCTGCCTGCGCACAGACCCCAGGGTCAAGCAGATGCAAGCGAGGGAGGACGCCTGCATATGCATGATCCTGGACCCACGGCTGAGGGGGAGGTGGGCTCAGTTTCTGCCTGCTAGAGACCGTGAGCAGTGAACAAGTGAGTTGCAGGAGATCCTTGTTCGGCGTTTGGAGGAAGCCTTCCACCCCCTCTGTCCCTGTCCAGCCAGCACAGTGGCTGGTGCTTGCGGCCAGCAGCAGCGTCAGGCACCCAGGAGACCTGCTGTCATTGACTAAGGCGTTCTACATGACGGTAGAGCAGCCGAGAGGAGGTGTGTGCAGCGGCCGCCTCCTCTCAAAGTCACAGCCAGCGCATGACCCGGATGGCGGCCGACTACAAAGGGTCCTTAAGTGGGCTTGACACTGGCAGCGAGGAGCCTGTGGACCCCATGGAGTACTGGGTGGAGCGCTTGCACATCTGGAGTGAGCTGGCGCAGCACGCCCTGGAAGTTCTCTCTTGCCCCCCTTCCAGCGTGCTGTCCGAGAGGTGCTTCAGTGCGGCCGGTGGCGTGGTCACTGAGAAGCGCTCTCGTCTGTCCACAGAGGGCGTGGACAGACTGACATTGAAGGCACGTTCCAGGTAGAGATGTCCCGAACGGTTCGCCGGCGAACAGTTCCCAGCGAACTTCGGTGGATCGCGTTCGCCTGCCAAAGGTGAACTTTCCCGGAAGTTCGATTCACCCCATAATGCTCTATTGAGCAAAACTTTGACCCTTTACATCACAGTCAGCAGGCACATTGTTGCCAATCAGACTGCACTCACTCCTAGAGCCCCACCCCCCCTTATACAAGGCAAGGTCCTTGTGCCATTTGACTCACTCGTCTGCCTACATTAATTAGTTAAGGGACAGCTGATATGGAGAGTTTAATTAGCCTCTTGTAGGCTTCTCCACCCTCCAACCCTTCTACCTATTCCCTCCTCCCTCCTACCGGAGGGAGGAGGGTCTCATCTGCCAGGGAATTACAGTATTTCAAAAGCCAGCTTACATACCGTGGCTGGGAATTGAACCCAGGTCTCAGTGTATGGTAGGTAACTAACATATCCATTATACCACCAACACTACTAGCTGAAGCTAGCCTAGCATGTACCATTTATACTCAATCCAAAAGAAAAATTAGACAAGACAAATAACATTTATATCACGCTTTTCTCCTGGTAGACTCAAAGCACCAGAGCTGCAGCCACCAGGGCACGCTTTATAGGCAGTAGCAGTGTTAGGAAGACTTGCCTAAGGTCTCCTACTGAATAGGTGCTGGCTTACTGAACAGAGCAGAGATTCGAACCCTGGTCTCCTGTGTCAGAGGCAGAGCCCTTAACCATTACACCTTCCAGCCACTGCTTAAGGATTTGTAGCCAGGCATGGCCTTGCCTTTTGTGTTCAACAGTTGTCCAAAGAGAACCCCAGATAGCCAGGTAGATTCATCTCTCTCTCTCTCTCTCTCTAGTAGGGATGGTCACCGCTTTCCGCGGAATTGTATTTTTGAGCATAAACGGATTGAGCATAAATGGTACATGCTAGGCTGGCTTCAGCATGTAGTGCTGGTGCTACAGTGGCACTGTACCACCAACACTACATGCTGAAGCCATCCTAGCATGTACCATTTATGCTCAATCCATTTATGCCCAAAAATACAATTCCGCGGAAAGCGGTGACCATCCCTACTAGAGAGAGAGAGCGAGCACTGTACCACCAACACTACATGCTGAAGCCAGCCTAGCATGTACCATTTATGCTCAATCCATTTATGCTCAAAAATACAATACAGCGGTGACCATCCCTACTAGAGAGAGAGATGAATCTACCTCGATATCTGGGATTCTCTTTGGACAACTGTTGAACACAAAAGGCAAGGCCATGCCTGGCTACAAATCTTTAAGCAGTGGCTGGATGGTGTAATGGTTAAGGGCTCTGCCTCTGACACAGGGTTCGAATCTTGGCTCTGTCTGTTCAGTAAGCCAGCACCTATTCAGTAGGAGACCTTAGGCAAGTCTTCCTGCTACTGCCTATAGAGCGTGCCCTAGTGGCTGCAGCTCTGGCGCTTTGAGTCCGCCAGGAGAAAAGTGTGATATAAATGTTATTTGTCTTATCCAATTTTTCTCTTGGATTGAGCATACATGGTACATGCTAGGCTAGTTTCAACTAGTAGTGTTGGTGGTATAATGGATATGTTAGTTACCTACCATACACTGAGACCTGGATTCAATTCCCAGCCACGGTATGTAAGCTGGCTTTTGAAATACTATAATTCCCTGGCAGATGAGACCCTCCTCCCTCCGGTAGGAGGGAATAGGTAGAAGGGTGGAAGGTGATCCTCCAGGTATTAGATCTCTTGCAATATGTTTTATATCATTTTTCCAGCCAGTAGAAATTTTTCAAAATTTTGAAGTCCGCCTCCCCATTGAAGTCTATTGCGGCGAACCAAACTTTCCGCGGAGGTTCGCGAACCGAAAATCGGAGGTTCGCGACATCACTAGTTCCAGGCACCTGTTGTCGGCAACAGGAGGACATGAGGTGCCTGGGAATTTTTGTTTGACATCAACCTTCAGTCCCTGGGTCCTGATAATTTGGCCTGGTTTTTCTTTACTAGCTGTGGTAAAGTGGCCCGTGACATGCCTGCTGCTGCCACACGTCACTCCTCCTCCTCATCCTCCTACTGCTCTACTTATTTATTTATTGTATTTATAAAGCGCCAACATTTTACGCAGCGCCGATTTTCATCCTCCTGCTGTCTGTGTTCCCACTGCTAGGGTCCACAGAATACATTGCCTGCTGCCATACGTCACTCCTCCTCCTGCTGCTGTATTTATTTATTGTATTTATAAAGCGCCAACATATTACGCAGCGCTGATTTTAATCCTCCTGCTGTCTGTGTTCCCACCGCTAGGGTCCACAGAATACATTGCCTGCTGCCAAACGTCACTCCTCCTCCTGCTGTATTTATCCTCCTGCTGTCTGTGTTCCCACCGCCAGGGTCCACAAAATACATTGCCTGCTGCAAAATGTCACTCCTCCTCCTGCTGTATTTATCCTCCTTCTTTCTGTGTTCCCACCACCAGGGTCCACAGAATACATTGCCTGCTGCCATACGTCACTCCTCCTCCTGCTGTATTTATCCTCCTGCTGTCTGTGTTCCCACCGCCAGGATCCACAGAATTATGCGCTGCTGCCATGCCCCACTAGCTCTATTATGCGACTACAATAGCTATATACTGTTGTAAAAAAAAACAAAAACAATTCTGAGGTGTCTGGGTTGAAGACTGTGCTGTCCCAGTTGTGCATTGGACACAACGTGGGCTTTCACGACTGCTGTCCGGTACCTCCTGATGTTGGCGTTTATTTACAGCCGTGGTACCAACGCCAAGTACCAAGGCCCTGTTACATTGCCTGCTGCCACACATCACTCCTCTTGGCGACTTGTGTTACCGACCACGAATCGAATTCGGTTATAGTGATCGAAATCGAATTGGACCCGAATTCGAATGTACTCGAATCGAATTTGAGTACATTCGAGCATGCCTGTTAGCTCCTCCTTTCTCCTTACATGTGATCAAGCTCGCCTTGGAATTTGTGTCTCGCTTTCCACATTTACCTTCAGTCTGGCTTAGGGAACTTAATTATGTTCTCTACCCCTGCCTGGATAAGAGCCCTCGGCCAGCTAAAGCTTGTACCTCTCGTAGGAGTACAAAACTGTTTACCTTCCTGCAAGTTGTCTCAATCTCTGATGCCTGACAAGTTTTACACCCTGATGTCCCTGCAGTCCAGTGCTACTCGGCTTCAAACCAGTCTCACTCCAGATTGGATTACATTCTACATTCTTTCTTCCTCTAGTTTACTGTTAAATAAAAAAAAGTTTACTTTCTCCCGTCATTGCTGTCTGATCACTCTCCTTATGTAGCTCAGTTTAACTGGTACCTTCCACCCTGCTTCCTAATCTGGAGGCTGCACACCCCTTTTGGATATCCAAAATTCAGGAATCTGGATAGTTTTTGAAGGCTCTCACAGGCTTGTTTGACTTGCAAGCTGACTCTGCTGCATTCATATCAATCGAGAGACATTTAAGTATTATTTTTCCTCAGAAATTAAACGCATTAAAATTGAAACCGCACAGATTGAACGTAACATTGCTTTCGAATTAGATCAGGCTGCCTGTGCTTTTTCTGCTCATCCGACTGATGACCTTCATACCATTTATAAATCTAAACTGACCACTTATCTCACAACTAAGGCACGCAGGAAAATACTATTTACTAAGCAGCGAGTGTATAAACTAGGCGAGCAGAGCATGTCTCTTCTGGCAAAGCTTTCTAGAGAACAGGCTTCCCCCCAGGTGATTCTGCGTATAGCAGACTAATGGCAATGTCCTTACCGTACCCGAGGAGATTCTGAGTAGATTTGTATCCTTCTACTCAGCCTTATATGTTAAATCTACTTTCAAGTCTCCAGTTCAAATAGCTGACTATCTCAACTTGATTCCTCTCCCATCCCTTTACTGTTAAAGGGAACCTTGGCGACAAATGTCCCGGAAGAGACATTGCGGAATTCCCTGAAGGCTATACAATTATCACAAAGCAATATATTTTTCTTTATATAACCTGGTAATTTAGAAATTCTTGAGTGCAATATTCCAGCTAATGACCATGTAATGCAAAGTTATTGTTCCAGGGCAGTATTGGTAAAGAATTCAGTCTGTCCAAACCAATCCCTAGCATGACGTAAAATAGAAACAAGGTTGTATACCCTGATATTTGAGAAGTTGGCCCCAGTGGCTTCCTTGGGGTTCTGCAAAAGTATATAAAAAAAAAACAACCTCTGAACATCTTAGTTAAGGCCTGGATATCTTTATGATTCAAAAGAATGGGCAGGGTCTGAAGAGGATAGAGCAATCTGCCAAAGCTAATCATTTTAACTAAATTATACCTTCCTAATAAAGAAAGGGGAAGGTCCTTCCAATTACCCAACTCCTTTATAACTTTATTAATAATAGATGTGATATTAAGATAATATAATTGGGTTGTGTCCCTGGCAATTTTTATTCCCAAGCATTTAACCTGCCTAGCGTTCTGGACGAGCTGAGATCGTCCAAAGAAAACTTGCTGGAAATGTTCTGGACGAGCTGAGCTCGTCCTGCACTTTCCCCTCTCACGCTGTGATCAGCAGCCTCTGTAGGCTGCTGCATGCTTCTCCCTAGGGAATCCCTATGGAGAGAATGTGCTAGGGCGAGCGGGGGGATCCCCCTTCTGTGCGGCGGTATTTTGGGCTGGGGGATCCCCCTCTGCAGGCGGGGGATCTCCCTTCTGTGCGGCGGTATTTTGGGATGGGGATCCCCCTCTGTGGGGGGGGGGGGGACCACCTTCTGTGCGGCGGTATTTTGGGATGGGGATCCCTCTCTGCGGGTGGGGGGCTCCCCCTTCTGTGCGGCGGTATTTTGGGATGGGGGATCCCCCTCTGCAGGCGGGGGATCCCCATTCTGGGCGGCGGTATTTTGGGATGCGGGATCCCCCTTCTATGCGGCGTGCGGGTGGCCTCTACCCCTCCCCCCCTTCCCTGTCTAAGCCCTTTGAGCAAATAGAACTACTCACCCAGGGACCCTCTCCAGCGCAGCACTTCTTCCTCCATCGCAAAGTCCCGTCTCTTTACAGTTACATTACGAGACTTGGTGACGTCACCAAGTCTCGTAATGTAACTATAAAGAGGGACTTTGCGATGGAGGAAGAAGTGCTGCGCTGGAGAGGGCCCCTGGGTGAGTAGTCCTATTTGCTCAAAGGGCTTAGACAGGGAGGGGGGGGAAGCGAGGATGGGGGGGGAGGGGTAGAGGCCCGCAGAGGGGGATCCCCCATCCCAAAATACCACCGCACAGAAGGGGGATCACCTCACCCGCAGAGGGGGATCCCCCATCCCAAAATACCGCCGCACAGAAGGGGGATCCCCCCACCCGCAGAGGGGGATCCCCATCCCAAAAGTGAGGATCGAGGGGGGGAGATCGGGAGGGAGGGGACATCTTGCACCCTATAACTGGCTACACCTACCTCCCTATAACTGGCTACACCTGGCACCCTATATACCTGGCTACACACTTGGCTACCCATAACTGGCTACACTCCTGGCTACCCTGACATCTGGCTACACTCCTGGCTACCCTGACATCTGACTACCTATACATCTGGCTACACTCCTGGCTACCCTGACATCTGGCTATACTCCTGGCTACCCTGACATCTGGCTACACTCCTGGCTACCCTGACATCTGGCTACCCTGACATCTGACTACCTATACATCTGGCTACACTCCTGGCTACCCTGACATCTGGCTACACTCCTGGCTACATGTGTCTCCCTATACACCTGCCTTCACATCTGGGTCTTATACTCACCATTGGCGTGCTGATCCCTCGTTGCGTACCTCTGATAGCTTCCCCAGTGCCGTCTTCCATGTCCGTGTACGGATTTTGCTTCTCCCTCAGTGATGACATGTCCCCCGCCGATCGGCGTTGATGACACCAGGGTCACACAGCGTCATCAACATCTCACTGCAAACATATTTTTTTAAGTTGAATTCAATAAAATAACCTGTATTACATATAGTTACAGAGTTATTTTGGTTGAAAAAAGACATACATCCATTGAGTTCAACCAGTATAAAGTACAACACCAGCCTACTCCCCCACATATCCCTGTTGATCCAGAGGAAGGCGAAAAAACCCTTACAAGGCATGGTCCAATTAGCCACTAAAGGGAAAAATTCCTTCCCGACTCCAGATGGCAATCAGATAAAATCCCTGGATCAACATCTTTAGGCATTACCTCAGTAATTGTAGCCATCGATGTCTTTCAATGCAAGGAGGGCATCTAAGCCCCCTTTAAATGCAGGTATAGAGTTTGCCATAAATACTTCCTGTGGAAATGCATTCCACATCTTAATCACTCTTACTGTAAAGAACCCTTTTCTAAATAAATGGCTAAAACGTTTTTCCTCCATGAGCAGATCATGTCCTCTAGTCCTTTGAGAAGGCCTAGGGACAAAAAGCTCATCCGCCAAGCTATTATATTGCCCTCTGATGTATTTATACATGTTAATTAGATCCCCTCTAAGGCATCTTTTCTCTAGACTAAATAAACCCAGTTTATCTAACCTTTCTTGATAAGTGAGACCTTCCATCCCACGTATCAATTTTGTTGCTCGTCTCTGCATCTGCTCTAAAACTGCAATATCTTTTTTGTAATGTGGTGCCCAGAACTGAATTCCATATTCCAGATGTGGCCTTACTAGAGAGTTAAACAGGGGCAATATTATGCTAGAATCTCGAGTTTTTATTTCCATTTTAATGCATCCCAAAATTTTGTTAGCTTTAGCTGCAGCTGCTTGGCATTGAGTACGATTATTTAACTTGTTGTCGATGAGTACTCCTAAGTCCTTCTCCAAGTTTGATGTCCCCAACTGTATCCCATTTATTTTGTATGGTGCTTAGTATTAGTATTTTGTATGGTATTTAGTACGTCCAAAATGCATGACTTTACATTTGTCAATATTGAATTTCATCTGCCATGTCTGTGCCCATATAGCCATCCTATCCAGATCCTGTTGCAATATGACACTACCTTCCTGAGAGTTGATGATTCTGCACAATTTTGTATCATCTGCAAAAATAGCAACATTGCTCACTACTGCATCTACTAGGTCATTAATAAATAAATTGAAGAGCACTGGACCCAGAACAGACCCCTGTGGGACCCCACTGCTAACAGTCTCCCATTTTGAGTACAATCCATTGACCACAACTCTTTGTTTTCTGTCCATTAGCCAGTTCCCTATCCATGCAGACAGACTCTTCCCCAGTCCTTGCATCCTCAACTTTTGCACCAGACTTTTGTAGGGAACAGTGTCAAAGGCCTTTGCAAAGTCCAAGTAAATCACATCTACAGCATTCCCAATATCCATATTAGCATTAACTACCTCATAAAAGCTGAGCATGTTAGTCAAACAGGACCTGTCTTTAGTAAACCCATGTTGATGCTGAGAAATAAGATTATTTTCTAGTATGAAGTCATGTATAAGATCTCTTCGTAACCCCTCAAATAGTTTGCATACAACTGGTGTTAAGCTTACAGGTCTATAATTTCCTGGATCTGATTTTTTGCCCTTCTTAAATAATGGGAAAACGTGGGCTGTACGCCAATCCACTGGGACTCTGCCAGTTGAAAGAGAGTCACAAAAGATAAGATAAAGGGGTTTATCTATAACTGAACTTAATTCCCTTAGGACCCGAGGATGCATGCCATCCGGACCAGGTGCCTTGTCTATTTTTAATTTATTTAGTCTTGCCTTCACTTCTTCCTGCGTTAAGTATTTAAAGTTACAGTTAGAAGATTGAGACTCTTCTGCCTCTGTAATTTGCAACAGTGCTGTTTCCTTTGTGAAGACAGAAGCAAAGAAAGCATTTAATAACTCTGCCTTACCTTGGTCATCCACCATTGAGTTCCCACCCTCATCCTTTAGGAGTCCTATACAGTCAACCTTTCTTTTTTTTAGAGTTGATGTACTTGTAAAACTTTTTTGGGTTAGATTTGATATCCCTAGCGATTTGTTTTTCAGCTTCAATCTTTGCCTGCCTAATTTCTTTTTTTACAATTTTTATTGCACTCCTTATAATTGCTTAGTGCAGCCTCAGGCCCCTCCTGTTTTAAGACCTTATAGGCATTCTTTTTCCTCTTCTTTTTATCTTTAACCTTTCTATTCATCCATAGAGGCCTTTTTTTATTCCTAGATATTTTGTTTCCATATGGGATATACATACTACAATATTGATTGAGTATAAGTTTAAAAGCTTGCCATTTCCCTTCAGTGTCCTCCCCTTGTAGTACATTATCCCAGTTCACCAAACTTAGTGCCTCCCTGAATTGATTGAAGTTTACTTTTTTAAAATTCATAGTTGTAGTGGTCCCGCTGCCCCGCAGCTTATCAGTCATCCGATCAAACGTTATCATGTTGTGATCACTATTTCCCAAATATTCTTGAACCTGCACATTTGATACATTATCTGGCCTATTAGAAATGATCAAATCCAGTAACGCATTCTCCCTAGCTGGTTCAGTTACCATTTGAGTCAAGTAATTGTCCTGTAGTGCTGCCAGAAATCTGCTGCTTTTAATTGAATTCAATATTGAATTCAAATATTCAATTTGAGATTCCAGGAAGAGATTGTTACGGAACTCCTGTATCCAGGAGGTGCCGTGGCCCAACCCCAAAATGCAGTTAGCCGGCTGCATGAAAGGCACTACGCCTTTCCCATTCTGACTACCCCAAATCAACGCATCCCAAGAAAACGTTGTCGTGTCTGCAGCAGGGCTGGAATAAGGCGGGACACCACTGTTTACTGTCCCATGTGTCCTGACCAGCCTGGCCCATGCCTAGGGGAGTGTTTCCAGAGGTATCATGAGCAGATACACTTTTAGAGAGTAGGGAACTCCAGACATAGCAATAGGCACACAAGGGTCTCTGTGCTATTTCACACTGGCGTGATGCGTTAGGGAAAATTGCCTAGCGAAAGTCACACTTTGCGGTCCCCCCCTACGCCGGAAGTGCTTGACTTAACGCTAGTGCATGCCTACGTTACTGCGTGGCTTCTGCGGCAATTTGGGTTGGCCCGGAAGTCATGTTAGTCTACGGCGACGCAGTTCATTACTAGGCCGAATGCGATTACTAGGTCAAATGCTACTCTTGTGGTATTCCCTGAAGGTCTGTTTTGAGCGATGCGGTGCGCGCGACCCACCGGATACGCCAATATGCAGTGTGAACCCAGACATCGGGTTTCCAGAGACCCTAATACACAGTGCTGCCAGAAACCTCTCCTTTCACTTGGAACAAAGTGCATACTGTACTTCGCCACATCTCTGTGCGATTTGCACTTTGCACATTGTCCCATGGGGGAGGAGAGTTTTGTCCTCGGAAAGATAAGAAAAAAAAAACAACAGGTAAGCAAAAAAGTTAATGTTTGGTTCCCAATGTTAATGTTTGGGTTAAAAATGTTCAACAGAGTTTATTAAAGTTAACGTTAATGAAGTTATTGCTTTGCTGCTTGCTTGTTTTTTTTTTGTGTGTGTTTTTTTTCTTCTCTCTTTTTTCCATCCTTTACCCTTCCAGGTGGACCGACCGACCAGCCAGCTGCAGCACTGATGGTGCATCCTGACCAGAAGCATTGTGCGTCTGTCAGATTACACACAAGTCGGTGCATGCAGCACTGCAGGACGAGATTTCACCTCCGCAGTAAAAAAGATACGTTTGCCAAGGCATATGAGCTGAGGGGCGGTGTTGGAGTTTCTATGCTTTGGCAAGCACTTTGTATCAAAAAAGAACTCTGGCAATGATTTGTTCATCCACATCGTTCGGTGTGAATGGAGAAATCGTGTTTGCCAGGGCATACCAGCTGAGTGGGTTTGGACGTTTTGGGGTGGCAGCTCCTATGCCCTGGCAGACGCCTTCCCCTCTTTTTTTTTTCCACATTTTTTTGGCAAATATTTTTTCATCCACATTGATTGATTGATTGGTTTGACGTTCATTTTTCCTTTCAGCCCAGAGTGCATTACCCGTATGCCCAATATAAGGAGTATAAGCAGAAACTCCTAATACTGGCCATACATGGAATTATTGCGGAGACCCTAAAATGCCAGGACAGACCCCACGAATGACGCCATTTTGGACAGAAGACACCCCAAAGTATTCCGTGAGGTGCATGGTGAGTTCATAGAAGATTTTATTTTTTGTCACAAGTTAGCAGAAATTGTGTTTTGTTTGTTTTTTTCACAGTGTGTCATTTTCCGCTAACTTATGACAAAAAATAAAATTTTCTATCAACTCACCACGCCCCTCCTGGAATACCTTGGGGTGTCTTCTTTCCAAAATGGGGTCATTTGTGTAGTTTATTAACTGTCCTGGCATGTGGGGGGGGGGGGGTGCTAAATTGTGAGTACCCCTGTAAAGCCTAAAGGTACTCATTGGACTTTGGGCCCCTTAGCACACCTAGGCTGCAAAAAAAGTGCCATGTGGTATTGAAGTACTCAGGAGAAGTAGTATAATGTGTTTTATGGTGTATTTTACACATAACCATGCTGGATGGGAGAAATGTCTCTGTAAATGGACAATTGTGTGTAAAAAAAAAAATCAAAAAATTGTCATTTACAGAGATATTTCTCCCACCCAGCATGGGTATGTGTAAAAATACACCCCCAAAACACATTATACTACTTCTCCTGAGTACGGCGATACCACATGTGTGACACCTTTTTGCAGCCTAGGAGCACTAAGGGGCCCAACGTCCTATGAGTACCTTTAGGATTTCACAGGTCATTTTAAGGCATTTGGTTTCTAGACTACTCCTCACGGTTTAGGGCCCCTAAAATGCCAGGGCAGTATAGGAACCCCACAAATGACCCCATTTTAGAAAGAAGACACCCAAAGGTATTCCGTTAGTAGTATGGTGAGTTCATAGAAGATTTTATTTTTTGCCACAAGTTAGTGGAAAATGACACTTTGTGAAAAAAACAATAAAAATCAATTTCCGCCAACTTGTGACAAAAAATAAAATGTTCTATGAACTCACCATACTACTAACGGAATACCTTGGGGTGTCTTCTTTCTAAAATGGGGTCACTTGTGGGGTTCCTATACCGCCCTGGCATTTTAGGGGCCCTAAACCTTGAGGAGTAGTCTAGAAACCAAATGCCTCAAAATGACCTGTGAAATCCAAAAGGTATTCATAGGACATTGGGCCCCTTAGCGCACCTAGGCTGCAAAAAGCTGTCACACATGTGGTATTGCCATACTCAGGAGAAGTAGTATAATGTGTTTTGGGGTGTATTTTTACACATACCCATGCTGGGTGGGAGAAATCTCTGTAAATGACATTTTTTTTTATTTTTTTACACACAATTGTCCATTTACAAAGATATTTCACCCACCCAGCATGGGTATGTGTAAAAATACACCCCAAAACACATTATACTACTTCTCCTGAGTACAGCGACACCACATGTGACACTTTTTTACACCCTAACTGCGCTAAGGGGCCCAGAGTCCTATGAGTACCTTTAGGATTTTACAGGTCATTTTGAGCCATTTGGTTTCTAGACTACTCCTCACGCTTTAGGGCCCCTAAAATGCCAGGGCAGTATAGGAACCCCACAAGTGAGCCCATTTTAAAATGAAGACACCCCAAGGTAGCCCGTTAGGAGTATGGTGAGTTCATAGAAGATTTTTTTTTTTTGTCACAAGTTAGCGGAAATTGATTTTTATTGTTTTTTTTCACAAAGTGTCATTTTCCACTAACTTGTGACAAAAAATAAAATCTTCTATGAACTCACCATACACCTAACGGAATACCTTGGGGTGTCTTCTTTCTAAAATGGGGTCACTTGTGGGGTTCCTATACTGCCCTGGCATTTTAGGGGCCCTAAACCGTGAGGAGTAGTCTAGAAACCAAATGCCTCAAAATGACCTGTAAAATCCTAAAGGTACTCATAGGACGTTGGGCCCCTTAGTGCACCTAGGCTGCAAAAAGGTGTCACACGTGTGGTATCGCTGTACTCAGGAGAAGTAGTATAATGTGTTTTGGGGTGTATTTTTACACATACTCATGCTGGGTGGGAGAAATATCTCTGTAAATTTGATTTTTTTGATTTTTTTTTACACACAATTGTTCATTTACAGAGATATTTCTCCCACCCAGCATGGGTATGTGTAAAAATATACCCCAAAACACATTATACTACTTCTCCTGAGTACGGCGATACCACATGTGTGACAATTTTTTGCAGCCTAGACAGATTAGACAGTCCTATGAGTACCTTTAGGATTTCACAGGTCATTTTGAGGCATTTGGTTTCTAGACTACTCCTCACGCTTTAGGGCCCCTAAAATGTCAGGGCAGTATAGGAACCCCACAAGTGACCCCATTTTAGAAAGAAGACACCCCAAGATATTCTGTTAGGTGTATGGTGAGTTCATAGAAGATTTTATTTTTTTGTCATAAGCCAGGCAGGACAAATTATTGGTACCGTATCCAGGGTTCCTTACAAAATTGCAGCCGTCACTGAATAGAGGCAACCACTTGCTTCCTGTGAGAGGCTCCTGTACTTACTAGGGTGAAACTTGCAAAACTTCGTGCTCACACTTGAGCCAATCATGAAGCCTCTCTTCAAAATGCAGCCAATCATGATAAGCCACTCGCATCTGTAATGCGAGTGGCTCCGATACCTCCGCTGGCTGGACTTAGCACTCTCCTTATGCTAGGTACACACCATACAATTTTCTGTTAGATTTTCCTGCCAGATAGATTTTTTCCAACATGTTGGAAAAAAAATACATATCGGGCAGATAAATCTAACAGAAAACGGTATGGTGTGTACCTAGCATTAGTTTTGCAGCAAAAAGGCCTGCTCTAATCTGCGCTGCTAGTGAAAGTAGCTTGTACTGCACTCTGCACACTGTCAGGAGCGTCATCGCTAACAAGGGGAAAGATACCCGGGAGTATGTACAATCCCGTGAAAGGACTGTGATTATACTTTTATCAGTGATTGCAAAGTGGAAAAGTGGTAACACTACATTCTCTTTTGTTTATTTTCACATTATTCCTTATTTTCCACTGGGTGTTTATTTGTACGGTACTGTGTATTCAGCACCGGTGCCATTCTTCTGGTCTTAAAAAAAAGTTATCAGGCATCAACTCTCTTGCAACCAGCCTAAAGAGAACAGCTGACCATGGGTTTCCGAATGACATGTGACGCATGCGCTGCCCACTGCTCACTTTTTCCAGAGTCAGCATCACGTTGGACCAAAAAACATGTTACTATAAGAGCTCTTTCACACAGGGACGTTGCGTTAGAGGCGACATAACGTCCGCCAAACACAACGCATGGTGGGGTTAAATTTGGACGTTACCAAGAGACGCGTTATACGTCTCTTGGTGCGCTGTTTTCATTCGATTGTGATAGAATGAAAACGGCGCATACGTCAAAAAAACTGTGGAGACCACGTGATCGGAACACTCCGCAACACGTGGTCAAGCCAGCCAATAAGCGGCCGCTCCAGGAAGTAAACACTCCAGTGCAGTGAATATTAATTAGCCATGAGGCTAAACACAATAGCGGACTCTCCCCTCCTCCTCGGAAAAAAAACAACATTACTGAGCATGTGCAAACAGTATATAACCGCATATAACGCACAGCATGCTGCACTTTCATTGAACGTGCAGCGTTACAGTGTAACGCAACCTGGGCACTGAACAGCCCATTGATGTTTCATTACTGTAAGTTGGGCTGCGTTACAGGCTGCTCTAACGTGCGCCTGTAACGTCCCACCGTGAAAGCAGCCTAAGAGAAGTTTTATTATATAAGAGTTTACTATACAAGGCGTTGCTCCCATAGACGTATAATGAAGATTGGCCGGGACCTGTAGAGGTAGTTTACTCTACCAAATTGTTTACTACGCCAGAGTTTATTTTAACGAGATTATACTTTATTTAGATGCTTTCCAAGGAAGGCGATATATTTTACGTAGTTCCCTCCAGGAGTATTGTGTCCTGCATGAGGATGCTTTTTTGAGACGAACCGGTAGCTGTGGCCATGAAGCGTAAAGAAGACCCACCAAGGACCACGGCTCCGCAATAGAGGCTTCTAGGCATGGTTTGAAAAAATAGAAGTGGCAGATATCCAGTCATGCACATGTCTTGTCAAATAGGCAATGTTATAGCATCTGATGTCCGGTATCCCCAGTCCCCCCATATCTTTGGGCAGACAAAGTTTCCCCAAACGTAGTCTAGCTCTCTTATTTTTCCAAAGAAAGGAGGGAAAAGCTTTATTCAGCAGCTGAATATCTTTATGTCTAAAAAGCAATGGAAGCACTTGCACCGGATAGAGTCATTTACCAAAACTCACCATTTTAACCGTTTCACAACTGAGGGGTTTTACCCCTTCAGCATCCGAGCAATTTTCACCTTTCAGCGCTCCTTCCATTAATTTGTCTGTAACTTTACTATTACTTATCGCAATGAAATGAACTATATCTTGTTTTTTTCGCCACCAATTAGGCTTTCTTTGGGTGGGACATTATGCCAAGAATTATTTTACTCTAAATGTGTTTTAATGGGAAAATAGGAAAACATTTGGGGAAAAAATTATTTTTCAGTTTCCGCCCTTTATAGTTTTTAAATAATGCATGCTACTGTAATTAAAACCCATGTAACTTATGTGCCCATTTGTCCCGGTTATTACACTGTTTAAATTATGTCCCCATCACAATGTTTGGCGCCAATATTTTATTTGCAAATAGAGGTGCATTTTTTTGCAGTTTTACGTCCATCCCTAATTACAAGCCCATAATTTATAAAGTAACAGTGTTATACCCTCTTGATATTAATATTTAAAGATTTCAGTCCCTAAGGTAACTATTTATGTTTTTTTTTTTTTATTGTAATTTTTTTTAATTTATTTTTTATTACAAAAAAAGTGTGGGAGTTAATGAGTTAATTTTATGTTGTAAACTAATGTATTTGTATGTGAAAAATGTTTTTGGGTGTAGTTTTTCTTTTTGGCCACAAGATGGCCACATTTTTTTTTTGCGGGCGTCGGAAGTACGCTTGCAGGAAGTTCAGGGAGGCTGGGAAACTGTTTTTTTTTTTTTCACAATGATCGCGCTGCTTCTCATAGAAGCATGCCGATCATTGCGGGGGCAGAGATCAACGAACGGGTATGGATTTACTCGTTCATTGATCTCCGGACGAGCGGGCGGCGGCGTGCATGATCACGCACCTTCGAGCAGGAGCGCGGACAGTGGCGGGGGGTGCGTATATCTACGCTCCAGGCGGGGAACTCAAGTTTAAGGAGCGTAGATATACTGTACCCAGGCGGTGGAGTGGTTAAGGAGGGCTGCCCGTCCCATAAGGTTCATTGGCAGATTAGACAGTCCCTTAATCTGATGTACAACCTTTTTTGAATCACTATGGTGATATATAAGTTATAATGAGAGTGAG
This sequence comes from Hyperolius riggenbachi, assembly GCF_040937935.1. Taxonomy (NCBI): domain Eukaryota; kingdom Metazoa; phylum Chordata; class Amphibia; order Anura; family Hyperoliidae; genus Hyperolius; species Hyperolius riggenbachi. Next base: position 301,663,761 of record NC_090646.1, on the reverse strand, counting down.
GGTTAGGAGATATTTTAATCACAAGGCAGGTAATAGGCCCTTTAGAAATATGAACATTTAATCTACCATCTTGAAGAGGATTCCATGTTGTGTAAGTACGCATGAGTTTGCCTTTAGTAGTATTGATCCTAAACCCAGACATGGAACCCACCTGCCGGATAAAATCCAAGAGGATTGGTACTTGTCGACAAGGGTCTTAGAGAAAAAGTAAAATGTCTGGGAAACAAGCTTGCCATTAACATCTATGCCTGTATCAAGTTGAGTAATTAATCTGGTCAAGGATTCCAAAGATATATCTAACAATAAGGATGAGTGCAAACACCCTTGACGGGTACCTCAATAGATGAGAAAGAGATCAGAGAGAAAACCCGGCAAATGGATCTGCACTGATGAGGTAGAGTACACTTGTACTAAGTTAACGAAAGCTCCCGAGAATCCCATTCTGCAAAGGGTCAAGTCCAACCATTCCCAGTGCACAGCATCAAATGCTTTTCAGCATCTAGAGTCATTAAAGCAGCATGTCTATAAGTATGGGAGTAGGCCTTGACATGTTTCAGGACAGCGAGAACCTTCCTAATATTAGCCTCTTCAGATCGTCCCTTCATGAAACCCACTTGATTAGGATGTATTAACTTGGGGATAATGTGAGATAATATGTTAGCCATAAGTTTGGCTAAGATTTTCATGTCCTGATTAATTAGAGAGATCGGCCTATACAAATCAGGAGACAATGGATCTTTCCCTTGTTTAGGTATTAATTTGATATAAGTTTCATCACCTTATTGCAGATGTCCCTCTACCTGCAGAATCTTATTAAAGAGATTAGCAAGTGTAGGAGCAGCTTGTTCTTTTAGAATTTTAAAAAACAGTGAGGCCATCAGGGCCCAGTGCCTAAGGGCTTGTTCCCACTATGAGCGTTTGCAGGGTTTAAGCCCTGGCGATTTTAGAAATTTCCCCAAAAACGCTTGTGCAATGATTCCATATGAGAGTGTTCACATGTGCGCATTTTGATTTTACTAAAATCGCAAATGCGCTTCATGTACCATTTTTTTAACGCTTTGGCTCAATGGAAGGTGTAGGAAAATCGCACTTGAAAAAGCGCTTTGTATATCGATTTCCTGAGCGCTTTTATGAAAAAAATACAATGTATTTATTCATTTCCGGGTCAAAGAGTTAACTTTCTGACTGAGGTCAGGAAGTGAAAAAACGAATCGCTCTGCAAAAGTGCTTAGAAAAGCGATTTTCTAAGTGCAAAGCACAGGGAAAAGCGCTTTAAAAACTCTCAATAAATTGCTCAGTGCTTGCGATAGCGCTGGCGATTTATAATGTGAACATAGCCTTATGGTTAGATAATGGATTGACAGTAGCAATAACCTCTGCAGGGAAAATACTACTATTTAATTATTCTAGACCCCTTGGGCTAGTTTTGTTTAGCTTAGCTTAAGTTAACCACTTGTCTGAGAGTTGGCCACAGCCAGGCTGAGATTTGGCATAAAGCTGTTCATAATGTTCACAAAAAATATTGGCAATCTCTTTCGGGTAGCTAATGAAAGAACCTCCCCTATTGTGGATCTGTAAAATAGCATCCTCCCAGACTTGTTATTGAATTTAAAGAAAAAGTGACGCTTGCTAGATTGGGTTTTCTCCTTGATTTTAATCAATTTGTCCGTCTCTGCCTTGTGTTTAAGCCAGTCTAATGAGGTGACTGGGGGAAGTCCGGTACACCTGATACACTTTACGCACTAACAACAACACAGCTTCCGCGTATGCCTTAAGTCCTACCTATAGAAAAACAAAGTGAAATGAGTATACCTGTGAGCAAGTTAAGTGAATAAGCACTACAGATGACAGATACCAAGAGAGAGAGGAAAAAAAACTAGAAGGAAAGTGGAGAAAGTGAAAATGCTAAAAGTGTTCGGCCCCCTTCAAGTTTTCCACATTTTGCCACATTACTGCCACAAACATGAATCAATTTTATTGGAATTCCACGTGAAAGACCAATACAAAGTGGTGTACACATGAGAAGTGGAACAAAAATCATACATGATTCCAAACATTTTTTTTTACAAATAAGTAACCGCAAAGTGGGGTGTGCGTAATTATTCAGCCCCCTTTGGTCTGAGTGCAGTTAGTTGCCCATAGACATTGCCTGATGAGTGCTAATGACTAAATAGAGTGCACCTGTGTGTAATCTAATGTCACTAAAAATACAGATGCTCTGTGATGGTCTCAGGAGGTTGTCTAAGAAAATATTTGGAGCAACACCACCATGAAGTCCAAAGAACACACCAGACAGGTCAGGGGTAAAGTTATTGAGAAATTTAAAGCAGACTTAGGCTACAAAAAGATTTCCAAAGCCTTGAACATCCCACGGAGCACTGTTCAAGCAATCATTCAGAAATGGAAGGAGTATGGCACAACTGTAAACCTACCAAGACCAGGGAGTCCACCTAAACTCCCAGGCCGAACAAGGAGAGTGCTGATCAGAAATGCAGTCAAGAGGCCCATGGTGACTCTGGACGAGCTGCAGAGATCTACAGCTCAGGTGGGCGAATCTGTCCATAGGACAACTATTAGTCGTGCACTGCACAAAGTTGGCCTTTATAGAAGAGTGGCAAGAAGAAAGGCATTGTTAACAGAAAAGCATAGGAAGTCCCGTTTGCAGTTTGCCACACGCCATGTGGGGGACACAGCAAGCATGGAAGAAGGTACTCTGGTCAGATGAGACCAAAATGGAACTTTTTGGCCAAAATGCAAAACGCTATGTGTGGCAGAAAACTAACATCGCACATCACTCTGAACACACCATACCCACTGTCAAATATGGTGGTGGCAGCATCATGCTCTGGGGTGCTTCTCTTCAGCAGGGACAGGGAAGCTGGTCAGAGTTGATGGGAAGATGGATGGAGCCAAATACAGGGCAATCTTGGAAGAAAACCTCTTGGAGTCTGAAAAAGACTTGAGACTAGGGCGGAGGGTCACCTTCCAGCAGGACAACGACCCTAAACATAAAGCCAGGGCAACAATGGAATAGTTTAAAAGAAAACATATCCATGTGTTAGAATGGTCCAGTAAAAATCCAGATCTAAATCCAATCGAGAATCTGTGGCAAGATCTGAAAACTGCTGTTCACAAACGCTGCCCATCTAATCTGACTGAGCTGGATCTGTTTTGCAAAGAAGAATGGGTAAGGATTTCAGTCTCTAGATGTGCAAAGCTGGTAGAGACATACCCTAAAAGACTGTCAGCTGTAATTGCAGCAAAAGGTGGATCTACAAAGTATTTGTAACAAACTTACCTGGTGTGGTCTCTGCAGGCTGCTCTGATAGTGTGGAGCAGCTGGAGGAAGCTTCCTCTTCCTCTTTGGTCAAACGCATCCCCGGCTCCCCTGCAGACTTGAATCAGCATGATGGTATCCCTGGCTCCCCTGCAGATGTGGGTCGGGGTGTTTCTGGCAGGATGCGCGCAGCTCAGAGCTGCCTTTATAGGCTGAGGAGGCGTGTCTGATGGGGTGTCAGCTGTGATGTCATCAGCTGACACCTTTTTGCAGGAGGTGCTGTCAATTCTGGGGACTGGGCTTTTGCTTTGCCTCCTGGGTACTTAAGGCCAGAGTATTCACTTGCTCGTTGGCCTTGATACTAATCAGTTCGCTGGTTCTTGGCCCTAGCTAGTGATAAATTGAGAGCTACATTTCATATATTGCGCATCAGCATGATATATATGTACTCTGGTCAGTCAGTCTTATTATTTTGTAGTATTATATATTCGTAATATCATATTGTAATATCATATATTATCTGTGTACCCACCTTTTGCCTGCCTCTTGACATCGCTCTTGCCTAGCCCTTCTGTACCACTGCCATCTGATATATGTGTATGACTCGGCCTGTCCATGACTGTGCTACTGTTTGATCCTTCCAATACGACTGACATGTGACTTGCGTGTATGACCCTGCCTGTTAATTGACTACAATTTTGCCTAACTATTGTACTTCACTCATCTGCTCTTGTGAACAACTTCGGCCTGACCCTGACTACGCCTTTCTCACTAGAACTGAGATTTACACTAGTTACGCTAGATCTCTTCACATATCAGCATGATATTACTTTGCAGTTATCTTTTTTTTTTTTTTTTTTTTAAATGTTTGGAATCATGTATGATTTACGTTCTACTTCTCACGTGTACACCACTACTGTATTGGTCTTTCATGTGCAATTCCAATAAAACTGATTCATGTTTGTGGCAGTAAGATGACAAAATGTGGAAAACCTCAAGGGGGCCGAATACTTTTGCAAACCATTGTATATTCTGGCATATAAGACTACTTTTTAAAGCAGCAAAATCTTCTCAAAAGTCCAGGGTCGTCTTATACACCGGTTGTCATCTTACAGAGCGGGTACAGAAACTTCTGAGGCGGACTGGAGAAACTGCGGTTGCCGCATATTGTGGGGGAAGATCAAAAACGTCCGCAGCCACATCCCCACTGTATGCGGCGACCGTATAAAAGCAGCAAGGGCGGTGCTGTACAAGTATGGTAGAAGAAAATCCACTCACCAGGCTTCCAGGAAAGAAGTGACTTAACATGGTCCCGATGACGAAGTGAGGGGGCACCTCACTGGGAAGGTGTAAGTGAAGGGTGGAGCAAGCTGCAGGCGTCTGGGGTATGAAAAAAAAAAAAAGAGCGGCGCTGTGCCAAAAAAGAAAAACACGCCTCTTTCACCCGTCTGGCCTGCCCTTATATCCTATTACCATACCTCCAACTCTGCCACTCAGATCTCACTCTTGAGGACTGCAGTGAAGCGGCACAGATGCGCATGTACGAGAATAGTACATAAGGATGGGCCAGATGGGTGAAAGAGGCATGTTTGCACTACCACTCTGATAGTCTTGGAGACAGGGATAAGCTGGTTGTTGTATACTGGGTACCACATACAGTACAGCATCAGTATCTGTACCTGTTTATACAGTATAGCCCCAGTACATACAGTACAGTATACAAATGTCCAAGAGTCGAGGGGTATTCTTATAGGGTGAGTTTATCCCAAAATGTATATTTTAACTGAAAAAGTTGGGGGTCGTCATACGCCCAATCGTCTTATACGCCGCAATATACAGGTATCTACAATCCAAAACAAAGTTTAGAGACTTTGTAGCAAGATAAACAGAGGACATTGGGATCCTAAGGAGTCAAGAAGCAGGACACGCCCAGTCTATCATTCAGACCAAGGTATCCCTCACCAACTTAGTGTGTAATGTTAAAACGGACTCTCTCTGAATAGCAAGATCCAGTCCCCACTTCACTTCACTACCACGTCCAGGCCTAAAAGGCTGAGGCAGTTGGAATCGCCTCAAAGCATATATCTTACATGTTTTGCCAGCCTAGGTGATCTTTTTCCCATAGATATGGACCATAAATGTATTGAATCTGAACTTTAATCTTATAGTTCACATAACTAAACGCATAGTTTACCCCATGAGAAAAAGAGCATAAATGGCAAACTTGGTGTGAAATGCTGGGGTTATAAAAACTATGTAAATAGCATTACAGGAAAAGCGTAACTTACATTATACAAAAAACATGTTATTTAGTTTAGTTAATTGTTTATAAACTGTATTACCTGCATTGCTTGTATAACATGCAATACAGGCTGTCTTAAACTCAGAGTTTAGACAGCCAATAATACACATTATACACACAAAGTACACGTTGCGTGTATAATGCAAGTTATGGCATCCAGAGAAGTATTAACTTGAAATGGGGCCCTAGACAAGATGCCAAAAGTGGGCCACACTGTTAGTCATCTGGCTTTGTTGAAGTAAGATAGAAGAGGTTAGTCAGAAAATATACCAGACAGGCCCATGGGAGCCTATCACGTTACGTAGTTTTTTGCAACAGTTAAACGTTAAGTGTGTATGTTAGTAAATGTGTCCCATTGTCCTTTTCTGAACAACATGTGGAAAAACATGTCATACAAAAGTGATCAGGCTATGTAATGACATACTGTATGTATTATGCACAAGAACACGCATATGAAAAACCGTGAAGTAAACAGTATAGTAAGAATGAGGAATAAAGTCCTGGCTTGAATATCTGTAAGCTTACAATTTTGTATTCCTTGCTTTGAATGCAATATTCCTAGCCTACTGGCTGTACTAGTCACTACTCGACTTGTAGCATTACACACACTCTCCAGACATTGCACTGGTGCAGAGGTCACAAGATTATGACTATAGTAATTCATACCCACATACTCTCTACCCAGAAGAGTAGTCAGTCAAGTAGGGACCTTATAGGTGCACAGTCTACAGATTTGGGCAGGGCCAGATTTAGAGCTCAAGAGCCTATAGGCACAGAGGCTCTAGCACCCTAACACTGCCCCTCAGCACAGGTCCTATCCCCAAGTAACGCCTCCTTTTCTTAGGAAAACAAATCTTGCAAGGCAATGCAGATATTAGCAAAGACAAGTCGAGAATACCAACAATATGCAGATATACCAATGACATGCAAAATTTGACGCACTATGCGCCGATAAAGTTGACGTGTGCATGTAGTGAACGGCAATTTTACCAGCACTAACACTGCATGTTACAGTGTTAGTGCCAGTAAAATTGACATGTGCAAAGAGCTTTTCTGCCACATAGTGCATCAGGCCTTATATTACCAACAGGCAGATAATACAAATCACAAATAAATTATAATAACACAAAAAGTGTAATAGTTTCTAATCACAGCCAGCTAATAAGTAGATTGTAGTGATAGGTAGATTCTATTGATATGAAGGTGGTGGTAGGCAATATAGATGGTCATACAGTTGATGCAAATTTGTTTGCAATTCAAAGTGAACCCAATCAAAATCAGATGTAATGGCATTTGATTGGTCCAATTTCAATCTGTTGTTGGAGGTGAGGTCAGTGGCATTGGGGTACACCTGTATGCAATAGTTTTTCACCTAACACCATCAACCAATGATCATTTCAGCTGAGAAAAATCAAAACCACAAGTAGCTTTAGTATAGGCTATACCACTACTTTGCATGTGGCAAATCAGATTCAGACAGCTTATAATGACTTACCTGACTTGATTACCTTGATTAATAAGCTATACTCCTGGCCAGTTGGTAGTGATTGGTGAATTCTAGCTGCAAGCTGGGAGTGTTTGATTGATTCTTGTGGCAGGCAAGTAGTGATCTGTGGATTTTAGTGGCAGTCACGTAATGATCAGTTGATTCTAGAGATAGGCAGGCAGTGATCTGTCAATTCTAGTGGCAGGCATGCAGTGAACAATTGATTCTAGTGGCAGGCATGCAGTGATCGGCCGATTCTAGTGGCATGCAGTGATCGGCCGATTCTAGTGGCAGGCAGTGATCGGTCAATTTTAGTGGCAGGCATGCAGTGAACAGTTGATTCTAGTGGCAGGCACACAGTGATCAGACGATTCTAGTGGGAGGCATGCAGTGATTGGTTGATTCTAGTGGCAGGCACACAGTGATCGGTCGAGTCTAGTGGCAGGCACACAGTGATCGGTCGATTCTAGTGGCAGGCACACAGTGATCGGTCGATTCTAGTGGCAGGCACACAGTGATCGTCGATTCTAGTGGAAGACACCCAGTGATCGGTCGATTCTAGTGGAAGACACCCAGTGATCGGTCGATTCTAGTGGCAGGCACACAGTGATCGGTCAATTTTAGTGGCAGGCACACAGTGATCGGTTGATTCTAGTGGCTGGCAGTGATTGGTCGATTCTAGTGGCAGGCAGTGATCAGTCGATTCTAGTGGCAGGCAAGCAGTGAACGGTTGATTCTAGTGGCAGGCAAGCAGTGAACGGTTGATTCTAGTGGCAGGCAAGCAGTGAACGGTTGATTCTAGTGGCAGGCAAGCAGTGAACTGTTGATTCTAGTGGCAGGCAAGCAGTGAACTGTTGATTCTAGTGGCAGGCACGCAGTGAACTGTTGATTCTAGTGGCAGGCACGCAGAGATCAGTCAATTCTAGTGGCAGGCAAGCAGTTAACAGTTGATTCTAGTGGCAGGCACGCAGTGATCGGTGGGTTCTAATGGCAGGCACACATTGATCAGTCGATTCTAGTGGCAGACAAGCAGTGAACGGTTGATTCTAGTGGCAGGCAAGCAGTGAATGGTTGATTCTAGTGGCAGGCACGCAGTGATCAGTTGATTATAATGGCAGATAGGCAGCGATCGGTTGATACTAGTGGCAGGCATGCAGTGATCAGTAGATTCTAGTGGTAGGCACTGGTAACACTCTGACTAGCAATCATTGGTTTGAATGGGCGTATTTCAGTTATGCTGCTCTGCCTCCCATTCAGCCAAGAATCAGTGGACGCTCTGTCCGCTCAATAATTCTTGCAATTTGCGCTCCCTCCCAAATGTGCACAGCAGCGGATAGTGTTCTGGGCATGCATACTTGAGAAATGACGCTGATATATGTACTTGTCAAGAATGCATAACACTATACTGGCCTTGGTTGCTCTGCACATCTGGGCAGGAGCGGAAAATTACAGGGAGCGCAAGTCGCAAGTGGCCAGAGCATTCGCTGCTTCTTTGTCCTCTGTGAGCGTCTCGCTGCAGTCAGAGCCACAAACAGGTGGCAGGGCAGTGCAATGGAGAGAAGCCCATCCAAAACAGAGAACAGGTATGTAGCAAACATCCTATCAAGACCCACTTTGGATGTTTGGTTGTAATTAGAGCGGACCTAAACTCAGAACTTCCTCTCTGCTCTAAAATATACACAACAACCTTCAAAGAAAAACATTTCTTTGTTACAGCTGATACAAATCCTGCAATAAATTAACAGTGTCTATTTCCTGCTTTCATGGAAGCAGACATATTGTTAACATCCTGTACTTTCAAATGTGCTTAGATGTTGTGGCAGTCAGGTGACACAGGGGAGAGATCAAATTACAACTTCAGATTAGACACAGATAAGGGGGAATTAGACAGGGGGCCATATGCAATTCATTTTTTCACCGAGTTTTCACCAAGGTGATATTTTTGCAACTTAACCACTTTAGGACCACAGTCTTTTCGCCCCTTAAGGACCAGAGCCTTTTTCTCCATTCAGACCACTGCAGCTTTCACGGTTTATTGCTCGGTCATACAACCTACCACCTAAATGAATTTTACCTCCTTTTCTTGTCACTAATACAGCTTTCTTTTGATGCTATTTGATTGCTGCTGCGAGTTTTACTTTTTATTATATTCATCAAAAAAGACATGAATTTTGTCAAAAAAAATGACTTTTTTAACTTTCTGTGCTGACATTTTTCAAATAAAGTAAAATTTCCTATACATTTGAGCGCGAAAGTTATTCTGCTACATGTCTTTGATAAAAAAAAAAAACATTCAGTGTATATTTATTGGATTGGGTAAAAGTTATAGCGTTTACAAACTATGGTGCCAAAAGTGAATTTTCCCATTTTTAAAGCATCTCTGACTTTTCTGCGCACCTGTCATGTTTCATGAGGGGCTAAAATTCCAGGATAGTACAAATACCCCCCAAATGACCCCATTTTGGAAAGAAGACATCCCAAAGTATTCAGTGAGAGGCATGGTGAGTTCATAGAAGATTTTATTTTTTGTCACAAGTTAGCGGAAAATGACAGTTTGTGACAAAAAAAAAAAAAAAAAAAGTTTCCATTTCTTCTAACTTGCGACAAAAAAAAATGAAATCTGCCACGGACTCACTATGCTCCTCTCTGAATACCTTGAAGTGTCTACTTTCCAGAATGGGGTCATTTGTGGGGTGTGTTTACTGTCCTGGCATTTGGGGGGTGCCTAATTGTAAGCACCCCTGTAAAGCCTAAAGATGCTCATTGGACTTTGGGCCCCTTAGCGCAGTTAGGCCGCAAAAAAGTGCCACACATGTGGTATTGCCGTACTCAGGAAAAGTAGTATAATGTGTTTTGGGGTGTATTTTTACACATACACATGCTGGGTGGGAGAAATATCTCCGTAAATGACAATTTTTTTATTTTTTTTACACACAATTGTCTATTTATAGAGATATTTCTCCCACTCAGCATGGGTATGTGGAAAAATACACCCCAAAACACATTATACTACTTCTCCTGAGTACGGCGATACCACATGTGTGGCACTTTTTTGCACCCTAACTGCGCTAAGGGGCCCAAAGTCCAATGAGTACCTTTAGGATTTCACAGGTCATTTTGAGAAATTTCGTTTCGTTTCAAGACTACTCCTCACGGTTTAGGGCCCCTAAAATGCCAGGACAGTATAGGAACCCCACAAATTACCCCATTTTAGAAAGAAGACACCCCAAGGTATTCCGTTAGATGTATGGTGAGTTCATAGAAGATTTTTTTTTTTGTCACAAGTTAGCGGAAATTGATTTTAATTGTTTTTTTTCACAAAGTGTCATTTTCCGCTAACTTGTGACAAAAAATAAAATCTTCTATGAACTCGCCATTCTCCTAACGGAATACCTTGGGGTGTCTTCTTTCTAAAATGGAGTCATTTGTGGGGTTCCTATACTGCCCTGGCATTTTAGGGGCCCTAAACCGTGAGGAGTAGTCTTGAAACCAAATGTGGCAAAATGACCTGTGAAATCCTAAAGGTACTCATTGGACTTTGGGCCCCTTAGCGCACTTAGGGTGCAAAAAAGTGCCACACATGTGGTACCGCCGTACTCAGGAGAAGTAGTATAATGTGTTTTGGGGTGTATTTTTACACATACCCATGCTGGGTGGGAGAAATATCTCTGTAAATGACAATTATTTGATTTTTTTTTACACACAATTGTCCATTTACAGAGAGATTTCTCCCACCCAGCATGGGTATGTATAAAAATACACCCCAAAACACATTATACTACTTCTTCTGAGTACGGCGATACCACATGTGTGACACTTTTTTGCAACCTAGGTGCGCTAAGGGGCCTAACGTCCTATTCACAGGTCATTTTGAGGCATTTGGATTCTAGACTACTCCTCACGGTTTAGGGCCCCTAAAATGCCAGGGCAGTATAGGAACCCCACAAGTGACCCCATTTTAGAAAGAAGACACCCCAAGGTATTCTGTTAGGAGTATGGTGAGTTCATAGAAGATTTTTTTTTTGTCACAAGTTAGCGGAAAATGACACTTTGTGAAAAAAAAAACAATACATATCAATTTCCGCTAACTTGTGACAAAAAATAAAATCTTCTATGAACTCATCATACACCTAAAAGAATACCTTGGGGTGTCTTCTTTCTAAAATGGGGTCACTTGTGGGGTTCCTATACTGCCCTGGCATTTTAGGGGCCCTAAACCGTGAGGAGTAGTCTTGAACCCAAATGTCTCAAAATGACCTGTGAAATCCTAAAGGTACTCATTGGACTTTGGGCCCCTTAGCACAGTTAGGCTGCAAAAAAGTGTCACACATGTGGTATCGCCGTACTCAGAAGAAGTAGTATAATGTGTTTTGTGGTGTATTTTTACATATAACCATGCTGGGTGGGAGAAATATCTCTGTAAATGACACATTTTTTTATTTGTTTTACACACAATTGTCCATTTACAGAGAGATTTCTCCCACCCAGCATGGGTATGTGTAAAAATACACCACAAAACACATTATACTACTTCTCCTGAGTATGGCGATACCACATGTGTGACACTTTTTTGCAGCCTAGGTGCGCTAAGGGGCCCAACGTCCTATTCACAGGTCATTTTGAGGCATTTGTTTTCTAGACTACTCCTCACGGTTTAGGGCCCCTAAAATGCCAGGGCAGTATAGGAACCCCACAAGTGACCCCATTTTAGAAAGAAGACACCCCAAGGTATTCCGTTAGGGGTATGGTGAGTTCATAGAAGATTTTATTTTTTCTCACAAGTTAGTGAAAAATGACACTTTGTGAAAAAAACAACAACAATCCAATTTCCGCTAACTTTTGACAAAAAATAAAATATTCTATGAACTCATCATACACCTAACAGAATACCTTGGGGTGTCTTCTTTCTAAAATGGGGTCACTTGTGGGGTTCCTATACTGCCCTGGCATTTTACGGGCCCAAAACTGTGAGTAGTCTGGAAACCAAATTTCTCAAAATGACTGTTCAGGGGTATAAGCATCTGCAAATTTTGATGACAGGTGGTCTATGAGGGGGCAAATTTTGTGGAATCGGTCATAAGCAGGGTGGCCTCTTAGATGACAGGATGTATTGGGCCTGATCTGATGGATAGGAGTGCTAGGGGGGTGACTGGAGGTGATTGATGGGTGTCTCAGGGGGCGGTTAGAGGGGAAAATAGATGCAATCAATGCACTGGGGAGGTGATCGGAAGGGGGTCTGAGGGGGATCTGAGGGTTTGGCCGAGTGATCAGGAGCCCACACGGGGCAAATTAGGGCCTGATCTGATGGGTAGGTGTGCTAGGGGGTGACAGGAGGTGATTGATGGGTGTCTCAAGGTGTGATTAGAGGGGGGAAATGCAAGCAATGCACTGGCGAGGTGATCAGGGCTGGGGTCTGAGGGCGTTCTGAGGTGTGGGCGGGTGATTGGGTGCCCGCAAGGGGCAGATTAGGGTCTAATCTGATGGGTAACAGTGACAGGTGGTGATAGGGGGTGATTGATGGGTAATTAGTGGGTGTTTAGAGGAGAGAATAGATGTAAACAATGGATTTGGGAGGTGATCTGATGTCGGATCTGCGGGCGATCAATTGGTGTGGGTGGGTGATCAGATTGCCCGCAAGGGGCAGGTTAGGGGCTGATTGATGGGTGGCAGTGACAGGGGGTGATTGATGGGTGGCAGTGACAGGGGGTGATTGATGGGTGATTGACAGGTGATCAGTGGGTTATTACCCGGAATAACAGATGTAAATATTGCACGGGCAAATTGATAAGGGGGGGGGTCTGAGGGCAATCTGAGCGTGTGGGCGGGTGATTGGGTGCCCGCAAGGGGCAGATTAGGGTCTAATCTGATGGGTAACAGTGACAGGTGGTGATAGGGGGTGATTGATGGGTAATTAGTGGGTGTTTAGAGGAGAGAATAGATGTAAACAATGGATTTGGGAGGTGATCTGATGTCGGATCTGCGGGCGATCTATTGGTGTGGGTGGGTGATCAGATTGCCCGCAAGGGGCAGGTTAGGGGCTGATTGATGGGTGGCAGTGACAGGGGGTGATTGATGGGTGGCAGTGACAGGGGGTGATTGATGGGTGATTGACAGGTGATCAGTGGGTTATTACCCGGAATAACAGATGTAAATATTGCACGGGCGAATTGATAAGGGGGGGGTCTGAGGGCAATCTGAGCGTGTGGGCAGGTGATTGGGTGCCCGCAAGGGGCAGATTAGGGTCTAATCTGATGGGTAACAGTGACAGGTGGTGATAGGGGGTGATTGATGGGTAATTAGTGGGTGTTTAGAGGAGAGAATAGATGTAAACAATGGATTTGGGAGGTGATCTGATGTCGGATCTGCGGGCGATCTATTGGTGTGGGGGGGGTGATCAGATTGCCCGCAAGGGGCAGATCAGGGGCTGATTGATGGGTGGCAGTGACAGGGGGTGATTGACAGGTGATTGACAGGTGATTGACAGGTGATCAGGGGGGATAGATGCATACAGTACACGGGGGGGGGGGGGGGGTCTGGGGGGGGTCTGGGGAGAATCTGAGGGGTGGGGGGGTGATCAGGAGGGAGTAGGGGGCAGATTAGGGACTTAAAAAAAAAATAGCGTTGACAGATAGTGACAGGGAGTGATTGATGGGTGATTAGGAGGGTGACTGGGTGCAAACAGTGGTCTGGGGGGTGGGCAGGGGGGGGGTCTGAGGGGTGCTGTGGGCGATCAGGGGGCAGGGGGGGGGAAATCAGTGTGCTTGGGTGCAGACTAGGGTGGCTGCAGCCTGCCCTGGTGGTCCCTCGGACACTGGGACCACCAGGGCAGGAGGCAGCCAGTATAATAGGCTTTGTATACATTACAAAGCCTATTATACACTGTTGCAGCGGCGATCCGGATGCCAGTAACCCGCCGGCGCTTCCGAACAGCCGGCGGGTTACGGCGAACGGGGGGCGGAGCCAGTCCCCGGCGGCTGATCGCGTCACGAATGACGCGATCGCCGCATAGCCACTCCCGCAGCCGCCCCCGCCGATGGGCGTATTGCGGTCGTTTGGACCCGGACTTTGCCGCCGCCCATCGGCTGGGGGCGGTCCTCAAGTGGTTAAAATAAAATGACTTTTAAGCCCCCAGCAAGCTAACTAATACTCAAAATATTTTTTATAGTAATTTTTGACCTACTTTTTGGTACTTTTTCCATTGCAAAGTGCTAAAAAGTTATATTAAATTGAAGATGAAAAATTATCTCCTAGGAGAAAACTCAGGTGAAAAAGTGAATTGCATATGGCCCAGGATCTCTAAAAACATACAAGATTTCTATGTTTTCCTGTCATGTGCAAGAGTTCAGCTCCACTTTAATGAATGACATTTATTTATATTTGCTGAAAAATCGATGCATCTCTTTTGAATGTTGAATGTACATATGGTGATGTGCTCTAACATATTGACAGTATACAAGAACAAAGTCTGAAGAAGGTTTATTAACAGAAATATTACTTTTTTCTTTTAAGCCAATAAATGTTATCATTCTGATTCAAAACTCTCTGCTTTCGCTGATGGCTAAGATGGTACAATTCTCCACTGCTACAGGAAAGCAGGATGCCAAACCATACACACTAGCATAGAGGTAGTAACAGCTCAGGTGACAGTGACAGTTTAGCAATGAAAGGAAAGCAAACAGCATTTTTATTCCTGCAGTTCTCATAGATGGTAGGAACTGAAGGACAGAAAATGAGTCAGGAAAGAGTTAACTGAGACCACTGCTGGCTAGGAAGAAAAAAACCCCTAAAGCTACAAATTTAGGTAGAGATAAGAAAGTGTAATTTACAGCTGCTGGGGTCAGTCTGACAGCTGTAAAGGAGAAGGTGAAGAAACTAGCAGAGCTCACTGATGTTTGTGAATGCCTGCATTAAAACTCAGTGGATCTTAGTACTATCTACTTTGTAATTTAAATATGTAAATCCCTGATATTTCTCACATCACATCAGGAAGTGAGAGAGAGATTCAGGGATTGAAGAACTCTGGAATTCAGCTATTAGTGCAGAGCAGGGCGCTGGCTGGTTGCGCTGTGGGACCAGAAGGGATGGTTTACTTTGGCATATGACCTCTGAAATCTGGCCCTGGTGGTAGGTAGTCAGTAATTGGTCACTTCTAGTGGAAGGCAGACAGTGATTGGTAGATTTTATTGTTCAGCAGGTAATAATAGTTAGACAGGCAGCGGGTGACAGATGACAAGCAGTGATTAATATTGGGTAGACAAGTAGTAGACGGTTGCTGACCAGAAATGGGTGACATGCAGTGGGTGCCAAGGATCAGTGGGGCTAACTTGCATAGGCTGCCAAGTAGCATAGAGTACCAAGTTGCAGCAGGAGCAAAACAGCTTAGGGTGCCAAGTTGCAGCAGGAGCATAACAGCATAGGGTGCCTCCTGGCTGCTGCCTCCTAACCAGGCTGGGCCTCTAGGTTGCTAGCTTGGGGATCCTGCTGGCTAAGTGGTTAGGCCTGGGCCTCCTGATTCCTGCTGGTCTGGCTTGGGTGGCTGGGGTTTCTGCTCATCTTTTACCCCCTGGCCTAACAGCTAGGTGTTTCTAATGCTGTATACATGCCATGTAATTTCAGATAGCCGGATCAATCAATTTCCAGCATGTCCAATCTGCTTCTGATTAAGAAAGGGATCCGATATAGTGCAGCACTGATCTCAAAATCAATCAGAAGCAGATCGGACATTCCGGAAACTTTTGATTGATCCATTGATCTGATGGGAAGATTGCATGGTGTGCATAAAGCATAATTTGCAGAGTGGGGTGGACGCAGTGACAGAGATAGGTATAGATAGCTCAGAGGGGCATATTGAGGACAAAGGGGCATATTGAGGGTATTGTGGGGTGGCCAGGTGGGGAGAGAGGAGGGCTTATTGAGGATCTGGGAGAGAGAGAGTGAGGGCTAATGAGTGTGTGTGTGGAAGGGGGGGGGGGGGGGGTTGGGGGGAGTAAAGAGTGAGTGAGGGCTTATTTAGAATCTGGAGCGAGAGTGAGTAAGGGATATTGAGGTGGGTGGGGGTTGAAAGGGGTCTGGGAGCTATTGTAGATGCTAAGGAGTGGCTAGAAAAAGAGAGGGATGTGTTGAGGGTCTGGTGGGAAAGAGGTGCTACAGAAAGCAGTGTAGTGGGTGCTGGACACTACAAGGGCTGATGGTGGTGGTGGGGGACAAAGAGAAAAGAGGGAGAGGGTAACTTACCTCTTCAAACTCCTCAGCACTGAGGCTATGGAGACAGAGGAGACAAAGTAGGTGGCCGGGCAATGGCTCCTACTAGAGCGCAGTCGCCACTTCTCCTACGCCAGTGGAGCAAGGGTCACTGGGAGGGTAAGGAGGAGAAGGGGCGAGGCCTCTGCCACATAAGATGCCTGTACATACGAGCCTACAGTGCCTTATGGAAAGTTCAGGCCTGGATTTGGGTCAAGGGGGAGACTAGCAAGTCTGAGGCTAATGAACCTTACAGCTGTGCCGTTTATTTAGTAAAATTTTAAATCTACTTAAATTTAAAATATATTTTAAAAACCAAAACTGATGACAATACCTCCCCTGTGGCTTCCAGTAGAGTCTGAATTATTTTCTCATGTGATGTGGCCACAACGCTTTGACCATTTATTTCAATGATTCGATGACCAACTCTGATTCCTCCTTTTTCAGCAATACCACCACGAACAAGGCTACAAATCTGTATAGTAATGCATAGTCAATTTCTTTTTTTTTTTTGTAATAAACAGCATTTAACAATATTCACACTATGCAATGCAGGTGACAGTGTGTTATACTGTAGCGCAATGCCACCTGCTTTGCATACATTTAAAAGTGCATGTTAAAAGGGGTGCAAGATGAATGTGATAGAAGAATATCGGTAAATTCATAGATATTCTACTTTGTGCTTTTACCGTTAGCAGAATACCGGTAACTTTACCGATATTCTATCACTAACCCTAACCTAATTCTCAAAAAACACTAACTCACTCCGTCTGATACTAACACCCCCCAACCCACACCTAACACTGACCTGCCCCATTAGCTATCACGCTGTCTATCATCACTAGCCTCTGTCTCCCCGCCGTTAACTAAAGGTGGCCATAAATGGTACAATTTTTCATTTTTTTTTCGATTAGATAATTTAGTTCAATTACTCCGTTAAATCGAATGTAAAGATTTTTCCAGCATGTCTGATCAGATTTTTCTCGAAAACACGGGATAATCCTTCGAATTTCTTGATCGAATTGTTTTTTTTTTAACTTTCGATTTGATCATTTAGATCAAATAAACGGGAAAATCGAACGTTTTTATTGTATCGTGTATGGGCACCATGACTTCAGCACCAGCTACTGCCACCAACGGCAGTTTGGCTACATAGCTGTAGCAAATGATTGTCACTCCCAACGCTAAACTGAGTTCAACTACATAGCAGCTGTACTCGATAACAAATCAACCACCGCCATAGCCTTAAAGGAATACTTAAGTAAAAAAAAAAAATGACATTTACTCACCTGGGGCATCCCTCAGCACCCCGAAGCTGGATGGTGCCCTCGCAGCCCCGCTCCGATCGTCCTGTCCCCGCCGGCGGCTACTTCCGGTTCGGCGACAGCCGCCGACAGGCTGGGAACGCGGCTGATTTTCCGCGTTCCCAGCCGCTGCTATCACTCTCTATGCTGCTATAGCGTATATATATACGCTATAGCAGCATAGAGAGTGATAGCAGCGGCTGGGAACGCGGAAAAACAGCCGCGTTCCCAGCCTGTCGGCGGCTGTCGCCGAACCGGAAGTAGCCGCCGGCGGGGACAGGATGATCGGAGCGGGGCTGCGAGGGCACCATCCAGCTTCGGGGTGCTGAGGGATGCCCCAGGTGAGTAAATGTCATTTTTTTTTTTTACTTAAGTATTCCTTTACTTTCTACTGCAGCCTATAGCAGCGCCCAAATTAACTGATTCACTATTCCTGTTTTTCTATCTTAACTGATTCACATTTTTTGCCTTGTTGACTTCATGTATTACACTGAATGGGGCAGCACGCAGTACTCTTGTGTACCAAAAAAGTAGTGTGGTACATTGCTTAAGACACAACATACAATTGTAAAACAATGCAAAGTAAAACTGTGTATTGAGTATTGTGTTTTATAGTGTGAATAGACCCTATTCACGTTGTGTTTCAAAATCATTGCATCACTTCTGATGCCTGGAACTATCCAAACAACTGCTGACTATACTGCAGGTAATAGTGATTGTCCATCATTTATTACGATTACGAAGTGCTACAGTATCTGTTCAGTGTTTGTCTGGCTACTATAAGTTATAATAAAAAGCAATTATAATGGCTGTAATCTCCCTTCTCTACTGAATCTAACAAGTCTTCTGTCTTGCATACTGGGGTGGCATGTAATGTGCACTAAGTAGATATCTCTTAGCCCTGGATTCCAATTTGAGAAAAGTCTTTAACCACTGCACCACTGAGGGGTTTTTCCCTTTATGGGGCAGAGCAATTTTCACCTTTCAGTACTCCTCCCTTTCATTCGTCAATAACTTTGTCACTACTCATTACAACAAAATGATCTATATCTTTTTATTTTATTTTCTCCACCAATTAGACTTTCTTTGGGTGGTACATTTTGCTAAGAATTATTTTATCCTTACTGCATATTAACGGGAATAATAAGAAAAACAATGAAAAATAATCATTATCAGTTTTTGGTCATTATAATTTCAAAATAAAACATGCTGCTGTGGATAAAACCCACACATTTTATTTGCCCATTTGTCCCAGTTATTACATTTAAATTATGTCCCGAGCAAAGTGTATGGCGCCAATATTTTATTTGGAAATAAAGGTGTATTTTTCAGTTTTGTGTTTGTCATTAATTACAAGCCCTTATTTGCAAAAAATAGCAGTAATATACTCTTGTGACATATATATTTAAAAAGTTCCTTGCCTAAGGTAACTATTTATGTATTTTTTTTTCTTTCACTTGGTCTTTATTGCAAAAGAAAAAAGGCAGAAAGAAAGTTACATCTGACATAACAATAATAAAGCATATAGTGTGACCATACACATAACCCACAAAAGGACATGAGATAACATATTAGAAAAACAAGTTATTAAAACTTTCATATTTAACTATTCCAACTCATGATACAACAATAAAAATAAAATGTCAAGAACACCTAAAAGCTTCCCAGGCCAATCAAGAACACAAACTTTTCGGACTACAGAATGCTAGTGCTAGTTCAGTTCTTCCAGTTTACCTTATATGTTAACAGGGTGTCATGCAGTGTGTGATACAAATAATCCATTAGGCAAATCTCCTCCACCCTATGCAAAATGTATGAGGTAGAGACCCCAGCAGTCTTCCAGTTTCTGGCTACAGCCCATAATATTGAACATATGAACACGTAGTACACACGCTTCTGACTTTTAGGAACTCTTTCATTAGGAGCTAACAGTAGACCATGGGGAGCTTCCAGTTTGATTGTAGTAGAAGAGAGGTGGCCTAAATCAGTTTTTAATCTCTTCCAAATTGTATTAACCACAGGGCACACCCAAAATATGTTGTAAAAAGAGCCTTCCACTTGGCAGCCCCTAAAACACAATGGATAAACACTGGAAAAAAATCTGTGGAGTTTTAAGGGTATCCTACACCACCTTAAGGCAAGTTTAATAGCTGTATCTCTGATCATAGGTGTTCTTTTGGCGCTCAGCATATTTACATTGATTTTATACCAATCCTCTTGGGTCAGATCAAGGTGGAACTCGACAACCCAGTCCCGTATAATTTTTAGTCTTTTTACCCTGTAAAAGCCCAATCATATGTGAATACTAACGAGAGATTGCTCCCCTGCAAGGAGTAGAAGACAAGTATAAATTCTCATGAAAAGTACAAGTGAGCAATCCATATGGACCAGTGTGTTTTAAGAAAAAATGCCTAATCTGAGATACTCTGAAAAAAGCAGGTCTTATTAAATTGAAGCAAAGAAAAAGGAATACTTTTATCTGCCAGCCAATAAGCGATTTGAAGTTGTCATTGAGTTAGTAATCCCCCACTCAAACTGAGAGTGTTCATGAAAAGCTAGGGGAAAATCGGGATAACCTTTAAATGAAAGCCTGGGAGGGTTAGGGGATCAAAGTTTCATTGTATCCTTATAAGTGGACCATAAAATAACATTATCTGTTACAATCAAGTTCTATTTATGTTTTTTTATGTCTATTTTTTTTGTATATACAAATGTTTTATTTTGGTAACTATGAGAAAGTGGGGGAGGTAAGGGTTAATTTTAATAAGGGATTTATGTATTTTTATTTAATTTAATGTATTTGGGTACAATTTTACTATTTGGCCACTAGACGCCCCCCAGTTTATTCCTGTTTACTGTGATCAGTACACAGGAAGTTATTGTGTATGCTTCCACTTTAATTTTGTAAATTAATCACAGGCACTTTGATCAGTGAATGGGAACTGTGTTCCCATTCACTAATCAGTGTACTAATGGGCAGCAACGAGAATGTGCACGGGAGCGTATGGGCAATCGCGACGAGGTAGTAT
This sequence comes from Hyperolius riggenbachi, assembly GCF_040937935.1. NCBI lineage: Eukaryota > Metazoa > Chordata > Amphibia > Anura > Hyperoliidae > Hyperolius > Hyperolius riggenbachi. The sequence goes on along the minus strand of NC_090646.1, from coordinate 301,643,123 downwards.
ATCTACGACCCTGGAACAGAAACTGGAATATCTAAAGGCGTAGATATACTATACCAAAACAGACAATTGGTTAAGACTCTCCCCCTAGAGTACACGTACTGTATCTTAAAGCATGTTGGATTAACATACAGTAAACTCAGTAATTGATTGGATCCCCTCTCCCCCACCCTATACTAAAGGGACAAAGCAGAACCACACCAGATTGAATTTCAATATTTTCTGATCGTTTGAACAGGCTATACACATTAGGTACCTAGTTGTTTTAAAACCTACAACCATCTTGCATCAATCCAACCAAAACATGCAAACTGTTTTGTGACAAACGGCACCTTGCTATAGACCACAGGTATCAAACTCAAGGCGAAATGCAGCCCTCCTTGCCATTTTATGGGGCCCTACTTGGCATTTTATGTGGCCCTTGAGACCTTCAAATTTGCATCATTCAAAGCAGTAAAAGCTGCCTTCTCATCCAGAGGAGTCTGGTTGAAACATTGTCAGTTTGAGCCTGAGTGCAACAATAACCCAGAAGACCCTCCTGCAAAATTAGCATGCAGCCCCCTCCTTGGATCTAAATCCACCTGTGTGGATGATATAACACACACCTCCCCCCCTCCACCCACGACACCATCTCCCTACATAGAGTAGCCCAGCAGAGCAGTGCAATATTAACCTACTCCAGCGTTGCATCGTGTCTCTTTTGTTCTTCCCAGCAGCGGCACACACTATTGTTTAATACCTCCAGTTCCCGATCATGTGACATGCATATTCAGAGCCAAAGGTATGAAGATGTCATGATCCCCCCCTAGCAGGTCCAGTTGGTTGCAGCAAACAGGCAGTTCTGATTTCTATGCACCCATATAGCTGCATAGTTTTGCTACATTTTGCAATGAGTATCATTTCACCTTGCAGTTCAAAGCAGCACAGGATTAATTATTTTACCATTCACTTGTGTTGAAATTTGCACGTCTGCTCTCACTGGTGGATGTCCATATAAAAGCCTCTTCCTGCCTTGACAATTTGCCTGTCATTGCTTTCAGCTTTGTTATAGCTGTTGGCTGGATCCTGTTTCTCGATTGTTATTTACCTTGCTTTGCTTCATTGTGGACGGTCGTTGTTTCTGCATGGGCAAACAGCAAAGTTCCTTCTAGTCCAGCTAGTCTGGATGCAGCCATCACTCCAGTAGTTATTGGCAAGCACTTCTGCTAGTCCTGCTCCTGTGGACTTGACAATAGCTGCGGTTGCTATTAGTTATGTGTCTTGTGTTGTCTTGTTTGTGTACCTGTATTGATGTGTGCCATCACTGCGGTAGCAATCAGATTGGCAAACGTTCCTTTCGGTCTGTCCTAATCTTATTCATTGTGGCGGACAGCAAAAGCTCAGAGCTGCAATCCCTCTGAGCAACCATCCTGGTCTCGTTTACTGTGGTGGTTATTGGAAGCCCAGAGCTGTGGTCACTTTAAGCAACCTTCCTCCCTGTCTCTGCTGTGAACTGTGTTGTCTCCTCCACAAGTGTATCCTGCACTATTTCTTGATAATGCCTGGTAACGTTTATGTTGTTTAGTAAGTTCTGGTAGTACTCGACTTCCTAGCCTCAGTCTCGATACCCTGCATGCCGAAGTCCTGGTCAGGCACCCCACAGTCACTATAGCTACACCTCTTTATTGTTTATTTTGTTAATAAACTAATATTTAGCCCTTGATCCTCCTCCACCATGGCACTGTCTGGGTTTTGTACACTTTGTACACCTTTTTAAATAAATAGTGGCTGCAGAGATGCCCTGAAGTTTTCAGAAGTTCGCCTGCCATTTAAGTCAAACGAACGGTTTGCGAGTGTTTGTGGTAAAATTTGCAAACGCAAAATCGCTATCTTCGGCCATCACTTCTCTCTAACACTGTCAGACCTTAGATCAGTAGTGACTGGAGAGAGTAGGTGGGTGCACACGCTACCCCCAGAATCAGACCATTTCATATGCGGAAGTGGCATCATAGGTCACTTCCTGCATGTGAAGTCCACCGGGCAGGTAGCATCTCTTTCTAATCGCCGCTTGTGAGAGGTCTGACAGTGACAGAGAGGTTATCAGCAGCTCTTCCAGCCATCCCCAGCCAGCACCCAACCAAACCTCCCACTAACCCCAGCCAGCACCTAAACCGCCCAGGCTGCACCCAGCCCAGCCAGCACCCAAACCTCCAAACCACCATGGCTAAAACTCAAACCACCCAACTTAATCAGCACCCAAACCTCCCTCCCCAGCCAACACTCAAACCTCCCAGCCAGTACCCAAACCTCCCACCTACCTTTGCCAGCACCCAAACCTTTCACCCACCCAGTACCTGTAGTGCATCCTGCATATAAAAGCTAAACTGCCTCTATTGCCAATATTGAATTGCAGTCTCCCATTTCTTGTTGGACTGTTATCTTCCAACTTGCCTAAGCACCCTTTCAACCAATAGGGAGGGCAGGGGAAAAAGGAGTGGCCAAAAATGTATTGATCTTCCTTGTACCCTGTAAGGTTCCGTATCCGGTGGTCAAACTAATCAGCTGTAATTGTGAAAAAAATGTTAGTGTTAGGAGTAGAGAAGGGGGAGATTATTGTTATAGTAGGAGAGTGTTAAGAATCAAGAGGGGAAGGTTAGAACTGGAGTGGCATAAAGAGATTATTTGAATATTTGGAAGTGATGCGTCATGGGAAACCACAGTGGCTCACTTAGAGCTGAATTATTGCAAATATCTTCTGTTCTCAGAAGGCAAAATTACATTAAGATTTTTTTAATAGAGGGCTTTCTGGTCTCTCTTAGTCCTTTATACTCTCCAAGTGGTTCTGGGTCACCATGAGCTGTCTTGGTATTCCTTGGTACTAGTCCAAACCCTATCCGATAGAGCCATATCAATCCATGCCATGCACTGAAGAAGACCAAAAAGTCTGAAACAGGCTGTATGAATGTTGGATTGATGAGGCTCTTTAAAACTTATTAGCTATAGGCTCACTATACACCAATGGTTCTGAATGTGCAGCCTTGCTTTCAGGAGTATAAATACATCATTTGCATATTTGGGAGTAATTCATCATGAAAAACCACAGTTGCTTACTTAAAGCTGAATTATCGCAAATACCTTTCTGGTTTAAAGGGGTTCTGTGGGGGTTTGGTAAGGATAAAAACTGCCACTTACCTGGGGCTTCTATCAGCCCCCTGTAGCAGTAATGTCCCATTCCGTCCTCCTCCGATCTGCTGTTCCCCGCCACCGGTCCTGGTCTAGCGCGGCGCGCCATCCAACTGCGGCTGCGCGTCCGTGCTCGCTCCTGCCCACATCATCAGAAGCTTACTGCGCAGGCGCAGTACAAGAAAACTTCATACTGCGCCTGCGCAGTAAGCTTCTGATGACACGAACAGCAGCGCGCATTATTCGACGAATAGTGCCCGGTGCCAGCGGCGGGGAACGGCAGATCGGAGGAGGACGACGTGGGACATTACTGCTACAGGGGTCTGATAGAAGCCCCAGGTAAGTGGCGGTTTTTATCCTTACCAAGCCCCCACAGTACCCCTTTAAGAAGTCAAAATTACATCTAGTATATTTGTGACATTATAAAATGTAGTAGCTACATTAAACTTACCACTCCATCTTCCACACAAAAGCCCAATTGGTAAGTAGGGTGAGGCTTATATATAATGGCAGTGACAACTGGGGGGCAGTGCACAATGCTCAGGGTCACCTCAGACTGATCTTTAAGCTCCTAAGAAAGATAATAGATAAAAATGAAACAAGTGAAAATTTGCTCATCAAATATTATAAGTGTATGCGCATATATATATATATATATATATATATATATATATATATATATATATATATATATACATACACACACACTGTATGTATATATATATATATATATATATATATATATATATATATATATATATATATATATATATATATATATGTATATATATATATATATATATATATATATATATATATACATGTATACATATCCATCCTACTAATATAATAAATGGGAAAGTTCGGATGTTTGGATGTTTGGTACTCGATCAAGCAAAAACGGCTGAACGGATTTGAATGAAATTTGGCACACACATAGTACATTACCTGGAATAAAGTATAGGATACTTTTTATTCCCATAACCAAAAAGGGGGCGGAAACAAATACAAATTTCACTGTAAACTGTAAACTGCAGCCATTCTTACACTGTTAATGGTAGGGTTCTCAAACTTTGCACAGTTGGTCGTTGGGTGACTGGGATTAATATTCAGAAAGGTGGGTGGAGTCTATAAAAGCCAATCAAAATTAACCTATTGATTTTCAAGGGGAATATTTACATTGCTGCCATTCTTGCACTGTTAATGGCACAAGGTTTGAACCTGGTACAGTTGATCATTGGGTGACTAGGGTTCAATTTCAGAAAGGGGGTGGAGCCACAAACAGCCAATTAGATTGGTTTCATTTTAATGCAAATTATTGATGCCAAACACCGCAAAGCTCACAAACTTGGTAATTGATTAATTGTGTGTTAGGGTTAGAAAAGTAGGCACAGCCAACACCAGCCAAATACATAAGCTGGCAACGCTGGGTCATAAGTGGGAGGAGACAAATACAAATTTTACTGGGAAAATGTAAACAGCAGCCATTCTTACACTGTTAATGGTAGGGTTCTCAAACTTTGCACAGTTGGTTACTGGGTGACTGGGATTAATATTCAGAAAAGTGGGTGGAGTCTATAAAAGCCAATCAAAATTAACCTATTGATTTTCAAGGGGAATATTTACATTGCTGCCATTCTTGCACTGTTAATGGCACAAGCCTCAAACCTGGTACAGTTGATCATTGGGTGACTAGGGTTCAGTTTCAGAAAGGGGGTGGAGCCACAAACAGCCAATTAGATTTGTTTCATTCCAATGCAAATTATTGATGCCAAACACCGCAAAGCTCACAAACTTGGTAATTGATTAATTGTGCGTTAGGGTTAGAAAAGTGGGCACAACCAACACCAGCCAAATACATAAGCGGGCAACGCCGGTTCATAAGTGGGCGGAGACAAATACAAATTTTCCTGGGAAAATGTAAACAGCAGCCATTCTTACACTGTTAATGGTAGGGTTCTCAAACTTTGCACAGTTGGTTACTGGGTGACTGGGGTTAATATTCAGAAAATTGGGTGGAGCCTACAAAAGGCAATCAAAAACTACCTATTGATTTTCAGGGGAATATTTCATTGCTGCCATTCTTGCACTGTTAATGGCACAAGCCTCAAACCTGGTACAGTTGATCATTGCGTGACTGGGGTTTACATTCATAAAATAGGGTGGAGCCACACACAGCCAATATGATTTGTTTGATTTTAATGCAGGTTATTGATGCCAAAGACCGCAAAGCTCACAAACTCGGTCATTGAGTAATTGATTAATTGTGTGTTAGGGTTAGGAAAAGTGGGCGCAGTCAACCAGAGGCGTAGCTAGGGTTTTCAGCGCCCGGGGACAAAGACTATTAATGCGCCCCCCAAAGTCAAGGTACGCGCGCCGCGCCAAAAAGGGGCGTGGTCACATAATAAATGTGGGCGTGGTTATGGGTGGAGCCAAATGTATATGGAGGTTAGCAGGCTCACGCTCACCCACCCTCCCTCAGTATGTACCTTCCAGCATGTTCCAAGACAAATTCAGCAATCATGAGCCCCCCCCATCAAGACAAATTCAGCAATCATGAGACCCCCAACATAACCAACTCAGCAATCATGAGGCCCCCAACAAGACAAATTCAGCAGTCATGAGTCACATAAATAGACAGCATTTCACATAAATAGGTAGAATGCCCCCTTAATATGGTAGACACCTCTCACCTGGCAGCAGTTCTCCAAAATACACTCAATCTGACGTGGTTCCCCAAAAATAGGTAGCCCCAGGTCTATAGTTGTCCCCAGAATAGGTGGCCAGCAGTATAGATGTCCCCAGAATAGGTGGCCAGCGGTAAAGATGTCCCCAGAATAGGTGGCCAGCGGTATAGATGTCCCCAGAATAGGTGGCCAGCGGTATAGATGTCCCCAGAACAGGTAGCCAGGGGTAGAGATGTCCACAGAACAGGTAGCCAGGGGTATATGTGCCCAGTATATGTAGGCAGGGATATGTGTGCCCAGTATATGTAGCCAGAGGTATATGTGCCCAGTATATGTAGCCAGGGGTATATATGCCCAGTATATGTAGCCAGGAGAATAATATGTGCCCAGTATATATAGACAGGCGTATATGTGCCCAGTATATGTAGCCAGGGGTATATATGCCCAGTCCATGTAGCCAGGGGGTATATATGCCCAGTATATGTAGCCAGGGGGTATATATGCCCAGTCCATGTAGCCAGGGGGTATATATGCCCAGTATATGTAGCCAGGGGTATATATGCCTAGTATATGTAGCCAGGGGGTATATATGCCCAGTATATGTAGCCAGGGGGTATATATGCCCAGTATATGTAGCCAGGGGTATATATGCCCAGTATATGTAGCCAGGGGGTATATATGCCCAGTCCATGTAGCCAGGGGGTATATATGCCCAATATATGTAGCCAGGGGTATATATGCCCAGTATATGTAGCCAGGGGGTATATATGCCCAGTCCATGTAGCCAGGGGGTATATATGCCCAATATATGTAGCCAGGGGTATATATGCCCAGTATATGTAGCCAGGGGGTATATATGCCCAGTCCATGTAGCCAGGGGGTATATATGCCCAGTATATGTAGCCAGGGGTATATATGCCCAGTATATGTAGCCAGGGGTATATATGCCCAGTATATGTAGCCAGGGGGTATATATGCCCAGTATATGTAGCCAAGGGGTATATATGCCCAGTAGATGTAGCCAGGGGGTATATATGCCCAGTAGATGTAGCCAGGGGTATATATGCCCAGTAGATGTAGCCAGGGGTATATATGCCCAGTAGATGTAGCCAGGGGGTATGTATGCCCAGTATATGTAGCCAGGGGGTATATATGCCCAGTATATGTAGCCAGGGGTATATATGCCCAGTATATGTAGCCATGGGGTATATATGCCCAGTAGATGTAGCCAGGGGGTATATATGCCCAGTCCATGTAGCCAGGGGGTATATATGCCCAGTATATGTAGCCAGGGGTATATATGCCCAGTATATGTAGCCAGGGGTATATATGCCCAGTATATGTAGCCAGGGGTATATATGCCCAGTATATGTAGCCAGGGGGTATATATGCCCAGTATATGTAGCCAGGGGGTATATATGCCCAGTAGATGTAGCCAGGGGGTATATATGCCCAGTAGATGTAGCCAGGGGTATATATGCCCAGTAGATGTAGCCAGGGGTATATATGCCCAGTAGATGTAGCCAGGGGTATATATGCCCAGTAGATGTAGCCAGGGGGTATATATGCCCAGTATATGTAGCCAGGGGGTATATATGCCCAGTATATGTAGCCAGGGGTATATATGCCCAGTAGATGTAGCCATGGGGTATATATGCCCAGTAGATGTAGCCAGGGGGTATATATGCCCAGTAGATGTAGCCAGGGGGTATATATGCCCAGTAGATGTAGCCAGGGGTATATATGCCCAGTAGATGTAGCCAGGGGTATATATGCCCAGTAGATGTAGCCAGGGGTATATATGCCCAGTAGATGTAGCCAGGGGGTATATATGCCCAGTAGATGTAGCCAGGGGTATATATGCCCAGTAGATGTAGCCAGGGGTATATATGCCCAGTAGATGTAGCCAGGGGTATATATGCCCAGTAGATGTAGCCAGGGGTATATATGCCCAGTAGATGTAGCCAGGGGTATATATGCCCAGTAGATGTAGCCAGGGGTATATATGCCCAGTAGATGTAGCCAGGGGTATATATGCCCAGTAGATGTAGCCAGGGGTATATATGCCCAGTAGATGTAGCCAGGGGTATATATGCCCAGTAGATGTAGCCAGGGGTATATATGCCCAGTAGATGTAGCCAGGGGTATATATGCCCAGTAGATGTAGCCAGGGGTATATATGCCCAGTAGATGTAGCCAGGGGTATATATGCCCAGTAGATGTAGCCAGGGGTATATATGCCCAGTAGATGTAGCCAGGGGTATATATGCCCAGTAGATGTAGCCAGGGGTATATATGCCCAGTAGATGTAGCCAGGGGTATATATGCCCAGTAGATGTAGCCAGGGGTATATATGCCCAGTAGATGTAGCCAGGGGTATATATGCCCAGTAGATGTAGCCAGGGGTATATATGCCCAGTAGATGTAGCCAGGGGTATATATGCCCAGTAGATGTAGCCAGGGGGTATATATGCCCAGTAGATGTAGCCAGGGGTATATATGCCCAGTAGATGTAGCCAGGGGTATATATGCCCAGTAGATGTAGCCAGGGGTATATATGCCCAGTAGATGTAGCCAGGGGTATATGTGCCCAGTAGATGTAGCCAGGGGTATATGTGCCCAGTAGATGTAGCCAGGGGTATATATGCCCAGTAGATGTAGCCAGGGGTATATATGCCCAGTAGATGTAGCCAGGGGGTATATATGCCCAGTAGATGTAGCCAGGGGTATATATGCCCAGAGTAGGTAGCCAGGTGTCCCCCTCCCTGCCTCCCCAGCAGGAGGGGAGCAGCGCAGAGAAGAGGGAGAGCTGCTCTCTCTCCCTCGCTGTCCCCTCCATTAATGTCCGGGTGCTGGCAGCGGCGGGCGGAACTTACCTCCGTCTCGTCGCAGCGCGGATGGATCTGCCGCTACTCTGGTCTAGTCCAGACAAGAGCAGCGGCTGCGGGATCCGAACTTCCGGCCGGCGCTGGAGCGAGACGGAGGTGAGTCCCGCCCGCTGCGCCAGCACCCGGACAATAACGGAGGGGACAGCGATGGAGGGAGGGAGAGCCCTAAGGTGAGAGAAGGGGGGGAGATGGCCCCCTTCTCCACCGTCCGCATAGCTCTCCCTCTTCTCTTCTCTGCGCTGCTCCCCTCCGCAGAAAAAAAAAAAATCAGCTCAGCTGGGCGCCCTTAGGGACCCGGCGCCCGGGGGCACTTGACCTACCCCGACCCCCCCTAGCTCCGCGCCTGCAGTCAACACCTGCAAAATACATAATCGGGCAATGCCTGGCCATCAGTAGGCGGAGACAAATGCAAATTTCACTGAGAAATTCACAATTCTTACACTTTTAATGGTAGGGTTCTCAAACTTTGCACAATTGGTCACTGGGTGACTGGGATTAATATTCAGAGAAGTGGGTGGAGCCTACAAAAGCCAATCAAAATTCACCTATTGATTTTCAAGGGGAATATGTAATTGCTACCATTCTTGCACTGTTAATGGCACAAGCCTTAAACCTGGTACAGTTGGTCATTGGGTGACTGGGGTTCAAATTCAGACAAAGGGGTGGAGCCACAAACAGCCAATCAGATTTGTTTAATCTCAATGCAAATTATTGATGCCAAAGACCACAAAGCTCACAAACTTGGTTATTGAGTAATAGTGTGTTAGGGTTAGAAATAGTAGGCGAAGCCAGCACCAGCCAAATACATACCTGAACAATGTTAGGAAATAAGTGGGTGGAGAAAAATACAAATTTCATTGCGCAAATGTAAACTGCAGCCATTCTTACACTGTTAATGGTAGGGTTCTCAAACTTTGCACAGTTGGTCACTGGGTGACTGGGATTAATATTCAGAAAAGTGGGTGGAGCCTATAAAAGCAAATCAAAATCCACCTATTGATTTTTAAGGGGAATATTTAATTGCTGCCATTCTTGCACTGTTAATCACCTGTACCTGGTACAGTTGGCCATTGGATGATTGGGGTTCAAATTCAGAAAAGGGGTGGAGCCACATTCAATCAGATTAATTTTATTTCATTGCAAATTATTGATGCCAAAGACCGCAAAGCTCACATACTTGGTCATTAAGTAATTGTGTGTTAGGGTTAGGAAAAGTGGGCAGAGCCAACATTAGCCAAATATATAACCGGGCAACGCCGGGCGTCCAGCTAGTGTGTGTATATGTATGTATGTGTATGTATATATATATATATATATATATATATATATATATATATATATATATATATATATACACACACACACACAGTGCCCATAATTATTCATACCCTTCACAAATTTCGACTTAAACTTACTTTAATTCGACCAGCAATTAATTTTTTGACAGGAAATGACATAGGTGTCTCCCAAAAGATAAAAAGACGATGTACAAGAGGCATTATTGTGGGAAAAAATTCTCAGCTTTTATTTACATTTGAGCAATAAGTATCCAGTCCAAAATTATTCATACCCTTCACAAGCTGTCACAGTCTGTGGGAAAATCCAAAGTTCTATACCATGCAGTTGGTTTGTGCACAGTCATGGCTAAGACAAAGGAGCTCAGTGAGGACCTCCAGCTGCACATTGTGGCTGCTCACTAGTCAAGAAAGGGCTTAATGTTTTCAAGTTCCAGTGGCTACAGTGCAAAGCATTATTAAAAAATACAAGATGTTCCACACTGTGGAAAATCTCAGAGGATGTGGTCGGAAGCCAAAAGTGACACCTGTGCTGGCCAGGAGGATAGTGAGAGAGGTGAAAAAGAATCCAAAGATCACCACCAAGGCCATCCTGGTGAATCTGGGCTCTGCTGGTGGCAACGTCTCAAGGCAGAAAAACCTGGGGAATGCGGCACCTGTAGCCCATTTCCTGCACACGCCTGTACACGGTGGCTCTGGATGTTTCTACTCCAGACTCAGTCCACTGCTTCTGCAGGTCCCCCAAGGTCTGGAATCAGTCCTTCTCCACAATCTTCCTCAGGGTCCGGTCACCTCTTCTTGTTGTGCAGCGTTTTCTGCCACACTTTTTCCTTTCCACAGACTTCCCACTGAGGTGCCTTGATACAGCACTCTGGGAAAAGCCTATTCGTTCAGAAATTTCTTTCTGTGTCTTACCCTCTTGCTTGAGGGGGTCAATGATGGTCTTCTGGACAGCAGTCGGGTCGGCAGTCTTACCCATGATTGTGGTTTTGAGTAATGAACCAGGCTGGGAGTTTTTAAAAGCCTCAGGAATCTTTTGCAGGTGTTTAGAGTTAATTAGTTGATTCAGATGATTAGGTTAATAGCTTGTTTAGAGAACTTTTTCATGATATGCTAATTTTTTTGAGATAGAAATGTTGGGTTTTCATGAGCTGTATGCCAAAATCATCAATATTAAAACAATAAAAGGCTTGAACTACTTCAGTTGTGTGTAATGAATCTAAAATATATGAAAGTCTAATGTTTATCAGTACATTACAGAAAATAAATGAACTTTATCACAATATGCTAATTTTTTGAGAAGGGCCTGTTAGGTATAAAATTAAACGTTATGTGTTCTTTACAATAAGATATACCATGTTACTATGTTATGTTCCATGTTACTCCAAGTGGAAAGAGCTAAAGTTTTATATATGGGGGACAAATGTGCAGAGGGTAACATGCAATCATAACATTGTTGCTAATAAAGAATACTACATTCAGCCTGAGTGAATACATAATCCACCCACACCTATGTATCTATCTCATACTTGGATATTCAACGCACACTTGCACATAGATCACCTATCCGGCGGCTATTGTCACTATACTTATCACATCGGGGCGTGACCAAGATGGCGGAGTGAACAGACGTGCCTCTCGAGTCTCCGCTGTAGGATTTCGATATAACTATCCTGAATAGCCCTAAGCACTCTCTTCTCACTATATTCTGCGAGTGGGACCCAACGGACACTCCTGCATGTCACCGGGGAAGAGTAAAAAGGAGTCTAGAGACCCCGCGACCGTTACAGCAACTCCACGGGAGTGCCCGGCTAACAAGAAACGCAGCAAGGCAGTGCAAACTATGGCGGCGGAGGTCGAGGGCGACCACCCCTCCCTCCTCGAGGTCCTGGCTAAGCTTGATGAAAAGCTCTCCGCCAAGATTGATCAGGTCCACTCAGACACGGGTCTGATACGGCAGGACTTGGTTCAGATCCGGGATCGCCTGACGCAGGTGGAGGCGAGGGCGGAGGCCACGGAGCGCACTACGGCCCTGAATACGTCGGATGTCCAATCGCTCCTGAAAAGAGTCCGCACACTGGAGACCAGAACGGAGGACTCAGAAAACAGATGTCGCCGCAACAACCTCCGGATTGTGGGGCTGCCGGAGGGCGCTGAAGGGGAGGACACGACGACCTTTACTGAGGCCTTACTTAGAAAGCTGCTCCCAGAGGCGGATTTCTCCCGGCAATTTGTGGTCGAACGCGCCCACCGTATACCAGCTAAGAGGCCCCCGCCAGGTGCTAGGCCGAGGCCCTTCATCTTCCGCCTCCTCAATTTCCGGGACCGGGACCTGGTCCTGCGAGAAGCCCGTCGGGTTGGAGACCTTGAGTTTGAGAATGGGATCCTTCTTATCTTCCCCGACTTCACCGCCGAGACCCAACGTCTCCGCAAGTCATTTGAAGCTGTCCGGAAAACCTTACGAGACAAAGGGATAAAATACGCCACAATCTTCCCGGCAAAGCTGCGGGTGGTGGACGGGGAGACTGTCCGCATCTTCTCAACTCCAAAGGAGGCCGCTGACTGGGTGGAGACCCTGCCAGGATAAGTACTGCTGCTTTTTTGATTCATTTACCTGTTTTACATTAACTGCCTGGACTGCGGACTGCTCTATGGTTGGCCGGTAGTGTTTATTTGGTGTGAGCTGCCGCTACAAGCGGTTAGAGGGTACTCATAATGGGCTAATGGAACATTTCTCCCAAGAGCTACTGACTTTCCATTTTTTCCCCCTGGTACCTCTTCTTCTAATACTGTGCCCTCTTCTAACCTCAATGTCTCCTGATGGCAGACTCTACCCACGTTTATCTTGCTGTTGAATATCGGCCACCCGCTACTACACCCGCTAGGCCTTGCTTACAAAATGGCGGACATATCCCCTTTACTACTCCGGGCCAGCGAGAGTTAGAATTTCCGCACTACAGAACTCAGGCAGCGGGGCCCTGACACTTAAGTCCTTCCCTTGATTCATGTACTTTGCCTCCTGCTTTGGACTAGTGTCCTATTATCTGTTCCATCGATATAAGTTAACCTGTTTAGAGCTATTGTTTTTAGAAGTCTGATTACTACAGTGTATGAGACAGAAGAACTGGATTCTTGTCATGCAACTGGTTGTATGGGGTTATGGGTGTAAAGTATTCTCATTGTAGGGGGGGAATACAGGGCGGGTTTTTAAGGGTTACTTAGGTGCATCGTGTTGTCCAGTCCTTCTCTGCCACGGGGGTCTCCCTCATCCCATAAATCTTCTTCTCCAACTATATATTAACCACTTCAGGACCACAGTCTTTTCGCCCCTTAAGGACCAGAGCCTTTTTCTCCATTCAGACCACTGCAGCTTTCACGGTTTATTGCTCGGTCATACAACCTACCACCTAAATGAATTTTACCTCCTTTTCTTGTCACTAATACAGCTTTCTTTTGCTGCTATTTGATTGCTGCTGCGAGTTTTAGTTTTTATTATATTCATCAAAAAAGACATGAATTTTGGCAAAAAAATGACTTTTTTAACTTGCTGTGCTGACATTTTTCAAATAAAGTAAAATTTCCTATACATTTGAGCGCGAAAGTTATTCTGCTACATGTCTTTGATTAAAAAAAACCATTCAGTGTATATTTATTGGATTGGGTAAAAGTTATAGCGTTTACAAACTATGGTGCCAAAAGTGAATTTTCCCATTTTCAAGCATCTCTGACTTTTCTGCGCACCTGTCAGGTTTCATAAGGGGCTAAAATTCCAGGATAGTACAAATACCCCCCAAATGACCCCATTTTGGAAAGAAGACATCCCAAAGTATTCAGTGAGAGGCATGGTGAGTTCATAGAAGATTTTATTTTTTGTCACAAGTTAGCGGAAAATGACACTTTCTGACAAAAAAAAAGAAAAAAAAAAAAAAGTTTCCATTTCTTCTAACTTGCGACAAAAAAAAATGAAATCTGCCACGGACTCACTATGCTCCTCTCTGAATACCTTGAAGTGTCTACTTTCCAAAATGGGGTCATTTGTGGGGTGTGTTCACTGTCCTGGCATTTTGGAGGGTGCCTAATTGTAAGCACCCCTGTAAAGCCTAAAGATGCTCATTGGACTTTTGGCCCCTTAGCGCAGTTAGGCTGCAAAAAAGTGCCACACGTGGTATTGCCGTACTCAGGAGAAGTAGTATAATGTGTTTTGGGGTGTATTTTTACACATACCCATGCTGGGTGGGAGAAATATCTCCGTAAATGACAATTGTTTTATTTTTTTTACACACAATTGTCTATTTATAGAGATATTTCTCCCACTCAGCATGGGTATGTGGAAAAATACACCCCAAAACACATTATACTACTTCTCCTGAGTACGGCGATACCACATGTGTGGCACTTTTTTGCACCCTAACTGCGCTAAGGGGCCCAAAGTCCAATGAGTACCTTTAGGATTTCACAGGTCATTTTGAGACATTTGGGTTCAAGACTACTCCTCACGCTTTAGGGCCCCTAAAATGCCAGGACAGTATAGGAACCCCACAAATTACCCCATTTTAGAAAGAAGACACCCCAAGGTATTCCGTTAGGAGGATGGTGAGTTCATAGAAGATTTTTTTTTTTTTGTCACAAGTTAGCGGAAATTGATTTTAATTGTTTTTTTTCACAAAGTGTCATTTTCCGCTAACTTGTGACAAAAAATAAAATCTTCTATGAACTCACCATACTCCTAACGGAATACCTTGGGGTGTCTTCTTTCTAAAATGGGGTCATTTGTGGGGTTCCTATACTGCCCTGGCATTTTAGGGGCCCTAAACCGTGAGGAGTAGTCTTGAAACCAAATGTCGCAAAATGACCTGTGAAATCCTAAAGGTACTCATTGGACTTTGGGCCTCTTAGCGCACTTAGGGTGCAAAAAAGTGCCACACATGTGGTACCGCCGTACTCAGGAGAAGTAGTATAATGTGTTTTGGGGTGTATTTTTACACATACCCATGCTGGGTGGGAGAAATATCTCTGTAAATGACAATTGTTTGATTTTTTTTTACACACAATTGTCCTTTTACAGAGATATTTCTCCCACCCAGCATGGGTATGTGTAAAAATACACCCCAAAACACAATATACTACTTCTTCTGAGTACGGCGATACCACATGTGTGACACTTTTTTGCAACCTAGGTGCGCTAAGGGGCCTAACGTCCTATTCACAGGTCATTTTGAGGCATTTGGATTCTAGACTACTGCTCACGGTTTAGGGCCCCTAAAATGCCAGGGCAGTATAGGAACCCCACAAGTGACCCCATTTTAGAAAGAAGACACCCCAAGGTATTCTGTTAGGAGTATGGTGAGTTCATAGAAGATTTTTTTTTTGTCACAAGTTAGCGGAAAATGACACTTTGTGAAAAAAAAAAACAATACATTTCAATTTCCGCTAACTTGTGACAAAAAATAAAATCTTCTATGAACTCATCATACACCTAACAGAATACCTTGGGGTGTCTTCTTTCTAAAATGGGGTCACTTGTGGAGTTCCTATACTGCCCTGGCATTTTAGGGGCCCTAAACCGTGAGGAGTAGTCTTGAACCCAAATGTCTCAAAATGACCTGTGAAATCCTAAAGGTACTCATTGGACTTTGGGCCCCTTAGCACAGTTAGGCTGCAAAAAAGTGTCACACATGTGGTATCGCCGTACTCAGAAGAAGTAGTATAATGTGTTTTGTGGTGTATTTTTACATATAACCATGCTGGGTGGGAGAAATATCTCTGTAAATGACACATTTTTGATTTTTTTTACACACAATTGTCCATTTACAGAGAGATTTCTCCCACCCAGCATGGGTATGTGTAAAAATACACCACAAAACACATTATACTACTTCTCCTGAGTATGGCGATACCACATGTGTGACACTTTTTTGCAGCCTAGGTGCGCTAAGGGGCCCAACGTCCTATTCACAGGTCATTTTGAGGCATTTGTTTTCTAGACTACTCCTCACGGTTTAGGGCCCCTAAAATGCCAGGGCAGTATAGGAACCCCACAAGTGACCCCATTTTAGAAAGAAGACACCCCAAGGTATTCCGTTAGTGGTATGGTGAGTTCATAGAAGATTTTATTTTTTGTCACAAGTTAGTGAAAAATGACACTTTGTGAAAAAAACAATAAAAATCCAATTTCCACTAACTTTTGACAAAAAATAAAATCTTCTATGAACTCATCATACACCTAACAGAATACCTTGGGGTGTCTTCTTTCTAAAATGGGGTCACTTGTGGGGTTCCTATACTGCCCTGGCATTTTACGGGCCCCAAACTGTGAGTAGTCTGGAAACCAAATTTCTCAAAATGACTGATCAGGGGTATAAGCATCTGCAAATTTTGATGACAGGTGGTCTATGAGGGGGCAAATTTTGTGGAACCGGTCATAAGCAGGGTGGCCTCTTAGATGACAGGATGTTTTGGGCCTGATCTGATGGATAGGAGTGCTAGGGGGGTGACAGGAGGTGATTGATGGGTGTCTCAGGGGGCGGTTAGAGGGGAAAATAGATGCAATCAATGCACTGGGAAGGGGATCGGAAGGGGGTCTGAGGGGGATCTGAGGGTTTGGCCGAGTGATCAGGAGCCCACACGGGGCAAATTAGGGCCTGATCTGATGGGTAGGTGTGCTAGGGGGTGACAGGAGGTGATTGATGGGTGTCTCAAGGTGTGATTAGAGGGGGAAAATAAATGCAAGCAATGCACTAGCGAGGTGATCAGGGCTGGGGTCTGAGGACGTTCTGAGGTGTGGGCGGGTGATTGGGTGCCCGCAAGGGGCAGATTAGGGTCTAATCTGATGGGTAACCGTGACAGGTGGTGATAGGGGGTGATTGATGGGTAATTAGTGGGTGTTTAGAGGAGAGAAGAGATGTAAACACTGCACTTGGGAGGTGATCTGATGTCGGATCTGCGGGCGATCTATTGGTGTGGGTGGGTGATCAGATTGCCCGCAAGGGGCAGGTTAGGGGCTGATTGATGGGTGGCAGTGACAGGGGGTGATTGATGGGTGGCAGTGACAGGGGGTGATTGATAGGTGATTGACAGGTGATCAGTGGGTTATTACAGGGAATAACAGATGTAAATATTGCACTGGCGAATTGATAAAGGGGGGTCTGAGGGCAATCTGAGCGTGTGGGCGGGTGATTGGGTGCCCGCAAGGGGTAGATTAGGGTCTAATCTGATGGGTAACAGTGACAGGTGGTGATAGGGGGTGATTGATGGGTGATTGATGGGTAATTAGTGGGTGTTTAGAGGAGAGAAGAGATGTAAACACTGCACTTGGGAGGTGATCTGATGTCGGATCTGCGGGCGATCTATTGGTGTGGGTGGGTGATCAGATTGCCCGCAAGGGGCAGGTTAGGGGCTGATTGATGGGTAGCAGTGACAGGGGGTGATTGACGGGTGATTGACAGGTGATTGACAGGTGATCAGGGGGGATAGATGCATACAGTACACGGGGGGGGGGGGGGGGTCTGGGGAGAATCTGAGGGGTGGGGGGTGATCAGGAGGGGGCAGTGGGCAGGGGGGGGATAAAAAAAAAATAGCGTTGACAGATAGTGACAGGGAGTGGTTGATGGGTGATTAGGGGGGTGACTGGGTGCAAACAGTGGTCTGGGGGGTGGGCAGGGGGGGGTCTGAGGGGTGCTGTGGGCGATCAGGGGGCAGGGGGGGGGGGAAATCAGTGTGCTTTGGTGCAGACTAGGGTGGCTGCAGCCTGCCCTGGTGGTCCCTCGGACACTGGGACCACCAGGGCAGGAGGCAGCCAGTATAATAGGCTTTGTATACATTACAAAGCCTATTATACTATGTACATGCGGCGATCCGGGTGCTAGTAACCCGCCGGCGCTTCCGAACGGCCGGCGGGTTACTACGAGCGGTGGGCGGAGCCAGTCCCCGGCGGCTGATCGCGTCACGAATGACGCGATCGCCGCATAACCACTCCCGCAGCCGCCCCCGCCGATGGGCGTATTGCGGTCGTTTGGGCCCAGTCTTTGCCGCCGCCCATCGGCTGGGGGCGGTCCTCAAGTGGTTAATGGCTGACACTCAGCGGCTTTCTATACTCACGTGGAACGTGAGAGGCCTCAACAACAAAATTAAGCGCTCACTTGTCTTCAATTACTTAAAACAACACAAACCTCATGTGTGCCTACTCCAGGAGACACATCTCCAAGGCAGTAGAGTTCTCACAGCCAAAAAGCCCTGGGTGGCAGCACATTACCATGCAACTTACTCCTCGTATTCCAGGGGGGTTTGCATACTAATTAATAGAAGCCTGACATTTGAGACCTTCTCACTCAAAATCGACCCCCATGGCAGATTTGTACTTCTTCACGCGAATTTACAGAGGGTAGAATATGTGATTGTGAGTGTGTATCTCCCTCCTCCGGCTGATGCTACTACCGGTATTTTACATGACCTTATGCCATTAATTGCTCAATATCCGTCTGCTAGGGTAATCATAGCTGGGGACTTTAACCTTACCATGTCACCGGCTGATAGATCACCAGTAACGGGTAGGTGCTCATCAGAACTGCGTAATTGGGCAGATACCTTTGCCCTCACAGACGTTTGGAGGTGGAAACATCCGTCGCCGCAAGGATTCACATGTCACTCTTCCTCCCATAATACTATGTCCAGGCTAGACTACTTCTTCGTCTCCCAGGATGTTCTCCAGGTGGTTGAAGACATTGATCGTCTCCCCTGGGCTATATCTGACCATGCACCTGTAATGCTATCTATTACTACGGGGAGTGCGAAGTCCTTGGCTGCCTGGAGGGTGTCTGCGTACTGGATTCAAGATGCGGAGGTGGGGGGGGGGGGGAGATACACACTGAACTGCTTAACTATTGGAATATTAATAAAGATACCTCCTCTAAGGATATGGTGTGGGATGCCTCCAAAGCCTACATTAGAGGAATATACAGGTCAATGATTAAAAAGGTCAGGGACGGGAGAAAGCTTTCACTTACTCAGGCTGAGGAATCCGCAAAATCCGAAGAGATGGCCTTTGGCCGCAGCCCCTCACCGGCTTCGTTCAAGCGGTGGAGGTCTGCTCAGGTAAAGGTGAATCTCCTGGAAGTTGACCTCACCAAAAAATTTCTCCTTAGGCAGTCCCATCGCATCTTTGAGCAAGGTAATAGATGTGGCAGCCTGCTGGCTTGGTTAGCTAAGGAGCAGTCGACCAAAATCATTATTCCCCTGATTGGTGGGCGTCTCCCACAGCTCGCCCCCAGAGATTAATGAGGTTTTCCGCAAATACTATATTAACCTGTACACCTCTAGAGCCCATTACACGCTCCCAGAGCTATTAGAGTACCTTGGTGGGATCCCCCTCCCACGGCTGGAAGCGGAACAGAGAGAGCTCCTGGAGGCTGATATCTCAGAGGAGGAAGTGGACATGGCCATAGCTAGTATGCAGTCAGGCAAAACGCCCGGCCTAGACGGCATCCCCACTGAATATTATAAATTATACAGAGAGGACCTTACCTCCACTTTGGCTGACCTATATAATTCCATGCAACTGGATTGTCGGCTCCCAGAATCTATGAGAACCGTTTTAATAGTGGTAATTCCCAAAAAAGATAAGGACCCGAGCTGCTGTGCCTCCTATCGGCCAATCTCCCTCCTGAATGTCGATATTAAAATTTTGGCCAAAATTCTGGCTAGGAGACTGTCTCAGGCTGTTGAAACCCTAAGACACCCGGACCAGACTGGTTTTATGCCTGGCAGGGGTACGGACATCAACCTGAGGCGACTCTTTACTCACCTCGCTGTCTCTCACGACAACCCTGGTTCTAGAGTCATAGCAACCACCGGCGTACCTACCGGGGATGCGACCCCCTCAGCCGCAGGGGGGCCCGGGGCTGCTCTGGGGCCCGCTCACTGTGCGTGGGGGGAGCGCTGCTCTGGACCCCCCAGCAAGGTGCTCAACTGGCCGCAGCGTCAGACGCTGCGCCAGTTCATTCCCCGCTGCCCCGCTCCGGCAACCTGCATAGTCTCCGGCAGGCAGAGCAGGGCTACGGCAAGATGGCCGCCGAAGAAGCCCTACACTGGAGACTTTGTGTCTCTAGTACAGGGCTTCGGCAGCCATCTTGCCGTAGCTCTGCACTCTGCCTGTCAGCGCAGGAGATGTGCTGCAGGAGGACTCGGGGAGCTGCGAGCCAGATGCCGGGAGAGGAGAAGACTTCTGTCAGGTAAGTGAATTGGTTTTTTTTCACAGGTGCATTTTTTTTCTAGTGTCCGCTGCCTACATTGTGATTGTCAGGTGTCTGCTGCACATATTACGATTTTCAGGTGTCTGCTGCCCACATTACGATTTTCAGGTGTCTGCTGCACACATTATGATTTTCTGGTAACTGCTGCACACATTACGATTTTCTGGTAACTGCTGCCCACATTGCGATTTTCTGGTGAATGCTGCCCACATTGCGATTTTCTGGTGTCTGCTGCCCACATTGCGATTTTCTGGTGTCTGCTGCTGCCCACATTGCGATTTTCTGGTCACTGCTGCCCACATTGCGATTTTCTGGTCACTGCTGCCCACATTGCGATTTTCTGGTCACTGCTGCCCACATTGCGATTTTCTGGTGTCTGCTGCCCACATTGCGATTTTCTGGTGTCTGCTGCCCACATTGCGATTTTCAGGTGTCTGCTGCCCACATTATGATTTTCTGGTCACTGCTGCCCACATTGCGATTTTCTGGTCACTGCTGCCCACATTGCGATTTTCTGGTGTCTGCTGCCCACATTACGATTTTCAGGTGTCTGCTGCCCACATTACGATTTTCTGGTGTCTGCTGCCCACATTACGATTTTCAGGTGTCTGCTGCCCACATTGCGATTTTCAGGTGTCTGCTGCCCACATTACGATTTTCAGGTGTCTGCTGCCCACATTGCGATTTTCAGGTGTCTGCTGCCCACATTGCGATTTTCTGGTGTCTGCTGCCCACATTAGGATTTTCTGGTGACTGCTGCCCACATTGCGATTTTCTGGTGACTGCTGCCCACATTGCGATTTTCTGGTGACTGCTGCCCACATTGCGATTTTCTGGTGACTGCTGCCCACATTGCGATTTTCTGGTGACTGCTGCCCACATTAGGATTTTCTGGTGTGTGCTGCCCACATTATGATATTCTGGTGACTTACTGCTGCCCACATTACGATTTTCTGGCCCACATTACGATTTTCTGTTGAACACTGCCCACGTTACGATTGTCTGGTGAATGCTGTCCATGTTACAATTTTCTGGTGAACGCTGCCCACATTACGATTTTCTGGTGAACTCTGCCCACATTACGATTTTCTGTCCCACATTACGATATTCTGGTGAACGCTGCCCACATTACGATTGTCTGGTGAATGCTGTCCACGTTACAATTTTCTGGTGACTGCTGCTCACGTTACGATTTTCTTGTGACTGGGTCCCACATTACGATTTTCTGGTGAACTCTGCCCACATTACGATTTTCTGGTGAACTCTGCCCACATTATGATTTTCTAAAGGCCCACATTACGATTTTCTGGTGAACTCTGCCCACATTACGATTTTCTGGCCCACATTACAATTGTCTGGTAAAATGCTGCCCACTTTACAATTAATTTACAGTGAAACGCTGCCCCATTATGATTATTTGGCACCTATGGGGGGGCCCCATCCAAATATTCGCAGGGGGGCCCAGTGATTTCTAGTTACGCCCCTGATAGCAACACTTGACGCTCAAAAAGCGTTTGACTCGGTTGAATGGCCGTACCTCTGGGAGGTTCTCCAGCTGTACGGGATTGGGAATAAATTCATTGCATGGGTCAAACTGATGTATCACTCTCCAGTTGCCAGAATCAAAACCAATGATGAAATCTCGGATCCTTTCCCTCTTCGTAGAGGCACCCGTCAGGGTTGCCCCCTCTCCCCCCTCCTATTTGCCCTGGCAATTGAGCCAGTGGCTATCCAACTTAGGTCCTCTGAAGATATTAAGGGACTTCGGGTGAGGGGATTGGTCGAAAAGGTGGCACTTTATGCTGATGACATGGTCCTCTTCTTAGAAGACCCAGGGCCATCTCTTAATGCAGCACTGCAGATCCTCAACTCCTTTGGCATGTTCTCGGGCATCTGTATTAACTGGGATAAGTCCCTCATATACCCAATTGATAAACATATTGCCCCTTCGGCCTCTCATTCCCAACTTAAATGGGTTCGCAGCTTTAAATATCTGGGTATTGTGGTGGACGACTCAATAGAAAACTTTATTACCCTGAACCTACAACCAGTCATTGACCACTACTCCCAAAAAGTTCAGATATGGAAGACTCTTCCGCTTTCAGTTGTGGGACGGGTGAATCTCTTCAAGATGCTGTTTCTCCCCAGGTTCACATATGTTCTCAGACAGTCTCCTGTCTGGATCCCACAGTCAGTTTTTAAAAAAATTGACTCCATCACGTCCAGTTTCATTTGGGGTGAGGGTGCTCCGCGCCTCTCACTGGCCACTCTACAGCTTCCCATAGATGGGGGGGGGGGGGGGGGGACTTGCTCTCCCGGACCTACGTAAATATTTTCTGGCCTCTATGCTTGTATCTATACGCTGGTGGTTTTCTCAGGACGAGCGGAATACAGCGGTTGTATTGGAGGCCGCCATCACTGGCTCATTTGAGTCACTGTTGAACCTCCCTTTTAGGGGGATCAACAGGCACTCCACCATCACGACTCCTATGAGGACCACCATCAAAGCCTGGGAGGCTAGCAGATCTGGCATGAGGAAGCCAAACACTCTCTCCCCATATACCCCACTATGGGGCAACCCCAAACTTCCACACTTTTTATCTATTCCGGATCCTCAGATATAGGCTTCTAAGGGCATTAAGCAGGTGACACATATTGCCCCCTCCGGCACGCTGCTCCCATTTTTCCAATTGAAAAATAAATTTGAGTTACCAAACAATATGCTCTTTCGCTATTTCCAAGTTCGCCATGCTTGGCAGAGCCAATTCCCTGGCCATTGGACCTGGGAATCAGACTGTATAGAGGCACCACTTATAAAACAACAGCTGGAGAGACCTCTATCTGAGATCTACTCCAGGCTGATCCCTCAAACCATCCCTAGATTAGACAAGGCCAGACTAAAGTGGGAGGCAGATGTGGGCCCTCTATCAGACAATGAATGGGGGGATGTCCTGTCAAACATGGAGGGGGTTACAATCTCAGCCACCGACAAATTCATGCATCTCAAATTAATCTACAGAACGTATCACACACCGATACGGCTGAATGCTGTCTTCCCGGAGAGGTCAGACATCTGCCCTAAATGCCAGAGGGAGGTGGGGACTTTCCTCCACATGATTTGGTCCTGTGATCTTCTTCAAACTTTCTGGAAGGAGATAGCTAAAACACTTACAAAGGTCATGGGGAGAGAATTGTACTGGACCCCAAATCCCTCCTGCTGGGTCTTTATGCTGATGCCACTATCTAATCATCAGATCATCCTGGTCAAAATCTTATGCCTGTACGCTCGTAGAGAGCTATTCTCCAAATGGCTCTCAGATCAGCCCCCCTCTAAAAGTTCCTGGATCACAAGAGTAAATAAAGCTATGACGTGGTATAAACTAACGTACCTAAACAGGAAATGCCCACAGAAATTCGAAAAAATATGGTTGCAGTGGTCTGACTATATTTCATCACATACACCTGTTCCTGGCTCCTAACTTAGCTTCCATGCCTATATACATTATGGTTCCTCACCTTCTACTTCCCTGTATCTACGGTTACACTGAACTAATGCCTTCTATAATCTGCTGAACTGGAGACCTAGGTACCAGCTTGTTGGCTCTCTCATATATTTAGAGTGCCCGCTTAGTCCACTACTTTCCCTACATATGGGATGGTGGCTTCCCGTAATATTTTGGTCCTGTGCCTTATTGACGACACGATGCACCTAGGGTGGGGGGGAGGGGAGGGTTCGGTTGGGTGGGAGCTGGGATTGTTTATATGTTTTGTATATGTGTTTTAAAACTCAATAAAAAATTTGACTTTCAAAAAAAATACTTATCACATCTACTATACTTATAGTCTCATAGAGCCTAGACAGCACATCCAGAACAGCTCATAACCTAGAAGCAGAATGGGTATGAGCCGGCAGCCATATTGGATTTTTCCTAGAGCAATAATGGATAAAAAAAAAACACTCAAAAAGGCACACCACAGTGGCCAAATAATCAGGTAGAGCATTTATTCTTCACAAGCTATTGACTGAATAATGTTTATTTGGTGTGAAACGTTCATCTCTGGTTCCCTTTAAGTCAATTACATTTGTACATTAGTATTGTTTACAGCACTATCCTGATATGCTTCATGCTTTCCTGAGTATTTTATTTTTGTTCTTTTTTTTTTTTACACCTTCCTACCAAATGACGGTAGGTGAGAGCTAAACTGTATCATTGATAGTGGACTGTATTTAATAAATGGTTAGACTCACCCGTATTAGTCCCTGACATGTTGAAAAGGGCAGCCCTACTAAACTTGTGCCATTGACACTGATCACATGATCTCCAATGCAAAGTTCACCACTTCGCTCTGCTGGTCCTCCATGCAAAAGATTGGCAATTACAACAGTGGGAAGCAGAGATCCCCAACCTGATTCCACAACGGCCATCCCTAGTACTTCTCCCTGTTGCTTTTGTATAAAAACCTGTATATAATAAAACAAACAAGCTGTGTTAAAGAACAGTCTGGCATAACATACAATCAAAAAATCTGTCTCCCAACTCCTATAAAAATTTATCAAACCTACCTTTGACCCAAAAGTATTATCATCTATGTAAAAATGAAACAAGTGAGCAAAATCCAAAACTTGACAATATGAACTCAAAAATAGAGAAGGCTGTCTAAGGCTTTTTCACACCTCATCATGGCATGGGTAACACATCAACGAATATGTTTTGATGCTTGTATTTACATGCATTTTTTTATATGCACCATTATGCATTAGTATGCAATTTAACGCACATAAGTATGCAGCTACAATGTGTAGTGGCATGATACAGCACAGTTAAATTTGTTATTTTTTATTTTCAACTGTCAAATGATGATTTAAAGGGAACCTTAACTGGCGAGGAAAAATAAATTCACTTACCTGGGGGCTTTCCCAAGCCTCCTGCAGCCGTCCGGTGCCCGCGCCAGTCCTTCGGTGCCCGCCGGTCTCCCTCCGCCGCTAAGTTTCGTTTTCGGACGACTGCCAGTCGTCCTCGGGCCTCTTCCGCATTCCTCGTCGTAAACAGCCGTAAAAGCGCGTCCGCATGACGCCAAACGCGCCATGTGCATGACGCCAAACGCGTCATGCGGCGCGCTTTACTGCAGTTTACGACGAAGGAATGCGGAAGAGGCCCGAGGACGACTGGCAGTCGTCCGAAAACGAAACTTAGCGGCGGAGGGAGACCGGAGGGCACCGAAGGACCGGCGCGGGCACCGGACGGCTGCAGGAGGCTTGGGAAAGCCCCCAGGTAAGTGAATTTATTTTTCCTCGCCAGTTAAGGTTCCCTTTAAAATGTCGCTTGGTTAAAATAAATGTAAGATAGTCATTTGTTCTTGAAAAGTATAGAAGGGCTTCTAATTGTGGATTTTGTAGAGGAGAGAATTTGCTGCTTTGCTATTTTTAAAAGAGTTTCTTAAAGTGGACCTGAACTCTTGCACAGGACACATGGAAAACGTAACAGAAATGCACCCTGTATGTATTTAAAGAGATTAGCCTGTGTAAGTCCGCCTCATTTGTGTCTAATCACTAGTTGTAATTTGATCTCTCCCGTGTCACATGACTGCCTATGGCAGATATGCAGATAAGCCTATTTGAAAGCACAGGCTGTAAACAATATGTCTGCTTCCATGAATCAGGAAGTAGAAACAGTGCAGATTTATTTTAGCATTTGTATCAGCTATAACAAAGAAATGTTTTTTGTTTATAGGTTATTATGCTGCTGTGTATCTTTTAGAGCACAGAGGAGTTCTGAGTTCTGGTCCACTTTAAAATGTATGCTGAAGTCGGCTTGGCTTTAATAATTAATATTGCAGCACGGTGGCATAGTGGTTAGCTCTCTCGCCTTGCAGCTATGGGTCCCCGGTTCGAATCCCAGCCAGGTCAACATCTGCAAGGAGTTTGTATGTTCTCTCCGTGTCTGCGCAGGTTTCCTCCGGGCACTCCGGTTTCCTCTCACATCCCAAAAACACACAGATAAGTTAATTGGCTTCCCCCTAAATTGGTCCTAGACTATGATACATGCACTACATGATACATACATAGACAAATGACTATAGTAGGGACTAGATTTGTGAGCCCCTCTGAGGGACAGTTAATGACAAGACAATATACTCTGTACAGCACTGCGTAATATGTCGGTGCTATATAAATACTTACAGTTGTGTTCAAAATGATTCAACCCCCACTGAAATTGAGTGTTTTGGCCAGTTTGACATTGATTTTGATCATTTCAGTCATCTTGTTTACAATTAAATCAAAAATGCACTTGTAAGTCAGACAAATATAACAATATTTATAATGAAATAACCCCAAATGTCTTTTCTGTGCTCACATCATTATCAGTTTTATTCAACCCCTAAGTGACATTAATTCTTAGTACTTAGTACAACATCCTTTTCCAGTTATAACAGCTTTTAAACGTGAAGCATAGCTTGACACAAGTGTCTTGCAGTGATCTACGGGTATCTTAGCCCATTCTTCATGGGCAAATGTCTCCAGTTAAGTCACATTCTTAGGCTTGCACGCTGCAACTGCTTTCTTTAAGTCCCACCAGAGGTTCTCAATCGGATTTAAGTCTGGTGACTGTGATGGCCACTCCAAAATGTTCCAGCCTTTAATCTGCAACCATGCTCTAGTGGACTTGGAGGTATGCTTGGGATCATTGTCCTGCTGAAAGGTCCAACATCTCCCAAGCCTCAGGTTTGTGACGGACTGCATCACATTTTCATCCAATATCTCCTGGTACTGGAGAGAATTCATGGTACCTTGCACACGCTGAAGCTTGTAATAGTAAAAAGTTTGTAATAGTAAATTGTGATACAGTAACTCTGGCTATAGAATGATATCTGATTAACCATTTACTGACATCCTAACGTATTAAAACGTCATGCTTACCGCTATTAACAGCAACATGACGTTTTAATACGTCCCGCGTTCCCGCCGCTGCTACCGCCGTGTGTCCGCCGCTACCGCCGCTTTTTCCGTCGGGCTACCATGCTGGGTGATTGGGGAAGAGGTCCTCTACCCAATCGCAGTGCCTGGAGTGAATGGACGTGACCGCGAACAGCGGCTACGTCCATTCACAATAACAGGAAATGTAACAATTAAATAAAGTGAAGAAAAGAAAAAAAAGTGAACATTTCCTATGAGTGTTCACTAGCGCCATCTTGTGGCCAAAAAGTACATTACACCTACAAAATACATTCATTTTCAAGTACATACAGATCTTAATAAAATTACACTTCCAACCCTCCCCCCCCCCACCCCCCCAAAAAAAAACACTTGTAAAAAAAAAAATCAGCTAAAAAAAAAAAAAAAAAATAGTTGCCTTAGGGACTCAGCTTTGTTAATTTATATTTTATGGGGGGAAATTAATTTTAATTTATTACATAGGGGCTTGTAATTATGGCCAGAATAAAAAAAAACACAACAGAAAAATAACACTTATATTTCAAAATAATATACTGTCGCCATACATTGTGATAGGGACATCATTTAAACTGTTTAATAATCGGGACAACTTGGCAAATAAAACGTGTTTGTTTTACCCACAGGAGAATGTTTAATTTTAAAACTATAATGGTTGAAAACTGAGAAATAATGATTTTTTTTTCTTTTTTTTCTGTTGTTCTCATTAAAACGCATTTAGAATAAAAAAATTCTTAGCAAAATGTACTATCCACAGAAAGCCTAATTGGTGGCGAAAAAACGAGGTATAGATCATTTTCTTGTGATAAGTAGTAATAAAGTTATTAGGGAATAAAAGGGAGGAGCACTGACAACTGAAAATTGCTCTGGTCCGTTAGGATAAAAACCCTTGGGGGTGAACTGGTTAAATAAGTTGAATCTATATGTTCCATCCAAAGTTTGTAATGTCTTGATTTTCAATAATGTAGTTGTATAGTTTAATAATTTAATATCAAATTGTATATGTAGGTTTTAAATAGAGTAGTTGAAGAATGGCTGTAATGATTTAAATTTTTGAAAAATCAGATTATTTTTCTATGTGACTTTATCAATGCATTGTATTTTTTACATGAATTTCCTACAACTGAACTACCTTTATGTTATCATTTTCAGTTTTTTTCACCATGACCAAATTCCGCAAGCCCATCTTTCCTGCCAAAAGATTGCTGATAGGCAGGCTTAATGCTGGGAATACACGGTTCGTTTCTGCCGTGCATTTTTGCCGCTCGATTTAGCTCTCGAGTCTTATCTTCCTCTCGTTTTTCTTATTTTTTTCCATTAACTTCTATCAGAAATCGAGTGGCAACACAAACGAAAGTGAGATCGGACATGTCGGAAATTATCTATCGAACCATCTAATCAGCTACAAAACGAACCGTGTATTCCCAGCATTAGAGTATGAGCATTTCTGCTGAACAGGTTTTGACAAGGTTATGTACTCTGTAAAGTGCTGCAGAAGAAGGCAGTGCTATACAAAGTACATGATCATGCTTGTCTGTACTGTGGAAGAACTAAATCGAAAAACTATAATCGTAGTGAAATATACTATTATTTTAGAATGAATAAAAAAAAAAAAATTATATATATATATATATATATATATATATATATATATATATATATATATACATATACATACATATACATATATATATATATATATATATATACATATACAGTGGAGGAAATAATTATTTGACCCCCTCACCGATTTTGTAAGTTTGTCCAATGACAAAGAAATTAAGTCTCAGAACAGTATCATTTCAATGGTAGGTTTATTTTAACAGTGGCAGATATAGCACATCAAAAGGAAAATCGAAAAAATAACCTTAAATAAAAGATAGCAACTGATTTGCATTTCATTGAGTGAAATACGTTTTTGAACCCCTACCAACCATTAAGAGTTCTGGCTCCCACAGAGTGGTTAGACACTTCTACTTAATTAGTCACCCTCATTAAGGACACCTGTCTTAACTAGTCACCTGTATAAAAGACACCTGTCCACAGAATCAATCAATCAAGCAGACCCCAAACTCTCCAACATGGGAAAGACCAAAGAGCTGTCCAAGGATGTCAGAGACAAAATTGTAGACCTGCACAAGGCTGAAATGGGCTACAAAACCATTAGCAAGAAGCTGGGAGAGAAGGTGAAAACTGTTGGTGCGATTGTTAAAAAATGGAAGGAGCACAAAATGACCATCAATCGACCTAGCTCTGGGGCTCAACGCAAGATCTCACCTCGTGGGGTGTCAATGGTTCTGAGAAAGGTGAAAAAGCATACTAGAACTACACGGGAGGAGTTAGTGAATGACCTTAAATTAGCAGGGACCACAGTCACCAAGAAAACCATTGGAAACACATTACACCGCAATGGATTAAAATCCTGCAGGGTTTGCAAGGTCCCCCTGCTCAAGAAGGCACATGTGCAGGCCCGTCTGAAGTTTGCCAATGAATACCTGAATGATTCTGTGAGTGACTGGGAGAAGGTGCTGTGGTCTGATGAGACCAAAATAGAGCTCTTTGGCATTAACTCAACTCGCTGTGTTTGGAGGAAGAAAAATGTGAACGGACGCATAGACTTTCATTGCTGTGCCGTGCGTCCGTTCCGCATGTGGTCCGGCTCCGGCACGGCGATTCCGGACGGCGACCGCCAATGTGAACCGGGCCTTAATCGCATTAACGGGAAAATGGACGGAGCCATGTATCGTGAAATCCTGAACGACAACCTCCTTCCCTCTGCCAGGAAACTGAAAATGGGTCATGGATGGGTGTTCCAGCACGACAATGACCCAAAACATACAGCAAAGGCAACAAAGGAGTGGCTCAAGAAGAAGCACATTAACCTGCCTGGCGTTCTATTAAGATCGCCAGGGAGGCTGCGGGAGGGGTTTTTTTTAATAAAAAAAAAACTATTTCATGCAGCCAACTAAAAGTTGGCTGCATGAAAGCCCACTAGAGGGCGCTCCGGAGGCGTTTTTCCGATCGCCTCCGGCGCCCAGAATAAACAAGGAAGGCCGCAATGAGCAGCCTTCCTTGTTTTGCTTACATCGTCGCCATAGCGACGAGCGGAGTGACGTCATGGACGTCAGCCGACGTCCTGACGTCAGCCGCCTCCGATCCAGCCCTTAGCGCTGGCCGGAACGTTTTGTTCTGGCTACGCTGGGCTCAGGCGGCTGGGGGGACCCTCTTTCGCCGCTGCTCGCGGCGGATCGCCGCAGAGCGGCGGCGATCAGGCAGCACACGCGGCTGGCAAAGTGCCGGCTGCGTGTGCTGCTTTTTATTTGAGCCAAATCGGCCCAGCAGGGCCTGAGCGGCAGGCTCCGGCGGTACTGGACGAGCTGAGCTCGTCCAGACCGCCGAGCAGGTTAAGGTCATGGAGTGGCCTAGTCAGTCTCCGGACCTTAATCCAATAGAAAACCTATGGAGGGAGCTCAAGCTCAGAGTTGCACAGAGACAGCCTCGAAACATTAGGGATTTAGAGATGATCTGCAAAGAGGAGTGGGCTAACATTCCTCCTAAAATGTGTGCAAACTTGGTCATCATTTACAAGAAACGTTTGACCTCTGTGCTTGCAAACAAGGGTTTTTCCACTAAGTATTAAGTCTTTTATTGTTAGAGGGTTCAAAAACTTATTTCACTCAATGAAATGCAAATCAGTTGCTATCTTTTATTTAAGGTTATATTTTCGATTTTCCTTTTGATGTGCTATCTGCCACTGTTAAAATAAACCTACCATTAAAATAATACTGTTCTGAGACTTCATTTCTTTGTCATTGTACAAACTTACAAAATCAGTGAGGGGTCAAATAATTATTTCCTCCACTGTGTATATATATATATATATATATATATATATATATATATATATATATATATATATATATATATATATATATATATATATATATATATATATATATACCGTATATATATAGCATTATGAGTTTTATATGAGTATTTCTACAATTTTGAATAGAGACCGAATGTGGCGAGTGCACTCAAATTAGGATAAACTTGTAATAACTTCAACATTGGTGGTGCATCAACCGGATATAATTGCATAGATTATTCATTGTTTTGGAAGAGAGGGGTACAGATTCCAGGAGCAGCTCACCATCACTTTAAAAGTTTCCATTTATTTCAACATCATTAAAAATGAAAAACTTGGCACACTGTTTAAAAATATATACTTATCAGGCACATCAGAAGATCTAGAGGTGCAGAGGATGAGTCGACGGCCGTTTCGCCCCCACTTAGGGCTTTCTCGAGACCGAACACCCCCTTCCCGTGGAGAGTCAGGCTATGTACTGATGCGCCAGCCCAATTGCCCCCAGGTGCGGAATTGCGACACCCGCCCCCAAAAAGTCTGCCATCCAATCCACGTGTCCCCATCCCTTCAAACACTATGGACTCACTATGGATCATAGGGATTGTAACCTCTTTAGCCGGTGCTGGTTCTTTATATAGTCCCAACTTCTTTTGTGATTCAAAGTATCTATAACATGCTATTTTACGAACATTTTTGAACAACTCCACCTCAAATTCCACTTCATCAATGATAATCCCTATGATCCTGAGTGAAGAGTTTACCAGTGAGGAGCAGGGTTGGATAAGAGATGTATGTGAGATGGAGGGGTCAGAGAGAATGGTACCATCACATCTGGGACTGGAAGTACCATCATATATTGGATCAGGATCCAGATTCAACCCACAACTTACTCCAGGTTCAGCGTTGGATCTCTTTTACAATAGAGTTAAACAGGACGTAAAGGCTTTAATATATCCAAGAATGAAACCAAATTTGACGAGGGAGGAAAGGGCATCATTGAAATGGCTTAAAGAGCAAAGGGAAGTACTAGTTAAACCCTCTGATAAAGGGGGCAACATCGTGCTGTGGCCGGTGTCGATGTATTTGAAAGAATGCAAAAATCAGTTGGAGGATGGGGTCACATATAGGAAATTGAAAGGTGACCCAACTGAGAAGCACCTCCATACGTTAAAACAGATTCTAAGAACAGCAGTCGAGGAGGGGGCCATGACCTGGAGCTCGGCCAATAAATTGATTCCCACACACCCTAGGAAACCAGTATGGTACTGTATACCCAAGGTGCATAAGAATATGACCTGCCCACCAGGCCGACCAATTTGCTCAGCAATTGGATCGGTCTTTGAGAATCTCTCGCAGTTTTTAGATTACAAATTAAGACCGCTAGTAGAGGCCCTACCATCTTTTTTGCTTGATACGACACATGTATTGAACAGGTTGCAAGAAATAGAGTGGGAAGATAGTTTTCAACTGGCAAGTGTGGATGTAACTTCTCTATACAGTAGGATTCGTCACGAGGATGGCCTAGCAGCAGTGAGATCCTTTTTACCAGCATTACAAGAAAACCCCGAGGTGGTCGGATTCATCATGGCTGGCCTTGGGGCGGTCCTGACCGGGAACTCCTTCCTCTTTGACGGCCAGTGGTACCATCAGGAGGTTGGCACTGCGATGGGGACCCCAGTGGCCCCCACGTTTGCCAACCTCTTCATGGGGCGCTGGGAGTTGAATCAGGTTTTTTCCGGGAGGGGAGGAGTTGCCGCTCGGGTCCGCCTCTGGGCCAGATATATTGATGATATCCTGATCATCTGGGAGGGGGAACAGACAGGTTTTGAAAATTGGGTTACAACACTCAACCAGAATGATGTCAACCTCCACCTGACTTCAACGTGGGGTGGGCACCAGTTGGACTTCCTAGATTTAAGAATTGAGATAGTGAATAACAGGATCACTACAAGAACATACAGAAAAGAAACTGCCTCTGAGATGGTCCTACATGGTGAAAGTTACCACCCGGAGAAGTTGAAAAATAGTCTGCCATATAGTCAGATGTTGCGGATGAAACGCAACAACTCTGAGGAACAGGAGGGAATCAGACAAATCACTGAAGTCAGAGGCCGGTTCGCACAGAGAGGATATAAAGAACAGACATTGAGATCTGCTGTGAACCGTGTACATGAAGTGCAAAGATCATCACTCCTACAACCGAGCATAAAAAAGAGAAGGAACGGTTTCTTCATGCATTTTTCACACTCACCATTGGGTGATTTGATAGCGAACTCGGTGAAAAAGAATTGGAGTATCTTGCAAACAGACCCTTTATTGCAGGGTAAATGTGGGGAGCTACCCTGTATTTCCTTCAAAAGGTGTAAAAATATTAAGGATGATCTGGTTAGGAGTGAGTTTCACACACCACAAGAGAGAACTTGGTTGAATAGGTCCAAAGTGGTGGGCATGTACCCCTGTACCAATTGTATTTTTTGCAAATTTGTGAGGCGAGGGGATAGCTTCATACATATGGGTAAAGAGTATAGAAGTAGATATTTTTTTAACTGCTCCACTGAAATGACTGTCTATGCAGTAATATGTCCATGCAACCTCATTTATGTAGGGAAAACTACAAGGGCCATGAAGGAGAGGTTCTCGGAGCATCATAAGTCGGTCAGGAATGGTAGGGGGGCCAAGAGACTAATTAATCATGTTAGGGAACAGCACAACTCAGATGCGGACTGCTTGAGGTTTTTTGGGATCGACAAGATAGTACCAAGTGTCAGAGGAGGTGTTGATTTGGAACGTCAGCTCCTCCAAATTGAAAGTAGATGGATTATGAGATTGCAAACAGAGGGGCCGATGGGCTTCAATGACAAATTAGATATGGCAGTGTTTTTGTAATTAGGGGTAGGTTGTATAATGATAATTGAGACTTCGAGTGGTTTGACCATTCTAATAGGTCTCACTTTGACAACAACCATTTGCAGGGAAATGTTGGTGTATTAGGGTGAATATATGTTATTAACTTTTGTGGTAAATTGATTGCAGGTAGTACAATGATAATGGTGGATCTAAGGGTACGGTACGATCTGACCCGAGTTGTCTACCTATTTTGAGTCTACAGCAGTCGGATCCACTAATTTTTCCCACACTGTTGTTACATATCCTCCTCTCTCTCCTTTTCCGTGATGGCAGTAAGCAATGGGTAGTGCAATGATAAGAAGTGACATAAGTTGGATGGGGGAAGACTCCCAGACTGGTCACGGTTTGAGGCTACCTGATATATTACTTACAGATTGATAGATTTATTGTTATGAGGTGCTTAATGAATTATTCAGCTGTTGAGTTTCACCAAATGATTTCTTGATGACTATGATTGTTTTTAACAGTAATTCAGTGAAAAAAACTGTGGGTTGTTCCAATGTTTTTGGTATATGTATGTCTCTTGTGGGGAGGGGGGCTGTGTGGGTGGCGCCAGCTCTATCATTGCCATATATTCCCCCAGATGTTTTGATGCCGTCCCAAAGAAGCCACATATTCCCCTTTATTTTGCAAGCCTTTTTCTATCTATGGGTGGTTTTTCTAAAATCCACCACTAGATGGCAGCAGTGTATCCCTTCCCACACATCCTGAGGCAACTCAGTGTACGTCTACACGTATGAGTCTGTGAGACACGCTGCTGGAGCGCAATGCGCACCAGCGCTGGGGGCTGCCGGGATTTCCGGCTTGACACGGAAGCAGCTGCTACAAGGCGAACTGGAGCTGGCGGCGTCGCGCTCCCGACTTTGATTGGCCAGGCCACCTTTGTTAATACAAGACAGGTGAGTCCATAGTGTTTGAAGGGATGGGGACACGTGGATTGGATGGCAGACTTTTTGGGGGCGGGTGTCGCAATTCCGCACCTGGGGGCAATTGGGCTGGCGCATCAGTACATAGCCTGACTCTCCACGGGAAGGGGGTGTTCGGTCTCGAGAAAGCCCTAAGTGGGGGCGAAACGGCCGTCGACTCATCCTCTGCACCTCTAGATCTTCTGATGTGCCTGATAAGTATATATTTTTAAACAGTGTGCCAAGTTTTTCATTTTTAATGATGTTGAAATAAATGGAAACTTTTAAAGTGATGGTGAGCTGCTCCCAGTATTTCTACAATGCAAACGTTTGTGATGAATACTTGCAAAGTTTGGTGGGCTACACTATAACCAAAACACATGAAGTTTCCTTTGATAGAAAAATGGCAAGGCAATTGCTGACAATTATTCATATCAAGCCTTGTTGCTGCGATGGCTAGCCTATTACGCCATAATGTATTATAGCCCATACACCTAGAAAAAAACTTTTACTGGGGGCCTGCTGTGCCTTGAAAAACCTCCTGAGCGGTATGCCCAACACTGTGTCGGGCATAACGCTTTCAACAAAAATTTCTTACCCAACAAAGTGTTGGGAATTCCGCTCAGGCGATTAAAGGACTTCCGAGGCAAGGGAGGATGAAAATCTTTTTACTCACCTGGGGCTTCTTACAGCCCCTAGCAGCCTTTTCAGTCCCTTGCCGCAGCCCTGGTCCTCCTCGATGTCCCCGCTGGCCACCCGTAACGATCTTGACCCGCCGGTCCTTCTGCACTTGCACTTGTGCCCGCATGTCCATGTCATCTCGTGCGTACTGCGCCAGCGCACAACTACTGCGCAGGCGCAGTACGCACCAGATGACGTGAGCAGGAGTGCAGACGCAGAAGAGCCTACCCCACCAGCAAATCGCGTTCATTACAGGCGGCCAGTGGCACACCGAGGAGGACCGGGGCGGCAGCTGAAGCAGAAGGAACTGAGACGGCTGCTAGGTGCTGGAAGAAGCCCATGTGTTCTGCACAACTATGGCCTCAATTCACTAAGGTTATCTTTAAAAACGGTTCTAGACTTATCACCATGGTGATAAGGCATGTAGTATTCAGGAAAACTTACCTCAGGCATACCTAAAGTTAACTCTTCTGTCTTTACGTTAAGGAGAGATCTCTAAAGTTAACTCTTCAATCCTTAAAATAACTCCAGAATTCTAAAATTAATGACAGGCTGTTAATTAACTGCATGTGAAAATAACTACAGAGGAGATAACTTAAGGACTGAAGTGATAAGATAACTCTCTCACTGTGAAAACATATCTCTACACCTTAATAAGGCAAGATCGATGTGTGGAGGTAAGTTTTCTCTTACCTTATTATCTCCAGCATGATCTTAGTGAATTGAGGCCTAAGTGAGAGACAAAGAAGGAGGAATCATTACAGAGCGTTTGGAGCAGCCCTTACAAACTTTTACTGGATATTGTACCCAGAGGATCATCTAGTGCTTTGAATTTGAGGGAAGAACATACACGCTACTTTGTGTCAAAGGCACCTTGTCACTGGTAAGATGCTTTTGCTTGAACAATGTGTAAGGCCGGGTTTCCACTGCTGCGAATCCAGGCCGATTCCCCGCCCACGAATTCGGATGGATTTCAGCAGCCTATAGAAGTCTATGAGAGCCATCCGAATTCGTGGCAGAGGAAAAATCTAAGGCCCTGCAGCATAATTTCGTCCATAGCTGTCCGAATCCCATAGCCGCGCATAGCACGGCTAGAGGGATTCAGCTGCGAGAGGCAACAGCTGTGCCGGCATCGCGTCTCGCAAGACGCATGCCGCCGCACAAATGGAAACCTAGCCTTAATTTAGCTTTACATTTTCAGAAACTGCATGCATTGTTACCTGTTGATGTTGTACATTTTATTTTGTGATAAATACATAGAATTGTATTTGTTGTGTGTTTTCTTCTTAAATACCACTATTGCATATATTTATATACATGTCTGCAATATTCCATAACAGCATCATAATCTTATTTAAAATGACACAAACAAAGATACTGGTACAAATATTTTACTCTACACATTTGTAATAACATTGACTAGACACAAGAAGTAACCACTTAGAAAACCTTTTTAATTATTATTGAATAGCAATATTTTTTTTTCTTACATATTCAAAATAGTACCATATTTTCCCCCATATAAGATTCTGCGGAATATAAGACACACCTAGGTTAAGAGGGCAAAAACCAGGGGAAAAAATATATACTAAAACTGGTGCGTCCATATTCCAGGAGCGTCTTGTGCATGTTATCCCCCAAATGGTGTCCTCCTGTGTCCCTCATGTCTACCCATGTATCCTCCTGTGTGTCCCATGTGTCCTCCTGAGTGCCCCATGTCTCCCATATGTGTCCTTCTGTGTGCTCCATGTGTCTTCCTGTGTCCCCCATGTCCCGTCTTGTGTGTGCCATGTGTCCTTCAGTGTGTCCCATGTCTCCTCCTGTGTACCCTATGTGTCGTCCTGTGTGCTCCATCTGTCCTCCTGTGTCTTTGTCTCCTCCTGTGTACTCCTGTGTCCATCTATGTGCCCCCCGTCTCTCTCCTGTGTGCTCCATGTCTCCTCCTGTGTACCCCCTGTGTCCTGTGTGCCCCCTGTCTCTCTCCTGTGTGCCCCATGTCTCCCTCGTGTACTTTTGTGTGCCACTTCTGTACCCTGGTGTCCTCCTGTGACCCCCCGCGAGCATGTGCCCCATGTGTGCAGCGTCTGCTATGTGTTCCCCCCCCCCCCCCCATGCCTGCGCTAGGCCCCTCTAATGTAATGGCCTCCGCTATTCCCCACTACTGTTCTGGCCCCCCTCCTTGCCTGCAGAGGCTTACCCGATACATGCCGTCGCGAAAACTGCAGACACCCGGCTACTCCATACACTACCTCTTGTGCGCGGCTCGTACTGATCGCGTCATCAGTAGCCGCACTCAAGAGGTAGCATGTAATGACATGTATCAGGTAAGCCGCTGCAAGCAAGGGGGGGGCCGGACATTACAGAGGGGTTGGCAGAGGCCTGTACATTAGAGGGGCATAAGTGCAGGCATGCTGGGGGAGCGGAGGCACTCGGGGGGGGGGGGGGGAGCGTGTCTTATATGGCGGAAAATACAGTAAGTGTTCAACAATAAAATTGACTGTTTTTGTCAAAATATACGCAAATAACAGTGTAGAGAGCATCAAATACACTTCTTTTTTAATCCTAACATTATTATGCTCATGTGCTAATTCTTTTATTTGTATTATCATATTTTGAACACTTCACTACCAATAAGTAAAAGTGCTGCAACAAGTATAGTAATAATTTCACATTTTAATTGTAAAAGTAGTATAGAGCAAAAACAATATAAATATTCCAGAACACTAACTTATATAATAAAACCATATTAAGAACTTAAGTGCATACTCGCCTTTCTAAATTTGTATATGTTAATACTGAACTCGATTACTAATCTTAGTAAAAAAACAAAACAGAAAAACACATAAGTAAGTTATTATGCATATGTTTGTAAGGTAAGTTAAGTTATGTGCTAAAAAATACTGTATATCATGCAAACATGCAGGATATATGTGGTAATATAAGAAGAAAAAAGGTTTAATCACTTGTGACGACTTCTAGCTTCTAGGAGTCTATCTGTCCACAGCACTAAGTTCCGCTGTTCTGCAGGCTGACGCGGTTTCCATCGTAAGACTATCCTATACATTTAAACCTAACTGTCTCTGCGTCATCCTTCCTGTCACAGTGTGTTTGTCCGTGGGTTTTTTGTACTGCGCATGTGCGCAGTACAGACAACCGTTGGGACAGGAGGACGAGCCAGGGAGCCGGGCGGACGGGCAGGTGCGCGCGCGGCGCAGTGAAGAGACCTAGAGCCCGTTTTTAAACGGGCTCAAGCCAACTAGTGATCTATAATTGGGTTGTGGTCTTCTGCAAATGTGTGTCTGCACCACACACCTCTCGCTAGTACAGTACATGAATGTTAAGACTGTGCAAGCGTAGGTGTGTGGTGCGGTCACGCATGTGCAGAAGACCACAACCCAGTCATGGATAGTAATGTTACAGTAGGAACATCGGCAGCCTGCAGAACAGAGGACCTTCCAGCACTGGATAGATAAACTACAAAGGGCTGGAAAAAGTCACAGGTCAGTAAACATGGTAGGCTTGGCAAGGTATGCAGAGTGGCAGCAAGGAGCTTTCATACATACCTCTCTGGACGGCTGGATAATCTTTTCCCTCCACCGTGGCAGCGATGTAATCCCGACATGTCTTCTCGGTTCCAGTCACATGATATGACGTGATCGGGATCCAGGAGTCCATGTCAGCGTTATCATCAATGAGGTATGTTGAACCACACGCCTTGATAAAAGAGGGACCCTGCGTGGCCCTCAAAACAATTGTCAGCTTTTCTCTTGTGGAGACAAAGAGCTCAATAAAGAGTGTGCTAGTTTAAAAATCAGAGTGCTGATATACCTCATTGATGTTGATGCTACAAGGCTTTGCCTATGCCACTGTATCAGACACCCTGGACTCATTTAACAGAGTGCCTACCTACAACCTAATTGATTGCATGTCAGCATTTCAGCGCCACTCGGTGACGGAAGAGTCTCTTCCATCTTTTCCAACACCGAGTGGCGCTGTAAAGCTGACATGGTCTCCAGGGTCCAGATCACATGTCATAACGTGATTGGATGTGATTGGGACCCAGAAGACTTGTCGGAAGTTCAAAGCCATTGGTGGTGGAAGAGAATAAGCCGTCCGGAACAGATAAATATAACTGCACCCTGCCACTGGCTCGTTTGGCTGCACTTGGCAGCCAAACGGGATATGCCAACAGGGGCTAAGAATTCACTGGCAGCTTTCAAATGAAAAATGTCATTAGAAGCTGCTAATGGGATAAAGCGCTAGTAGCTTAGTATTATAACACATTTAAAACCAACCATATTGTAATCATAACATTAAATTAAAATTTCATTTAAATTAAATTTAAATTAAAATAAGGTTTTTGTACACCAAAACAACAAAAACAAATATTTCAAGTATATTACCCCAATCACATTCACATATACAGGTCTGAGAAATACATGGATTCAAAAGCAGGAAGTGGCACCTGCCTCACTTTCCTCTTCCTGAGGAACACCCTGTTGTGCATGGTATAATCTATTGGTGGGATTTGATTACATAGCCCACTTTTATTGGAAGGATTTTGTGGATGTGGTGAGCCAGACCTTAACTCACTCATGAAAGAAGTAGGCACAATTGAATCAGACTCATCATGGTGGCGTATCACCAGTACCTTGGTTCACATATCAAGTACTTATGTACTGGAAATTTAGATCATCGCTTTGATGATCGTTTCTTGAGGGCGGTAAAGTAGGGAGGACTGGACCACATTGTTGTGGATTTTTAACCTGTGCATGTAGAGGGTAGTTATCTATAGCAAGTGTTTTAAAATGTTGAGAACCACGCTTCACAGCAGCATGTGGGGGCACATTTTGCTGAGCTTGTGCACGAGAATAATTTTGGGAATACTACCTATGATGATATTGTGCAATGTTCACAGTACGCGACACAGAAATTTCACAAGGTTCTGCATGTACATTAGATTGTAGGTAAGAAAGAGGAGGATGAAACACTCCACCTGACTGGTTAGATTTTGAGGATGATGGAATTTGGGCATAAGTATCCAGCAATGAATACCTAAGTGCAAACATGTTTGCTGCTGGCACCCTTTCAATTAGTGGAATTAAACTTTGGGCTAAGGATTGGGCTTTGGAGACTAGCTCCTCTTTATGTTTTATAACAGTCATGCATGTCTTTAACCACTTCAGCCTTCAATGTTTTTTCACCTTATGCATCCGAGCAATTTTCACCTTTCATTCATTAGCCAATAACTGTATCACTACTTATCACAATGAATTTATCTATATCTTGTTTTTTCCGCCACCAATTAAACTTTCTTTAGGTGGTACATTTTGCTAAGAACTATTTTTTTCTAAATGCATTTTAAACGGGAATATTAAGAAAAAAATGGAAAACAATATTTTTTCTCAGTTTTCGGCCATTATAGCTGTAAAATAATACATGCTACCATAATTAAAACCCACGTATTTTATTTGCCCATTTGTCCCGGGTTATTACACCATTTAAATTATGCAGGGCTGTGGAGTCGGTACAAAAATCCAACTCCGACTCCTCAGTTTATGAAACCTCCGACTCCAGGTACCTAAAATGGCTCAGACTCTGACTCCTTGACTCCGACTCCTTAGTCTAATACTTACCAGGGCTGTGGGTTTCGTACAAAAATCATCCATCTCCGACTCCTCAGTTTATAAAGTCACCGACTCCACAGCCCTGAAATTATGTCCCTATCACACTGTAGGGCGCCAATATTTTATTTGGAAGTAAAGGTGCATTACTATTTACATGCTTATAATTTTAAAAAATAATAGTAATATACCCTCTTGACATGCATATTAAAAAAAAAAGTTCAGACCCTTATGCAACTATGGTTTTTTTTTTTATTGTACATTTTTTTTTTTAATTAAAAATTTTATTTGGGTATTTTTTGGAGTGTGGGAGCTAAAACATTGTTTGTGTGTTTATTAAAAAAATATATGTAGATATAGTTTTACTATTTGGCCACAAGATGGTCTCAGTTTTTTTTTTTCTTCCTGTAAACGACCGATCACACTTACAGGAAGTACAGACTAACCAGCAAACTCATGGTGAACCAGAACTCATTGGAGTGTGTAAGGGGCTGCAATGGTCCTAAAAGCCCCCTTACTATTAAAGTAAATGTTTACCACTTTAAAAATCAAAAAGTCAGATACTCACCTAAGGAGAGGGAAGGCTCGGTCCTAATGAGCCTTCCCCTCTCCTCTCCCGGTGCCCGGTCCCGCGCAGGATCCCCCGTAGCAGTATTCGACCAGTTCGGTCAAATACTGCCACTTCCGCAGCCGAAGGGAGCTTTCGGAAGCCTTCGGGAGCACTCGGGCTCCCGAAGACGGGCCGCTCCATACTACTCATGCGCGAGCGCCCTCTATGACGCACTCGCGCGTGCGTAGTATGGAACAGCCCGTCTTCGGAAGCCCGAGTGCTCCCGAAGACCTCCGAAGTCCCTGCGGCGGCAGACGCGAACGGGGGAGCCAGCGCAGCACCGAGGGCACCGGGAGAGGAGAGGGAAGGCTCATTAGGACCGTGCCTTCCCTCTCCTTAGGTGAGTATCTGACTTTTTATTTGTAAAGTAGTAACCATTGGCTTTAAAGGGAGGACGTGAAACTTTTTTTTCTCAAAAAGATTGCAGCTTCTCATAGAAGACGTCGGTCTTTCTAACAGGGTCTCCAGGCTAATGGACGGCAGCACGGGAGCGCACGCGATTGGCCGCAGGAACGCGTCAGCAGCCTTTTGGATGTAGCAGCTAGGTCCAAAAGGCTAAACTAGTTAAAGACAACAATGAACCATCCTATTTTTATTCTTGCTACTTTTCTTAAAACCGAACAACTGCCTGTATAGATTTTTTTGATTCACGCTGACCGCCACTATCAAATATTCCTTCTACATCTGTTCCCCCACAGCAGGCTTAGCTGACAGCTGTGCTCAATAGTCAAGTGAAGATCCAAAGTTTGTCCGCACTGGACAATGTTCAAAACAATGGGAGATAATTGTGATGGCCGTGAGTACTATTTAATGAGGCACTCTGGATTCCTTGAAGCCGTTGTCAGCATGCAAATTGAGTGGGGTACCCCCATGTGTGGTCCTGAGAGTGGCACACAGAATACGAGTTATGCAGTGTGTTTGAGTATGTTGCATTTTTAAATCACTAATTTTTCTGTTTGAAACAAGTCCTATATTCATTCAGCAATAAATTATCTTTTGTACACTACTTTTTGACCAGACACATTTGTATATGATTGGTTAAACAATTAATTTGGTTGAAACACTAACAATAGTGGGAGTAGCAATTGATGAGGTAATGATGCCCTAAAATTATCCCTTTTCCTTTGCACTTTCCACACGATCTGTCCGCATCCTCCACCGATACTCACTTGTGCCTCAATTCCACCAGTGTTGACTTCTCCACTCGGTCCTAAAGCTCACGAACCGGATGCTGGCAGTAGCATAGGGCTCCCCATAGGATTACAATAGATCTATTCTCACTAGCAACAGGGAGAATTTTTTTTGGTCAACCATGAACCCTGTTGCTGAGAAGTCCCATTGTGATTACATAATTACAAGTGATAACTAAATTTTATATTTCTTTAATTAAATTTATTTTTGTGTACAACTACTACAGTTGTTCAATAAGTTGCAAATAATTTCGGCTTGCATTTAAAGAGAAACTTTAACCAATGATTTAACTTCATTCCAATCAGTAGCCAATACCCCCCTTTCCCTACCGGATCTACCATGACGTGACCTGAGGCAATTATTTCAGAGTGACACTCCCTAGAGATGGCAAACTGATAAGCATCCCATAAAAATGAAGGGTCCATAATAAATAAACTCTCTGCTCTCTGTACATTGTTCTAATGACTGCATGTGCCCCCCACAAAAATAAGGAATTATACAAACTTTGGAATTTGTACACTGTCCCTGCTCCCCAGGTTTCGCAAAAAAAAAAAAATCTGTCTCAGTCTGCAGCAATGTTCTGATAACTACATGTAAAAAAGTTATAGGCAAAGGAGTAGATTTTGTAGACTATCCCTTTCATCATTCAATCGTTGCTGCCAAGTGCACACCCGAAAAAGCGATCAATTTCAGGACAAAAATTGATCGCATTGTTGATCGCACATGCTGCAAGATGTCGGG
Organism: Hyperolius riggenbachi; assembly: GCF_040937935.1. Taxonomy (NCBI): domain Eukaryota; kingdom Metazoa; phylum Chordata; class Amphibia; order Anura; family Hyperoliidae; genus Hyperolius; species Hyperolius riggenbachi. The sequence goes on along the minus strand of NC_090646.1, from coordinate 301,599,368 downwards.
CCGAAGTTGGTTGGTCAGGTGTGCGGAGGTACGGCGGCTGATTTCGGAACGAGTGATGAAACGACGAAACCCCCGCAGCTGCCGCCGTAATGCATAAATGTGAGGCCCCCCCAGTGTGTGCATTTATACAGTACCTGTTCTGTAGCAGCCTCTGCATGGTATTCGCATGTTCACAGCGAGAGGTGGACGGACACCACTCGGAGGCTGCTACAGAACAGTTAATGTATAAATGCACACGCTGGGGGGGCATTTATACATTGGGGGCAGCAGCGGGGCGGACGCCGCGGGCTCAGCCAATTCCCTGAAGATTTCATGCTGAAATTGGACGGGAATCGGCCTGCAGTAGATGGGCAGCTTTGACAAAAGAGACAAATGTTTCTCTAATCAGATTCAATTAGAGATAAATTTGTCTCTTTGTCAAATCTGCCCATAAACGTCAGGTGAATGCCTACCTTTATGGTGTCTGATTACAGTCACAATGGAGAGAGTAAGATCGATATTTATCACATTGATGTCTGTCACTGCCTCATTGAGAGCTTGATGTCTCATCACTGAGTTCAAGATCCTATAATAACAGTATAAATTAGTGACATTCTCATTGTTTTTCCCAAGTTACAGTGAATCATATATCTTAAGTTACAGCATCTCATTGCTGTCCCTTCATATGGCATGTGCTCTCATGTAGTAAAATAATACAGCCTGTGTGTATGTATGAACAGTGTATGCAGTGTATGTATGTATTCATTACAGTTCCTCCTTAAATTTCATGTAAACTGTATACAGTTTGGTAATGGGACAGTCATATTAAATAGGTAGTACATTTTACTGGCCCAATTCCAAACTGCATAAAATATGCATGGAATTTGCATGCAAACTGGAATTATTTTAACTCCCCAATGATCTTAATGGCATACCAGTAAAATTAAAATTGCATGCTTTATCCAACATTTCATTCTGTTCATTTTAGACCCAACCCTAAGGGCTCGTTCACACTGTAGGCTGTTTTCAGGTTTTTGTTTTTTTTCTTACACACGAGCGATTTTAAAAATTGCCCAACAAACGCTTGTGTAATGAATGTCTATGAGAAGGTTCATATCAGCAAGGGTCGTGCGCTGTCCATTCAGTAAAGCGGTGCATGGACCATTTTTGAGGCGATTCCGCCTCAATGGAAAGTATAGGAGAAACGCAAAACGCTCACAAAATCGCTTTGTGTATCGATTGCGTTCGCGTTTTTAAGAATAAATACATTGTATTTATTCTTTTCAGGGTCAAAGAGTTCACTTTATGACTTGCATCAGAGAGTGAATTACAAAACCGCTCAGAAAAAACACTAAGAAAACCGCTAAGCACAAAAATGAATCGCCCATCCAAGCACCGGGAATCTTAAAAAAAGACGCCTCAAAAACAGTCCAACGTGGATGGACACGCGAAGTGAACGCAATGTGAACAAGGCCTTACACAGATCTCAAGAACGTAAATGTGTACGGATGCTTTTTGCTATCTATAACTAAAAAGTGGTGCAGCATCTTGGGAGGGCTGGGACCTTTTGGACTAGGGGAAAACACATCCTGGTGGCCCTTTCAAGGCAGCCCCAGCCCAAATTCTTACCATTCTTGTGTGCAAATATATCAATGGTAGTGTAAGGCCCGGTTCACATTAGCGTTTTTTCGCAGAGCCGGTCGTACTGATCCGGCCATCAGGATCAGGAAAAACAGCCAGTGTGCTGTAAACTGTCAGTTTTCTATTTGTTACTGTACTATGTAGCTGCAAATCCTGTTTCCGTTCCGTTGAGCAAAACAGTCCGGAAAATTAGGTCCTGAAGCATTTTACAGCCGGTTCGGTTGGTAAATGCAGAAGTGAACCGGGCCTAAGGCACATATGAAATGCAGCAACCATAACCCAACATACAGTGGTTTGCAAAAGTGTTCGGCCCCCTTGAAGTTTTCCACATTTTGCCACATTACTGCCACAAACATGAATCAATTTTATTGGAATTTCTCGTGAAAGACCAATACAAAGTGGTGTACACGTGAGAAGTGGAATGAAAATCATACAGGATTCCCCAAAATTTTTTTTACAAATCAATACCTGCAAAGTGGGGTGTGCGTAACTATTCATCCCCCTTTGGTCTGAGTGCAGTCAGTTGCCCATAGACATTGCCTGATAAGTGCTAATGACTAAATAGAGTGCACCTGTGTGTAATCTAATGTCAGTACAAATAAGCTGCTCTGTGACAGCCTCAGGGGTTGTCTAAGAGAATCTTGGGAGCAATAACACCATGAAGTCCAAAGAACACACCAGACAGGTCAGGGATAAAGTTATTGAGAAATTTAAAGCAGGCTTAGACTACAAAAAGATTTCCAAAGCCTTCAACATTCCACGTAGCACTGTTTAAGCGATCATTCAGAAATGGAAAGCGTATGGCACAACTGTAAACCTACCAAGACAAGACCATCCACCTAAACTCACAGGCCGAACAAGAAAAGCGCTAATCAGAAATGCAGTCAAGAGTCCCATGGTGACTCTGGATGAGCTGCAGAGATCTACAGCTCAGGTGGAAGAATCTGTCCATAGTGCAGGCTGTGGCGGTTTTCAAGCCCATATGGTCGCCGGGCTGTGGTAGCTCAATGATAGAACAACAGTGACTATCCAGCTGATCAAATTTGTTCTATCCACAATGAAGCAACAACCGTATTATCTTTGGTGTGCCCCCCCCCCCCCCAGACACTCATATAGCCGTGGTCATCGGTTCATTGGGATACGCAAGCCCCTTCACCGCGGCAAGGTAATGATCACGAAGGGGAATGGGCACATGTACATGCCTTTTGTTTTGTTGTTGCAGCTGCACTGCAGCCAGAAAAATTAGGCAGGCATGCACACACACCAGAAAAATTATTATAGTGGCCTTAAAAATTCAGGAATCCGCCTGGAGTCCTGGACCCTGTTGGTGGTGGCGGAGAAGGCAGTCAAGTGGCCTGCGAGCAGAGATGCTATGTGGGGAGCGACTTAGTCTTGGGGCAGGCAGCCAGTCACACGGCGTGCAGGCAGAGATGCTGCGTGTGGGGACTGACTTAGTCTTCGGGCGGGCAGTAGCCCTCCGGGATCCATGCCTCATTCATTTTGATAAAGGTGAGGTACTGGACACTTGTGACTTAGGCGACTTCACTTCTCAGTGACAATGCCTCCAGCTGCGCTGAAGGTCCTTTCTGACAGGACGCTTGAGGCAGGGCAAGACAGAAGTTGGATGGCAAATTGGAACAGCTCTGGCCACAGGTCAAGCCTGCGCACCCATTAGTCCAAGGGTTCATCGCTGGTCTACATCCACACTTAAGGCCGGGTAGTCGGCTACCTGCCGGTCCAGGCGTTAGTGGAGGGTGGATCCGGAAGCGCTAAGGCGAGGCGTTGGACTAAAGAATGTCCGCATGTCCGACATCACCATGAGATCACTGGAGTGTCCTGTCCTTGCCTGCATGGACATGGTAACATGTCCACCACTTTGTGCCTATACCGAGGGTCTAGTTGTGTGGCCACCCAGTACAGCTCATTCCCCTTGAATTTTTTTTATACGGGGGTCCCTCAACAGGCTGGACAGCATGAAAGACACCATCTGCACAAAGTTGGATCCAGACGTACTATCCATCTCCTCTTGCTCTTCCTCAGTGATGTCAGGTAAGTCCTCCTCCTCCCTCCAGCCACGAACAATACCATGTCGAGGAAACATCGGATTCTGATGAAAATTTCTCCCACAACTGTTCCTGTTCATGCTCCTCCACAGCTTGATCCACAACTCTGCGCACGGCACGTTCCAGGAAGTAAGCGTATGGGATCAAGTAGCTGATGGTGCCTTCACTGCGACTCACCAGGATGGTCACCTCCTTAAACGGCTGCATGAGCCTGCATGCCTTTCGCATCAGTGTCCAGTTGTTGGGCCACAATATCCCCATCTCCCCAGATTGTGTCCTTTTACTGTCATTGTACAGGTATTGGGTTACGCCTTTCTCCTGTTCTAGCAGGCGAGAGAACATGACCAGGGTCGAATTCCAGCGAGTCAGGCTATCACATATCAAGCGTCTCACCGGCAAGCTGTTTCTCTGCTGAATGTCCGCAAAGCGTGCCATGGCCGTGTAAGACTGCCTGAAATGCCCACACAACTTCCTGGCCTGCTTCAGGACGTCCTCTAAGCCTGGGTACTTTGACACAAATCTTTGAATGACTAGATTCAGCACATGTGCCATGGGGTACATGTGTCAGCTTTCCCAAATTCAATGTGGAAAGGAGATTGCTGCCGTTGTCACACACCACGTTGCCGATCTCCAGCTGGTGAGGGGTCAGCCACTGATCCACCTGTTTGTTAAGAGCAGCCAGGAGAGCTGGTCCAGTGTGACTCTCCGCTTTGAGGCAAGACATGTCTAAGATGGCGTGACACCGTCATACCTGGCATGCAGCATAGGCCCTGGGGAGATGGGGATGTGTAGCTGGATAGGAGATCGCAGCACCAGTAGAGTTGAACTGCCACTCAGCCAAGGAGGAGGAGGACAACAGCGAAGAGGATGCAGCAGGAGGAGAGGAGGTAGTAGAAGGCCTGCCTGCAAGCTGTGGTGGTGTCACAAGTTTGTCCACTGTACAGCCACGTACTCCCTGCTTGTCATCGGTCACCAGGTTGACCCAATGGGCTGTGTAAGTAATGTAGCTGCCATGACCGTGCTTGGCATCCATGGTCAGGTGGACCCTTGACCCAACACTGTATGCCAGAGATGACACCATTTGCCTCTCCACTTCACGGTACAGTTTGGGTATCGCCTTTTTAGAGAAATAATTGTGGCCTGGTATCTTCCACTGCGGTGTACCAATCAGGGCAGTGGAGTCGGTACAAAAATCTTCCGACTCCAACTCCAATTCCTCAGTTTATGAAACCACGACTCCAACTCCGACTCCGAGTACCCAAAATGACTCGGACTCCTTATTCTAATACTTAAAGAGAACCAGAGATGAAGCAACCTCATGTATTTTACCTTATAAATCAGTGGGAACATGACAGTAAACACCTAATCTGCTCTTTGTTACATTGTTCTCTGTTTAATTTGCCTGTTATCACCTCTAAGATAAGAATCCCGACTAAGCAGTCGGTCTGGCTTTGCTACAGAATAATTATAGCTGAGACTGTGTTCTTTGCTGTCTTCAAGTCCAAGCCTGCCCCCTGCTGGCTTTGCTCAGGAATCATTATAGCTGAGTCATTATAGCAAAGCCAGAATCAATGCTCAGTCCGGGATTCTTATCTCAGCTAGATAACAGACACTTTTAGCAGTGAGGATGGAACAGAGAGCATGGTAAGTGTTTTCTCTAATGTTCCCACTGATTTCCATGGTAAAATACACAAGGGTGCTTCGTCTCTGGTTCACTTTAACAGGGCTGTGGATTTTGTACAAAAATCATCCGACTCTGACTCCTCAGTTTATGAAATCCGCGACTCCGGGTGCCCAAAATTGCCCCGACTCCGACTCCACAGCCCTGGTCCCAATGGCCACAAATTTACGGAAGGCCTCAGAGTCCACCAGCTGGTATGGTAACAGCTGGCGAGTTAACAGTTCCACCATGCAAGTGTCAGGCGCCGGGCAAGGGGGTGACTGGCAGAAATTGGCTTCTTCTGCTCTAAGATTTTCTTCACGGACACTTGGCTGCAGTGGGCAGAGGAGCATGAACTGCTCAAGGGCAGAGGCGGAGTGGAGGAGGGTGGCTGTGAAGGTGCAAGGGAGGAAGCGGCTGAAGATGGTGCACCTGAAGGAGGAAGAGGAGAAGGAGGGTGGCTTTTCTTTTGTGTGCTGCTTTTGCTCAGGTGCTCTTCCCATTGCAGTTTGTGCCTTTTCTCCATGTGCCTTCGTAAGACACTTGTCCCTACGTGAATTTCTGGAGGCAGAGAGAACAGGTGGCATTGCTCCGATCTGAGGCAGACACATTCAAAAATTTCCAAACCGCTGAGCCCACCTGGGGTGATGGCACTATGGTGGCATCAGCAGCTGACGTTGAAGGTCATGTTGGCTGGCTGTACATAGGTGGCGATACATGTGCCAGACACTGCCACCAGCTGTTTCTGACGACGAGCTCCCCCAGTTTCTTTCAGGAACTCGTCTCCTCCTACTCCTCTCTGACTCCCTCTCTAAACTGTCTCTTTGGTCATCTTGTCTCTTAGGAACCCATGTGGGATCCGTATTATCATAATCATCCTGCCCAGCTTCGCTTGCCTCAGACACCTCCAAACATGCACCAACCAACCAACATCATCCTCCTCCTCACACGTTACGTCCACAGTGTCGCCGCCTAACTCAGACATATGAGGTGGGGTAACTTGCTTAGCGCCTTCATCTGGTTGTAACAATAATGGCTGTGAATCAGTTAACCCCCCACCAATTAACTCCTGCGAAGTGCCAAATGCAGCGGAAGTGGGGCTTGTGGTAGCGTTGGTGGCTGCGGAAGATGAGGTGTTCTGTGTTAAATAGTCAACCACGTCCTGACAATCTTGGGAGTTGATGGGACGTGCCTTCTTCTGAGCACTGTACTTTGGGCCAGGGCCGCACAAAATCACATCAACACGACCTCGCACAGACCTGCTGGGTGGCCTTCCTCTGGGTCTGCCTCTACCTCTACCCGTTTTGTCCGTTGTGTCCATATCGGGGGGATGAAGTGAAAGGTATTCACTGACTTGACTAATACAATGTGCAGTCACACAGATGCAGTTAACACGGAGTGGTATATCACACTGCGTGCACTCACGTAGGTAGTGGGTGCACTGAACACAACAGGTAGGTATATGCAGTGATGGGTATTACAATGTGCACCTGTCACACACAGACAGGTAGCGGACAGGCACAGTGGCACTGCGTGCACTCAACTCACGTAGATAGGTGGGTGTGTCACAGGAGCCCTAGTGGTCAGACTGCAAATTGCCTTCCAATCGGTTTCAGCACACAGACCATGCAAGCTTTGGTCGCGATCTTTGCGCAGAAACAAACAGAAAATTGGGCAGCAGCCCGACCAGAAGGGAGCCTGTGAGGTACGGTAATTACAACTTACACACTATCTCAGGGTATCTGCCACCACCACTGGTATGGGCCAGTGGACGCGACTGACAGACTATTTCTCGACCTGCAAATAAAAACGGTTAAACACACTCTATTCTGTCTGGCTAGTAACAACAGTAGCGTCTCTTCAGAAGTTTGGTTCAGTTTGTGCGGCTGAGAAGCAGGGTAGCGGAACAGTGAATGACTTTGATAAAGTCTTTACTCACGGGCAATATAAATAATTAGTATATACAGACAATTATTAAAATCAACAATTATTGAAACATTAATAGCCAGTATGAAAAATAAAAGAAAAGGGAGAAAAAATACTTCGTTTCATGGAAAATGTCCTTTTGTGGGAAAATCATCAAGTCCTTGGTTTCAAGTTCCGCAAAGTTTTTGTTTCAGAGCAAAATTCAAAGTTCAGCAAGATGGCTGCCAACCATGTGTCCTCTGGCTGGCAGCAGACCGTTCTCATACAGATGGAATTTGGAGGACTGAGGGAAGGGCCCCTCGCAGATACTTTTGATGAAGCTGGTTTGGGGGTGTGGCAATGCCGGCCCCCTCTGAATTACCAACCAATGACAGTTCATTTCCTCTAAAAGATTTTAGTTTTTAAACTTATAAACTGCCGTAACTCACAAACGATACAAGTCATATTTAGGGGGATAACAGATTCATATTTGTCGGAAAATACAGATTAATATGACATCAGAAATGGCTAGTGCAGCGGACCCAGTTCTTGAGAAGGGTCATACCTCAATAGCCGGACGGGCTATCGCGATGAATTTCATATCAGCACGATGGCCAGATTTTACCGAATAAGACTATATGAATTTTCTAGCTGTGCGATGTACAGTCGCCATATAATCGACAAGAAACCATACATCACATAACTTCAGGTCTGCCCTGGTCGGTGCCGGACAGTCTGGCTTCCTCAGGGTCCCCCTGGGGAGCCAGCTTGCGGGCCCTTTTCATGGAGCCATCTGCTGTAGGGGGAATGAGCTGGTCCCTGCAGGGAATGTGGTCACGTGTGACATTCCTGAGGGTGGGGGGAGGCATTCCTGAGGGGAATGCTTTGCTCACAGGGGAACAGATCTCTGTTTTTAAAAAACACAAAAGTCGTTTTCTGATCGCTTGCACGACTGCAAAGATCCGACAGAGAGCGATCAGGAAATCGACTGTGAATTCTCTAGATTCACCTGCGTTTCTCACGGCTGTTCCGTGACAGGGTGCACTGTGAACAACAGGTAGGTAGGTATATGCAGTGATGGGTATTGCAATGTGCACCTGTCACACACATAGGTAGTCACTGAATGTGCTGGGCCTGGCAGTGGCACACATACAGGATCTTCTCAAAAAATTAGCATATTGTGATAAAGTTCATTATTTTCTGTAATGTACTGATAAACATTAGACTTTCATATATTTTTAGATTCAAATACACACAACTGAAGTAGTTCAAGCCTTTTACTGTTTTAATATTGATGATTTTGGCATACAGCTCATGAAAACCCAAAATTCCTATCTCAAAATATTAGCATATTTCATCTGACCAATAAAAGAAAAGTGTTTTTAAAACAAAAAAGTCAACCTTCAAATAATTATGTTCAGTTATGCACTCAATACTTAGTAGGGAATCCTTTTGCAGAAATTACTGCTTCAATGCGGCGTGGCATGGAGGCAATAAGCCTGTGGCACTGCTCAGGTGTTATGGAGGCCCAGGATGCTTCAATAGCGGCCTTAAGCTCATCCAGAGTGTTGGGTCTTGCGTCTCTCAACTTTCTCTTCACAATATCCCACAGATTCTCTATGGGGTTCAGGTCAGGAGAGTTGGCAGGCAATTGAGCACAGTAATACCATGGCCAGTAAACCATTTACCAGTGGTTTTGGCACTGTGAGCAGGTGACAGGTCATACTGAATAATGAAATCTTCATCTCCATAAAGCTTTTCAGCAGATGGAAGCATGAACCCACTTTTGAACCAGAAACAGCGGCAGAAGCGCCTGACCTGGGCTACAAAGAAGCAGCACTGGACTGTTGCTCAGTGGTCCAAAGTACTTTTTTCGCATGAAAGCAACTTTTACATGTCATTGGGAAATCAAGGTGACAGAGTCTGGAGGAAGACTGAGGAGAGGGAAATGCCAAAATGCCTGAAGTCCAGTGTCAAATACCCACAGTCAGTGATGGTCTGGGGTGCCATGTCAGCTGCTGGTGTTGGTCCACTGTGTTTTATCAAGGGCAGGGTCAATGCAACTAGCTATCAGGAGATTTTTTGGAGCACTTCATGCCACCATCTGCTGAAAAGCTTTATGGAGATGAAGATTTCATTTTTCAGCATGACCTGGCACCTGCTCACAGTGCCAAAACCACTGGTAAATGGTTTACTGACCATGGTATTACTGTGCTCAATTGGACTGCCAACTCTCCTGACCTGAACCCCATAGAGAATCTGTGGGATATTGTGAAGAGAAAGTTGAGAGACGCAAGACCCAACACTCTGGATGAGCTTAAGGCCGCTATCGAAGCATCCTGGGCCTCCATAACACACGCACTGAAGCAGTAATTTCTGAAAAAGGATTCCCTACCAAGTATTGAGTGCATAACTGAACATAATTATTTGAAGGTTGACTTTTTTTGTTTTAAAAACACTTTTATTTTATTGGTCGGATGAAATATGCTAATATTTTGAGATAGGAAATGTGGGTTTTCATGAGCTGTATGCCAAAATCATCAATATTAAAACAATAAAAGGCTTGAACTACTTCAGTTGTGTGTATTTGAATCTAAAATATATGAAAGTCTAATGTTTATCAGTACATTACAGAAAATAAAGACCTTTATCACAATATGCTAATTTTTTGAAAAGATCCTGTACAGTATGAATTATCAAAGCTGTCTATGCAACACAAGTGTCAGTGGGACACACAGAAAAAAAAATAGATCACAAGAACAAGATTAGCTCTCAAAAGAGCTGTTGTGGGGTGCTATTTTAGCAATAAGAATCAGCAAGGAGCAAGCTAAGAAGCCTACAAGAGCCTAACTAATCTTTCCCTATGAGAGTCTGCAGCAGCAGCAGTAGCAGCTGTCCCTTCTCTATTTACTGCAGGTACACGAGTGAGTAAAATGGCCGGCGATGCCTGCCTTTTATAAGGGGGGGAGTGGCTCCAGGAGGGAGTGTATCCTGATTGGCTACAATGTGCCTGCTGACTGATGTAGAGGGTCAAAGTTGACCCTAATGGTGCATTATGGGGGCGAACCGAACCTCCGGTAAAGTTTGTGGTTCTCCGCAATCGCGAACCCCCGACGATGACATCTCTGTTCCCAAGCAGCAAGTACCCACCACAGTGCAGCCAATGGTGCTGGGTGGGAAGAAGCAGGTGAGGGTGCTGGGTATTAAGAGGCAGGTGAGAGTGCTGGGTATTAAGAGGTGGGTGAGGGTGTTGGGGAAGGAGAGGCAGGTGAGGGGTGCTGGGTGAGGAAAGGTAGGTGGGCGTGCTGTGTGGGAAAAGGAGGGTGAAGGTGCTGTGTGAGAAGAGGCAGACAAGGGTGCTGTGTGAGGAGAAGCAGGTTAGGGTGGTGGGTGGGAAAAGGCAGGGGTGGGTACTGGGTGGGGAGAGGCTGGTAAGGGTGCTGGGTGAGGAAAGGCTGTTGAGGGTGCTATGTGAGGAGAGGTGGGTGAGGGTGTTGTGTAGAGAGAGGTAGGTGGAGGGTGTTGGGTGATTAGAGGCAGGTGAGGGCGTTGGGTAAGGAAAATCAAGTGAGGGTGCTAGGTGAGGAAAGGTAGATGAGGGTGTTGTGTGGGGAGAGGCGGGTGAAGGTAATGTGTGAGCAGAGGCTGATGAGGATGCTGTGTGGGGAGAGGAAGGTGAAGGTGCTGTGTGGGGGGAGGAAGGTGAAGGTGCTGTGTGGGGGGAGGAAGGTGAGGGTGCTGTGTGGGGAGAGGTGGGTAAGGGTGCTGGGTGAGGAAAGGTGGGTGAGGGTGCTGGATGAGGAGAGGCAAGTTGAGGGTGTTGTGTGGGAAGAGGTAGGGGGGGAGCTGGGTGAGGAGAGGCAAGAGAGGGGGCTGTGTGGGGAGAGGCTGATGGGAGGGCTGGGTGGGGAGAGGCAGATGGGGGTACTAGGTGGGGAGAGGAAGGTGGGGTTGCTGGGTGGATAAAGGCAGGTGAGGGTGCTGTGTGGGGAGAGGTAGCTGATTGTGAAGTGAGGAAAGGTAGGTGAAGGTGCTGTGTGGGGAGAGGCAGATGAAGGTGCTGTGTGAGGAGAGGTAGAAAAGAGTGCTGTGTGGGGAAAGGTAGCTGAGGGTGCTGGATGGGGAGAGGCAGGTGAGGGTGCTGAGTGGGGAGAGGTAAGGGTTCTGGGTGAGGAGAGGTGGGTGCTGGGTGAGGAGAGGTGGGTGAAGGTGCTGGGTGAGGAGAGGTGGGTCAGAGTGCTGGGTGAGTAGAGGCAGGTGAGGGTTTGTATGGAGAGAGGTGCTGGGTGAGGAGAGGAAGGTAAGAGTTCTGAGTGGAGAGAAGCGGGTAATAAGAGGCGGATGTGTTGAGGCAGGGGAGAGTGTTGTGTGGGGAGAGGTAGATGGGGGTGCTGGGTGAGGGAAGGAAGGTGACAGTTTGTGTGGGGAGAGGCAAGTGAGGGTGCTGGATGAGGAGAGGAAGGCAAGAGCGCTGGGTAAGGAGAGGAAACTGAGGATGCTGGATGGAGAGAGGTGGGTAAGGGTGCTGGGTGGGAAGAGGCAGACGAGGGTGCTGTGTGGGGAGAGGTGGGTATGGGTGCTGTGTGGGGAGAGGTGGGTATGGGTGCTGGGTGAGGATGAGGGTGCTGGGTGAGGAGAGGAGGGTGTTGTGTGGGGAGAAGTAGGTAGGGGTGCTGAATGAGGAGAGGCAGGTGAGGGTTTGTGTGGGGGGAGGTGGGTGAGGGTGCTGGGCGACGAGAGGAAAGTGATGGTGCTGGGTGACGAGTGGCAGGTTAACCTCCTTGGCGGTTATCCCGAGCTAGTGTCGGGGTGGAAAACTGCAGCTAAGAGCGGTGATCTCGACCTCTGCTCGGGGTAGCCACCGGAGGCTGAATGCAGAGCAATGCGTGCAGCAGGAACATTTCTACATACCTCCCGGGGATCCCGTCTTCGGGTGGCATTCTTCTTCCTCTCCTCCGGGGCTCTGCTTCCTGCTGGTGAGTTAGCCGGCAGTTTCACTTTAGAGTTGCAGCGCCACCCGGAGGAATAAGGCTTAACAGCAGCGCTGGAGCCAGAGAGGTGAGTGATTGCTGGGCACCTGCAGATTTCCCTGGCAGCATGATTTTTTCCAGGTTTTAGGGTCTGAAAGGGTGCAAAAAAATTGCACCGCTTTTAGACCCTAAAATCCGGAAAGAATCAGAACGCCAAGGGGGTTAAAGTGCTGGGTGAGGAGAGGCAAATGAGGGTGCTGTGTGGGGAGAGGCGGGTGAGGGTGCTGGGTGGGGAGATGGTGCTGTGTGGAGAGAGGCGGGTGAGGGTGCTGGGTGAGGCAAATTAGGGTGTTGTGTGAGGAGAGGCAGGTGGGGGTGCTGTGTGGGGAGAGGCAGGTGGGGGCGCTGTGTGGGGAGAGGCAGGTGGGGGCGCTGGGTGAGGAGATGGTGCTGTGTGGAGAGAGGAGGGTGAGGGTGCTGGGTGAGGAGAGGCAAATGAGCGTGTTGTGTGAGGAGAGGCAGGTGGGGGTGCTGAATGGGGAAAGGCAGGTAAGGGGGCTGTGTGGGGAGAGGCAGGTGTGGGTGCTGTGTGGGGAGAGGCAGGTGGGTGTACTGGGTGGGGAGAGGCAGGTCAGGGTGGTGGGTGGGGAGAGGCAGGTCAGGGTGGTGGGTGGGGTGAGGCACGTCAGGGTGGTGGGTGGGGAGAGGCATGTCAGGGTGGTGGGTGGGGTGAGGCAGGTCAGGGTTTTGGATGGGTGGGGAGAGGCAGGGAAAGGTTGCGGAGACAGGGTTCTGTGCAGAGGCAGGTGTAGGTGCTGTGTAGGGAGAGGCAGATGAGGGTGTGTTGCGTGAGGAAAAGCATGTGGGGGTGCTGGGTGAAGCGAGGCAGGTGAAGGTTTATGTGGGGAGAGGCAGGTGGGGGTGCTGGGTAAGGAGAGGCAGATGAGGGTGCTGGGTGAGGAGAGGCAGGTGAAGGTGCTGGGTGAGGAGAGGTAGGTGAGGGTGCTGGGTGAAAAGAGGCAGGGAAGAGTGCTGGGTGCGGAGAGGAAGGTGAGGGTGCAGTGTGGGGAGAGGCAGGTGAGGGTGCAGTGTGGGGAGAGGCAGGTGAGGGTGCTATGTGGGGAGAGGCAGCTGATTGTAGAGTGGGGTTGCTAAGGGGAGGCTGTGATTGGTGGTTGGGGAGATGCAAGTAACAGGCGTAGGTGAGGGAATAGTCAGTAAAAACAGGCCAGCGGAACTTACTCAGCCCACATCAGGTGGGCAGAAATTGCACCACAGGCTGTAGTGGCATAGTCACTCACCCGGCAATGGCAGCATGGCTCTCCTGCCCTGCCTTCCCTAAGCTGGTGTGCAATCCCTGTTCCACCTCTCCCCATCCACAGGCACCTTCCCCTCAGACTTCAAGCAGGCCACTGTACTACCCCTGCTCAAGAAACCCTCCCTCGACCCCTCGCTACCTTCCAACTACCGTCCTATCTCCCTCCTCCTCTTTGCCTCGAAACTCCTTGAGCGTCTGGTTCACAATCGCCTGACTCAGTACCTCAATGCCAACTCACTGCTAGACCCACTCCAATCTGGATTTCGGCCTGCCCACTCAACCGAAACTGCTCTCACCAAAGTGCCTTAGCTAAAGCTGAAGGTAAATACTCCATTCTCCTCCTCCTTGACCTGTCAGCAGCTTTTGACACAGTAGATCATCCCCTACTCCTCCAGTCCCTCCAGTCCTTGGGCATTCACGATCTCGCCCTGTCCTGGCTTTCATCCTACCTCTCCAACCGCTCCTTCACGACCGCCTTCAATGAGTCCTCGTCCACCCCCAACCACCTCTCGGTGGGAGTCCCCCAAGGTTCGGTCCTTGGCCCCCTACTGTTCACCCTATACACATCCTCCATTGGCAAGATTTTCTCCTACATGGGTTTTAACTATCATCTGTATGCAGATGACACCCAGATCTACCTCCACACCCCTGACATATCCACCACTACCATGGACAAGGTCTCCTCCTGCCTATCAGCCATCTCCTCCTGGATGTCCGCTAGGTTCCTGAAACTAAATCTAGACAAAACGGAATTTATGATCTTCCCACCCCGGCCATCCACGAACCTCCCAGATCTGCATGTCACCGTTAACCACACTACCATTCGCCCTACCTCTCAAGCCCGCTGTCTGGGTGTCACCCTGGACTCCGCACTCTCCTTCACTTCCCACATCCAAAACCTCACAAAGTCCTGCAACTTCCACCTTCGTAACATCTGTAAGATTCGCCCTTTCCTGACCTCTGCCACCACCAAACTCCTCATCCATGCCCTCATAATTTCCCGCCCTGACTACTGCAATGCCCTGCTGTCTGGTCTCCCTATGACGCGAACAGCCCCACTGCAGTCCATCATGAATGCGGCAGCCAGAATTATCCACAGCTCCCATCGCTCCACCACGTCAGATCCCCTCCTAGAATCCCTCCACTGGCTTCCTATCCAGTCCAGAATCATATTCAAGATACTGTGTCTGACCTACAAATCTGTCCACAAAACCTGTCCAACCTACATTTCCGATCTTACTCAGAGGTACACACCTAGCCGCTCACTCCGCTCTTCCAATGAACTTCGCCTAACCGCCCCCCCCCCCCCCCCGCATCACCCAGTCCCATGCACGCCTCCAGGACTTCTCAAGAGCTGCTCCAACACTATGGAACTCCCTACCTCCACCCATTAGGGCAGCCCCCTCCTTCAACATCTTCAAGAAAGCCCTCAAAACTCACCTTTTCACTCTGGCCTACTACCCCTCACAAGTGCTCTAAACCTACAGCTGAACTCTGGTCCCCTACCATTCATGTCCTTACCTCTCCCTCTAGATTGTAAGCCTTTGGGCAGGGTCCTCCTCCTTTTGTGTCCTACCTGATCTTGCACCTCCATTACTGTGAACCCATGCTATGCATCTGAGTGAACCTAACTTGCCTAATCTCCATGCTCCATCCAGTGACTAAGCATTACCTGGTACTCATACCAGGGCTGTGGAGTCGGTCCAAAGATCCACCGACTCCGACTCCTCAGTTTAGGATTCCACCGACTCCTCGACTCCGACTCCTCTAATTTGCATATTACAATTTTGTTGATTAACAGTATGTAACGTGAAATTCGTCTCTTAACTGCCAACGCTTAGGAATTTTACAAGGCAATCGAAGTGAGAAGGATATGTAGACTACTATATTTATTCCCTTTAGACTAAAACTAGTCCTTGGTAAGAGTACTTGTAAAAGGTACAGACCGGAACAAAGAACATCTATCAGGCCCTAGGCAATGTAACTGTGGGTACATGTAAGAATGATGTGCAGGTACTCTGCAGGGGAATCAGGAGATTCTTCCTCTATTACACATTCTTCATGCACAATCTTAACAAGGTTTATGGATGATAGACAACACCTCTGTGTTCAATGTGCACAACATTCTCAGTGGATTCCCTGCAGCTCTGTGGGGAGAGCATATGTAGAGTATAGTACTACTGTGTAACAAAGTAAACCTGAGACAGATGAAATTAAAGTTTATACATACCTGGGGCTTCCTCCAGCCCCCTTCAGGCTAATCAGTCCCTCGATGTCCTCCTCCGCCACCTGGATCTTCTGCTATGAGTCCAGGTACTTGAGCCAGTCTGGTGTAGTACGCATGGACACACTCCGCCGCCGGGAGCATACTACACCTGCGCAGCACTATTGTGCAGGTGCAGAACGCTCCTGGCTGTGGAAGCGGCACGTAGCCAGACTGCTCTGACTGGCTGAATTACCTGGACTCATAGCAGAAGATCCAGGTGGCGGAGGACAGTGAGGGACCGAATGGCCTGAAGGGGGCTGGAGGAGGCCCAAGGTATGTATAAAGCTTTTCTTTTAATTTGCCTCAGGTACGCTTTAATTCATAGTCACCAAACCAAATTTTAACAACATATCAATTTATTTGATTTCATGAGCAAAGAGTACATTTGCATAAACCAGCATCAATGCAGAATTATTTCCATCTCATTGACCATCTCTATTTGTGACACGCCTACACATCAGGCTTTATACTTACAGCATAGACGTTATTTAGTGTATATATAAGAGATTCCTGTGTACACATCATATATACTGTACAGTCACAATCAGATATGTATATCTGACTTTAAAAATACGGGGACTGCTTTATTGAAGCAGCACAAGTAACTAATTTTGATTGGTTTATTTCATTTTTATGGACTGAACACAGCTATTACTGTATATATACTGTATATATACATTATTTTTAATGACTATTATCTGAGAAATAGAACATTTGATCATATTTTCTATTTTAATTACAGTTACAACTTCATTAGGAGTCGGAGTCGGTGCATTTTTTATCGACTCCGACTCCAGGCACCCAAAATTGCTCCGACTCCACGACTCTGACTCCACAGCCCTGACTCATACTATGGTGTGTGATCTGTTTTTTTTGTATTCCTGTATTGTCATATTGCTGTATGTCACCCCTAAATATTGTCTGTAACCTAAATTAATGTTCAATGCTGCATAATATGTTGGCGCTTTATAAATACAATAAATAAATAAATAAATAATAAATCACTAGCAGGGAGGAAGGACTTACTGGGAGAAGGTAGGAGAGCAGAACACTCCATGGGGTCTGCCTGGACTGTTATGGGCTGGGATCAGGTCTAAGACTTGAGTGTCCCAGCAGCATAATTTAAAGGTAAAGTGACCACTGGCCCTAATTAGATGTGGAGAAGGAAACCTGATGGCAAAGCTCCCCCTTTCCTCCCAGTCCAGTCCGTGCCTATGCAGCATTCATCTCCTGCTGAGAATTAACTATTTAATTGAGGTACATATGACATTTCGTACTATTAGGCTCTATCTCACAATCTTATTGCAACACAAAGTGCATAGTGTGAAAGGAGCCTTAAACTCAGACAAGCCCCCTCCTCATTCTTTTATGTTGTTCACAGTATTATTCTCTGGGGACTGGTGAGCAGCAACTTAGTTACTGCCTTCTTACAGCTTTCCCAGATCTCAAGAATCACGCAAAAAAATTGTCCAAAATTATCATAGGGACATTACAATGTGAGCATGAGCACCACATAAGTACAGTGTTGTGAATTGTTGGATGTACGTTCTGAGCACCATGGAAGATGTGTTAGTGCTATGCAAATGCAACAACAGCAGCTGTAAATATAATTGTTCTAGAAAAAAACTGGGGATAATCCTGGATTCTCTTTTCAGGTTTCGAAATGCATCATGAACATATAGAACCTACTGTACCTACTTTAGATTGTAAGCTCACTAGGGCAGGACTCTCTCACCCTTTTGTCTTGGAATTTATTTTTCATTTTGTAGCTTGCACATTTTATTTATTATGTTACATTTGTCATTGTAATTATCAATTCTGTATTTTGTACCAGGGTCCATTTTTTATATATACCATTGTCTGTATTATTATGTACCCCATATTTGTTTTTCTTACCTTGTACAGCACCAAACAATATGTTGGTGCTTTATAAAGCAATAATAATAATAATGTTTTTATTGAGTTTTTATGACAAAGTCTCTCTAATGCTGATAACAAAGATTTACCCTCTTAGACAAAACCACTTCTAGAAACATGTTCCTACCTCCTTGCTGTTGTCTTTCTTGGTAAAGTGATCAAGGTCTGCATTGTAAAGTTGTTCAGGCATCTGTGAAGGGTCAGTTTGTTCTGTGTCTACAGTTCCAGAAAGCAGGATATGCTGGTATGCCAAGCTAAAGGCTTGCCCAATGGCCTGGGCAATGAGCTGAGCCTGAAGGAGTAACCAAAAAAATAATAATTAAAAAGCATGACCTAATGAATATTTCTCAACTTTACCACAGAAGTAACCATGTAGGGGACCCTGAAAATAATATGCTTATGTGTTGGCAAACCATAAGAAAAGTGCATATCATATTAACTACTAAGAAGCAAAATCTGCAGGTCAACTTTTGGTCACACATGATCACTCCTCATCTCCTCCTTTCTGTTGACTCATGGAGTCAGGTCTAAAGCCCCATCTACATGATACGATTATTTGTGCGATTCAATTACGATTCTATTTACGATCCGATTAAATACGCCATGTCCGATCGGGATTTGATTTGATTCAATTCGATTTGCCATTATTTTGCAATGGCAAATCAAGTTTAATCGAATACCGATCGGACATGTCGGATTTAATCGGATCGCAAATAGAATTGTAATTGAATCGCACAAAGAATCGTATTGTGTAGATTGGGCTTTACAACACAAAAGACAAGACAGCATGGCCCATATGCAATTAACTTTTTCACCTGAGTTATCTCCTAAGAGATAATTGTCATCTTCTCTTAAAACTAAATTTACAGCATTTTACAATTGAAAAAGTATTCAAAAGTTGCTTTAAAAATACTATCAAATTTAATTTGGGTGTTTTCTTGCTTGCTGGAGGCTTAAAAGACATTTTATGACAAGTTGTGAAAAGTGCAGTCTTTTGAGAACTGTGCATGCGCTGGAGGCTTACTGTGTGATCTAGCCGGGAACTCGGGTGGGGTACTCACGTGTAGTTTTCGGCTGAAGTCGTTGCACTAACGGGGTAACAGGGCCACCAGCGGGACCACGGAGGGGACGCGGAGGATGCTGAGGGTCCTCGCGGGCTACTGAGGGGGGGTCTAGGTTTGGGCGTCAGGTTGGCTGGAGGAGGCCCCAGGTATCGTATTTTTCGGACTACAAGACGCTCCAGACTATAAGACGCACCTAGGTTTAGAGGGCAAAAATCATGGAAAAGCAGCTAAACCTAAATTGGGGGAAAAAGAGCTAAACCTAGTGCGTCTATAGAGCAGGGGCATCTTATGGACTTTTTCCACCAAACTATCTAATCTACACTGCCCAGCTACACTAAACCCTGCTGCCCTTCCAATTACAGCTACACTACACTCTACAATCACAGCTAAACTACATTCTCTACAATCACTGCTATACTACAATCACAACTACAGAGGAGAGCGGCACCTGAAGCCAGAGGAGACCCACGTTTGCCACCAGAGGGGAGCCGTATATGCAGATGGAGGGGACCTGCACATTCCACCAGAGGGGAGAGCTGCAGGGGAGCCGCACATGCAGTAGGAGGGGAGCATTGGATATGTAAGCTGTGTGTGTTGTGGGTGGGAAGATACCATATATTCGGACTATAAGACGCAGTGACTTTTTCTCCCATTTTGGAGGGAGAAAAGTTGCGTCTTAGAGTCAGAAAAATACAGTAATTTTTATTTTAGGACTCTACTCAGGGTCCCTTTAATCTCCTTAGCGGTAACCCTGAGTAAGGCTCAGGACGAAAAGCTGCAGTTCAGAGTAATAACCCCGAGCTGGATCATGGGAGGTGTGTAATGTGCAGGGCTGCCACTTATCTGTCGAGCAGTATGATTTTTAGGGTCTAAAAGCTTGTGAAAAAATTGCACTGCTTTTAGACAGTAAAATTTGAAAATAATCATACCGCCAGGGAGGTTAAAGTAACTGAGTTCAGTTATTGATAAGCCACTTGTCAGGGTTTCCAATATCCACCAATAGCCTCTCAGCACTTACAGTGCTGCCCATAATTATTTAAATTACTTTTATCCAACCAGGAAGTAATTTTTTGAGGGGAACTTACATACGTTTCTCCCAAAAGATAATGAGATGATGTACAAGAGGCAATATTGTGCAAAAAAAAAAAAAAAAAATTCAGCTTTTATTTACATCTGAGCAAAAAGTGTCAAGTCCAAAATTTTTCATACCTTTCTCAATCAATAGAAAAGCCTTTATTGGCTATTACAGCAATCAAACACTTCCTATAATTGCAGGCCAGCTTTTTGCATGTCTCCACAGGTATTTTTGCCCACTCCTCTTTAGCAATAAGCTCCAAATCTTTCAGGTTGGAGGGTCTTCTTGCCATCACCCTGATCTTTAGCTCCCTCCACAGATTCTCAATTGGATTCAAGTCAGGACTCTGGCTGGGCCACTCCAAAATGTTAGTGTTGCGGTCTGATAACCAGTTCTTCGCCATTTTTGCTGTGTGTTTTGGGTCATTGCCATGCTAAAATATCCACTGGTGCCCAAGGCCAAGTTTATCTGCGGTCTGCCTGATGTTGTCGTTTAGAATCCTCATGGATTGCTCTTTGTTCATGGTGCCGTTTACTGTGATTAGGTTCCCTGGTCCATTGGCTGAAAAACACACCCCAAAGGATTAGGTTCCCACCACCATGTTTGACAGTGGGGATGGTGTTCTGTGGGTTGAAGGCTTCTCCTTTTTATGCCAAATGAAGGAAACACCATTGTGACCAAACAATTCAATTTTTGTTTCATCTGACCATTACACAGAAGTCCAGAAGTCTTATCTTTGTCCAGATGAGCATTTGTAAAGGCCAAACAAGCTTTTGTGTGCCTTATCTGGAGAGGTGGCGCCCTCCTTGGGCTGCATCCGTGGAACCCAGCAGTGTGTGCAGTGTCTGTCGGATTGTCTGCCTTGAGACATTACCACCAGCAGAACTCAGATTCACCAGGATGGCCTTGGTGGTGATCCTTGGATTCTTTTTCACCTCTCTCACTATCCTCCTGGCCAGGACAGCTGTCACTTTTGGGTTCCGACCACATCCTCTGAGATTTTCCACAGTGCAGAACAGGACTCTCGAATTCGAATATACCCGAATAGTCGGGTAGATTTTCAGGGTTGCCGGAGTCGAAGCCGAAGCACGAATGCTGATACCGAATTCGAATCCAAAGGTTCCCGAATAGGCGCACTCGAATTCGGCCGGATGGCACGGTGATCACGAGGTTCGGCTTCAGTATCCGGGGATGACGTCATTGGGCCAATCAGAAGTCCTCCAGCCGAGGCCCTGGCAACCAATCAGAGGAGGGGAGCCTGGCCCTCCCCTCCTCTATATAAGGCCGCGGCCATGTTGCGGAGCCCCGTCCTTGCTTAGTGACTTGTGGTACTGAGAGCATCTCCAGTGCTGCTGCGTCTAAGAGCAAGTGCTTTTCTTGTGCTAAACCCAGCGTTTTGCATCCTGCACACATTCTACACACTTATATTGTACTCATTTATAGTTAGATAGTAATTTGATTGTTTTTAGTCAGCTAGTGTATACTGTATACTGTACTAGGCTAGTGTTAGTCTGTGTGCAGGCTAGGCATGCTAGCCTAGGTTGCCTTAGCCTACTACTAGCTTAGGTAGGTTAGGGATTATAGTTAGTTGTGTACTAGTACTAGTTTAGTTAATTTGTACTGCTATAGTCTGTTAGCTTATTAGCTTCATTACTGTGTTAGTTAATAGTTAGTTACTGACTGTACAGGCCAGCATCCATTGTGATCTGTGACAGTAATCTGCCCGACCCTATTGATTGATTGCGTCCGACCGTGTGTGACCGACTTTAATTGTCACTCACTGTTATTGTGTAGTACACTAGGGAGTTATAGTTAGTTGCGTACTACTACCTACTACTACTACTACTACTCGTTTACTTAATTTCTACTGTTAGTCTGTGAGTTTATTAGCTTCTGTACTGTGTAATAGTTACTTCACAGGCCAGCATCCGTTGTGATCTGTGACTGTCATCTGCCCGACCCTATTGATTGATTGCGTCTGACCGTGTGTGACCGACTTTAATTGTCACTCACTGTCTGCCACACGACTTAGTTATTATGTAGTACACTAGGGATTTATAGTTAGTTGCGTACTACTACTACTACCACTACTACTACTACTACTCGTTTACTTAATTTCTACTGTTAGTCTGTGAGTTTATTAGCTTTTGTACTGTGTAATCGCTACTTCACAGGCCAGCATCCGTTGTGATCTGTGACTGTCATCCGCCCGACAGTGCTTGACCGACTTTAATTGTCACTCACTGTCTGCCACACGACTTAGTTATTGTGTAGCACACTAGGGATTTATAGTTAGTGGCGTACTACTACTACTACTTACCACCAGTGGCGTTCCTATCATTGGGCGCAGGGGGCGTGGCGCACCGGGTGATTGACAGGCAAGGGGTGTCGCCAAGCCCCTCTGGCCCTTACATCAGCAGAGCAGGAAGGTAGGGAAAAAGCGCTAGAAGGAGGGGCAGTGGGGACAGCGGCGGGGAGGGGGGCCAGAACCCCCCTCCCTCACCTGGGTCCCCTCCTCCTGCGCTGTCACCCTCCAGAATACCGGCGGCTATGCGGCACTGTGGGTGGGTAGAGGATTACTCACCTAATAGCATTGGCATGCTACTTTATGTTATATGCTGAAAATACACCTGGACGCGTAGGTGTGATTCTATTTGCGCCCAGAGGCAGATCATAACAGTTTTACGCTATGTGGCATTTCTATGCGTTTTATTGAGAGATTTTACTGGATTAAAAGGTACCTCAAGAGAGGCTAAGAATTTGACAAGTGTCGTTGACTTGATTTGGAGGTACCATAAACGCTTGATCCACCTGCAGATATAGGTGGGCCACATCTGGTGAGCATTTGGCATGTAGTGTTTGGGGTTGTCACAAACACGGTGTGAGATCACGAGAGAACACAGTTTTTATTGCACATGTTTTGTTGCAGTCTGAACAGTATTACCCTATGTGGAGATGTTTTTTGTTGCAGAATCAAGAATACAAGTGAGCTGTCTATGAGCAATGCTTAAGTTCCACCTGAGAGCTGAGGTGGCTCATATCTGGTGAGCATATAGAGAGAGGGGACGAGGGTCCATATATGAGAATGGCACTTAGTATTTCACGAGGCACAAAGGCACTCAGGTGGTGTATTCACATACGAAAACAAACTGAACGTTATTACCCTATGTGGAGTTTATATGTGTGTTTTAGGTTCTGGAGAGCGCAGCAGTAATCTTGAATTAAACCATTGACCACTGAACTTTCTGCAGCGATCCCAGTAACGGGTGAAAAATGTATACAATTAAGACATTGTGGACTGTGGCGCAATATCCTTGCATTTATAAGACCTCTAATGATTTACGGGCAAGAGAGTGTTACTGCTGCTGACAACCTCCGATCCTTGCAGTTCCAACACATAGCTTTATATTAAGAGTTCTTTCACCCTAAGGGCTGAGACACACTACAGGGCGCTTTTCGATTCATTAGCGCTGCATTTGGGGGTTTTAAAAACATGTTCCCACTGACTTGCATTAAAATAATGGTAAAATTGCCACAATCGTGAAAAATCGCAGTGATCTTTTTGCTGTCATTTTAATAAAAGTTAATGGGAGCATGCCAACGCAAACCCAGCGCTGAAGAATTGAAAAGCACTCTGCATGGGGGCATGGCCTGCAGCCGCTCAAGATGGACGCGTTCTGAGCGAGCTCTGCTCTTCCCGGCTGCATCGGAGCTGATTACGGCACTAGGACGCTACCTTTCGGGACCGGACCCCCACCCATCTCCCCCCTGATCACTCCAGCCTTCAAATGGGCGGCAAAGGAAAGCAGCAGGGTGAAAACTCTGGCGTTGAAAGACCCTCTTCAGCGCGCACCCCGAAGCCCAAGATGGCGCCGAGTACCAGACACGAGGACTCGGAACATGCAGAAAGCGAGTCCGACGCTGATAGGCGATACTCAGGTATGAGGGGTGCCCAAGCCCGCAGACAGAAAACTGGGGAAACAGCCGAGAGAGCCAGGGAAGATGACACCCGTGACCGGGTCTTGCTAGAAAAATTTAAAGCCATCTTGCAGAAGGAATTGGCGGAGGGTTCTAGTAAACTTGCTACCGGCCTATCTAAAGAAATTAAAGAGCTGGGGACCAGAACCAACGAGGTAGAGAGGCGTATGGACAACGTAGACATAGTGATCGACGAACATGAGAAAGATCTGGGCGAGATGCAGACTGACCTCCGGGAGGCCCATCTTCGCATGGAGGACTTTGAGAACCGCTCCCGTAGAGGTAACCTGCGTATTTGCGGCCTTCCCGAAAGTATCACTGATCTCACTTTTACTGCTACGGCCCTGTTTCAGGAGCTCGATCATACCCTTCCTATAGAAAGGCTTGAGTTTTACAGAATCCACGCGGCCCTCGGGCCTTTGAGACCAGACGGTTCTCCAAGAGACATTGTCATTAAATTCACATTTTATAAAACGAAGGAAACACTTTTTCAAGCTGCTAGAGCAAAGGAGAAGTTGGAATTCCAGGGGCACCAATACCAAATCTTTGCAGATCTTGCCCATGCCACCATTCAGCGCCGTAGGAATATGAAACCCGCCATCAAAATCCTACAGGTACATAATCTTAAGTATAAATGGGCTTCCCGTTCAAGTTGATTTTTACTCATGGAAATAATACCCACACTGTGTCTACACCAGAAGACGCCTTAAAGAAACTTGAGAAACTCAAACTTTCTCTTCCTGCATCATCACCCTCTCGGAGTCAGGGCTCAGAGAGATCGCAACCGCTCTGGGAGACAGTTAAACCTCGACGCTCTTATGATCATGGCAATAAGCCTCCACCTACGACATCTTCAGACCCAGGCTGAATCCTTTTTCCCTGTATAGGTTCCAGGCGTGGGGACCTGACTTTGTGTCACTTTATGCTGAAATACTCCAGTTTCCTGCATTTTTTGGCTGGGCTTGTTTTCAATAGAAGTCCTAGCCTTGCTTTCTTTATGCCTTAAGTTTGCAAGTTGTTTTCCACGTACAGTGGTGTGAAAAACGATTTGCCCCCTTCCTGATTTCTTATTCTTTTGCATGTTTGGCACACTTAAATGTTTCTACTCATCAAAAACCGTTAACTATTAGTCAAAGATAACATCATTGAACACAAAATGCAGTTTTAAATGATGGTTTTTACTATTTAGTGAGGAAAAAAAACTCAAAACCTACATGGCCCTGTGTGAAAAAGTGATTGCCCCCCTTGTTAAAAAATAAATTAACTGTGGTTTATCACACCTGAGTTCAATTTCTGTAGTCACCCCCAGGCCCGATTACTGCCATACCTGTTTCAATCAAGAAATCACTTAAATAGGAGCTATCTGACACAGAGAAGTAGACCAAAAGCACCTCAAAAGCTAGACATCATGCCAAGATCCAAAGAAATTCAGGAACAAATGAGAATAAAAGTACTGTAATTGAGATCTATCAGTCTGGTAAAGGTTATAAAGCCATTTCTAAAGCTTTGGGACTCCAGCGAACCACAGTGAGAGCAATTATCCACAAATGGCAAAAACATGGAACAGTGATGAACCTTCCCAGGAGTGGCTGGCCAACCAAAATTACCCCAAGAGCGCAGAGAAAACTAATCCGAGAGGCCACAAAAGAAAACGATGTGCAATCTTGCGCTAAACAAACACAGTTTCTGGTTACTCCTAATACAGACACAGGCAGCTCCTCGACCCCGGCTGAAGGGTGTAACTGTAGCACAAAAAAAATGGAAGAAGGAGGAGCGCTCCGTAGTGTATTAAACTTTTTAATTGAGAACCCCGCAAGGGTTAAAAACACTTACTGGAAAGTGATGAACATCAGACATATCATGGGTTAAAAACCCTGAATCAATGACCCCGGGTGCTGCTTTAGGACCTGGAAGGCTTGCTGTGATAGATGGAACCATGAATTCTACTGTCTACCAAAAAATCCTGAAGGAGAATGTCCGGCCATCTGTTCGTCAACTCAAGCTGAAGCGATCTTGGGTGCTGCAGCAGGACAGTGACCCAAAACACACCAGCAAATAAATGGCTGAAGAAAAATAAAATGAAGACTTTGGAGTGGCCTAGTCAAAGTCCTGACCTGAATCCTATTGAGATGTTGTGGCGTGACCTTAAAAAGGCGGTTCATGCTAGAAAACCCTCAAATGAAGCTGAATTACAACAATTCTGCAAAGATGAGGGGGCCAAAATTCCTCCAGAGCGCTGTAAAAGACTCGTTGCAAGTTATCGCAAACGCTTGATTGCAGTTATTGCTGCTAAGGGTGGCCCAACCAGTTATTAGCTTCAGGGGGCAATTTCTTTTTCACACAGGGCCATGTAGGTTTTGAGTTTTTTTTCTCACTAAATATTAAAAACCATCATTTAAAACTGCATTTTGTGTTCAATTATGTTATCTTTGACTAATGGTTAGCGGTTTTTGATGAGCAGAAACATTTAAGTGTGACAAACATGCAAAAGAATAGGAAATCAGGAAGGGGGCAAATAGTTTTTCACACCACTGTATTTTGCTAGTGATCTTACTCCCAGTTTATGAACAATAGATTACTTGACAAGGTCTATATGGCAATTTTAGCTACTAACTGTATTCGGTAAAAATGTGTGTTTTATGACCTGACATTAGTTACCCACGAGAGAGGTACATTTCTGACTGAGGGCCTCAGACCTTCCCACATGTTATATTCTTAACTCTATTAGACCGGTGGCTTTTAATCGGTCGTAGAATACTACCGGGGTACTAGGTCTGAGGCTTCCACCCAGACAGCATATGTTCTGAAATGCTTGCCCTTTCTTTTTTGTAAATAAGTTATGTAAATCCCTTTTTTCTCATATATACAGGGACAAATGGCTTTTATTTTTATGTCATTTCGGGAGGGGGGGGGGATGCTATTGACTAAATGCCTTTAGAACTATAGTGTTTTTATACTTTTTGACCCATGCAGCCGGTGAGGGCCTCCTCCCCGGGTAGGCGCCACCATTAGGATTCGCCTACTCTATGGCCTGGGCTCGGTGAGTATCTCCACCGTGTTTGATGGCCCAAACGTTACGCAGATTTGCCACTGTTCCCTCTGGACTGTGGAGGGCATAGAGGCTCAATCATCCTTATTCTTCCTCTTTCTTTTCTTTTTCATCTCTCCTTTCCTTTTTTTTTTTTTTTTTTTTTTTTTTAATAGATTCTTTATTTTGTATACATTTTTTAAAGAATGACAGGAAATAACAGCTGTTCACAGAATCTTCAAACTACAATACAGACATCTTATGTAAAGGTCAAAACATGGCAAAATTTACACGGCCGTCCAGTGCCGTGAAAAGACGTCTGTACCTGCAAAGAAAACAGAATATTACGGGAGATCCAGCGGTGTCCCTGGGCTACCAAAGCTATGCGATTTTCCATGTCAGCGACATGGAGAGATTTTTAGCATCAGATTAAATAAGCGTGGCAGGCTATTGAATTGAGTATATAAAAGCTTGAGCCAATTTGCTAATGGCCAGACTGTAGGTCTTAACAATAGAAATGAAAGGGGGGGACCCAGGGCCCAGTGGGATCATTTCCCTGGGTCACTACCCTGTTGGGTTGTGATGGTACAGCCTATTGGTATATATGGCATCCTTCGTCCATAGCAGGCCCGGGACACCGTCGGCACCCTAGATTCATCACAACATAGCCCATACCCAGAGGGGGTATAGAGAGTAGGAGGGAGAAACATAGTTAGAAAAGAAGGAAGAGTAGAGAGAGATAGAAAAAGAATAGTAATCCAGAGAACGGTGTTTAGAGGAGGGAGGGTGGGCATGGGGACCATCAATGCATGGAGGGGACAGAAGTCTCCTCCATGGTGCTATGTATTATTATACCTAGTCAACACTCTCATCAGGGGGGGGGGGGGATCCTTACATAACCCAGGTGAGGGGGTCTATGCCATTAAGCGTTTAAACTCGTCAGATTCCTCATACTCATGCCAGGGTGTCCAAGTACAACTAAATTGCTCGTCGCGTTCGTGCATTGTTTGCGTAAGGTTTTCCATAAACTTAATATGTTGGATCTCTCTGATCCACTCAGTCACTGGAGGAGTCTGCGTTGACTTCCAATGGCGGGCGATGATCAATCTAGCCGCATTTATCATATGTTTAGAGAGAGATTTTTTTATATTTACCAAGTCGTCTTGGAGTATTATGCAATAGGTAGTATGAGGGATCATCAGAGGAGTCCACCCCCGTGACCTTTGAGATAATTGATTTCACCGAATCCCAAAACGGGACCACTTTCGAGCATTCCCAAAAGGTATGGACCAAAGTGCCCCTATGTGTCAAACAGCGCCAGCATTGGGGGCTTGTGGAGGGAAACATTCTTTGCAACCTATCAGGCGTATAGTACCAGTGTGTCAGTAGCTTGTAGCCAGATTCCTGTAGTTTAGCTGAGATAGATGATTTCTGCAAAAGGATGAGTACTTTACGCCACTGGTCATCAGAGAAAGTTTTACTCAGTGCCCGTTCCCATCTCAACCTCAGGGCATTTGATAAACTTGGCTTGGTAACAAGCAAGGAATACAGCTGTGATATCCCCCCAGTCACAAAGCCCTCGCCGTTGCAGAGTTTTTCAAACTGGGTGAGGTTCCGAGCGAAAGATCTTCTGGGGGCTAGGCCAAGGAGGTAATGCTTAAATTGGAGAAAAGACCAGTGGTCGAGTGCTGGGGCGTGTAGACGAGTGCGTAAGCTTGAGATAATCTACCCACTCACCATTGTCTAGCAGGTGGTATGCCCGCAGCCGGGGGAGCTCCCTCCAATGTCCGTATGCTTTACTGGATGTGCCCAGGGGAAACCCTGGGTTGTCCAACAGAGGAATCATAGGAGAAGGCCATGGGGAGAGATGGAGAGAGCCGTTGAGCCTATGGAAGAGTCTCACCGTGTCATTTATTAGTGGGCAAGAAGCTCTCAGGGTGGGGGCGGTTTTACCTGTCCATGGTAAATGTAGTTGCGATCCAGCTATGTCTCTCTCCATCTCGACCCACCGCTTGAATGAACCATGCCGGTGCCAGTCAACTATGCGCAGTAGGACCGCAGCAGCGTAATAGGAGTTCCATATCCGGTACTGCCATGCCACCCATGCTTTTTGGTTGTATAATCAACACATGTTTGAGCCTAGGTGGTTTACCCCGCCAGATAAACTTTCTAAAGCACAACCTGATTTCCTTAAAAAAGGAATCAGGAGTCTGAATCGGCAGTGTCTGAAAGATGTAGAGAAGCCGGGGTAGCACATTCATCTTAATGATGTTTGCTCTGCCAAACCATGTGAATTTGGCCACATCCCATCTCTTAAGATCCAATTTGATTTTGTTTAGTAGAGGGGTGTAATTAAGGGAGAAGAGTTCGGAGGGATTATTTGAAATTTTGGTGCCTAAATATGTGATAGCCTTAGGGGCCCATTTAAAAGCGAAATTATTTTCTAATTGTGATTGTTGAAAGGGGCTAAGACCTACGTTTAATGCTTCACATTTTTCATAATTGATCTTGAGGTTGGCCAGGTCGCCGTATAAGGAAAATTCCTGAATTAAGTTGGGGACAGCGATGTGGGGGTTGGTGATAAAAAAGAGGAGGTCGTCAGCATAAGCTGCCACCTTATGCTGGGAGGTGGGGAGCTGAAGGCCTGTGATGTCAGTATTAGCCCGAATGGTACAGAGTAGTGGCTCTAGGGACTCGGGAGAGGGCAAAAATGAAAGGGAAAAGGGGGCACCCCTGCCGCGTTCCATTATAGATACGTAGAGGTTCTGATAGTTCCCCATTAACCTTTATCCTCGCAGATGGAACCTTATATAGAGCCATAATGTGTGTAATCATACTCTGTGGGAGTCCAATATGACCCAGAGTTCCCTCAATGAACTCCCACCGGACACGATCGAAGGCCTTCTCTGCATCTGTAGACAGTAGCATCATTGGCGAGGCCCTCGATCGTGCCCAATGAATTGCCGACAGAGTCCTCTGGGTATTATCCCTAGCTTCTCTCGTTGGGATAAATCCCACCTGGTCATAGTGCACCAATTGGGATATAAAGGAGGACAGACGATTCGCTAGGACCTTGGCATATACTTTAAGATCGATATTCAGCAATGAGATGGGCCTATAATTTGCACAGGAAGAGGGGTCTTTGCCAGTTTTGTGGATTACTGTTATGTGTGAAGACAACATATCGTCTGGAAATGTTGTGGGGGTCTCCTGATCAGTTAAGGAGTTCAATGCTTTTAGTAGAGGGGATTGTAGCATGGGTAGGAACAATTTATAGTATTCCAATGCATAACCGTCAGGTCCTGGGGCCTTTCCCGACGGGATCTGTGAGAAGGCCAGCTGTAGCTCAGTCAAGGAAATGGGCTCCCCCAGTTCCTCCAACTCCGTCTCTGGGATAGTGGGCATCCCCGATTTGCGGATGTATTCCCGTATACGCTGGGGTAGGGAGGGATCTGCTCGTCCATGGGCGCGACCATGGATGTCATACAATTTTTCATAGAAGCGTTTAAATATTCGCGCTATTGATTGGGATTTATGGTGCTTCCTTGAACTATTATCGTTAATATGTGGTATATAATTCGTCGCCTGCTGGATACGGAGTGCACGCGCCAAAAGGCGCCCACACTTATTGCCAAATTCATAGTAATGGCTCTGGCATCTAGAAGCTGCGTAACGTGCTTTAAAGAACAGTAGCGCTTTAAGTTTTTCCCGTTCGGCAGTGAGTGCAGCTAAGTCCGTATCCAGAAGCGAGCTCTGATGTAAGAGTTGCAATCTGTGTACCTTCCCAAGTGAGCGTTCGATTGCTTCTGTCCTTTCACGCTTAATTCTGCTACCCTCTTTAATCAGTATTCCACGAATAACACATTTGTGGGCCGCCCACACAGACACTGGAGAGACCCCCCCCAACTTCATTAGTTTCAAAATAATTTGTTAAAGCCCTCTTCACTCTTCCCTCTATTGTTTTATCCTTTAAGAGGGATGTATTGAGCCGCCAGGTGTATGGGCTCCGTCTACCCTCTAATATCTCAAGTGATACTGAAACCGCGGAGTGATCTGACAGTACTCCTGGGACCACCTCCGCCTTTGACACACGCGAAATTAAGTTGTGTGATACAAAGATGTAATCTATGCGGGAGTAGGTTCCATGGAGCGCAGAATAAAATGTATATTCTCTGCCCGTCGGGTCCCGAATCCGCCATATATCCACAAGCTGTCTATTTCTCAGGGCTAGTTTACATTTTAGGAGTATTCTGTGCGGGATAGCGGATCTACCGGTTGAGGTGTCTAATGATGGTTCGAGTGCTAGGTTTATATCTCCACTCAGGATTAAACTCCCCTCCGCGAAGGCATCTAATTCGTTCAGAAATTTTTCCAAGAAGGTGTGCTGCCCCATGTTGGGAGTGTAATAAGTGCCAAAAGTGAACATTTGGTTATTGATCAGGCCCTTGACTAGGAGGTAACGACCTTCAGTGTCAGAACTTTGTTGGATTTGGGACAGGCACACCCCCTTTGAAAACAAAATTGCCACCCCTTTTGTTTTTAACCACCCTGGCGTTCTGATTAAATCGCCAGGGTGGCTGCGGGAGGGTTTTTTTTAAATAAAAAAAAAACTATTTCATGCAGCCAACTGAAAGTTGGCTGCATGAAAGCCCACTAGAGGGCGCTCCGGAGGCGATCTTCCGATCGCCTCCGGCGCCCAGAATAAACAAGGAAGGCCGCAATGAGCGGCCTTCCTTGTTTTGCTTATATCGTCGCCATAGCGACGAGCGGAGTGACGTCATCGACGTCAGCCGACGTCCTGACGTCAGCCGCCTCCGATCCAGCCCTTAGCGCTGGCCGGAACTTTTTGTTCCGGCTACGCTGGGCTCAGGCGGCTAGGGGGGCCCTCTTTCGCCGCTGCTCACGGCGAATCGCCGCAGAGCGGCGGCGATCAGGCAGCACACGCGGCTGGCAAAGTGCCGGCTGCGTGTGCTGCTTTTTATTTCGTTAAAATCGGCCCAGCAGGGCCTGAGCGGCAGCCGCTGGCGGTGTTGGACGAGCTGAGCTCGTCCAGACCGCTCAGCTGGTTAAGTCTGTGGCGTTACTGTAGAAGGCTAGGGGGAAGTACTCATTGTCTAGCCGAGGATGAACTGTCCCCTTAAGGTGGGTTTCCTTTAGGAACACCACATGTATGTTAGATCTCCTCATTTCAGCCAAAAGCGAGGACCTCTTCTCGGGTTTATTTAGCCCCCTGATGTTGAGTGTTTTCACATTAAGTGATGCCATCCGCTCCAGGGCGGACAACATGCTCATCTAGTCTCCATGCCCAGCCCACAACACCAGTCTCCAGAAGAGTGGGGAGGAAAGAAAAGAAAGAAATAAGATAGAGCAAGAGAAAAGTAAACAAGAGAGAGATGAAGGGAGAAGAATTTCTCCATTGTTGCAACTCTCGCAGAGAAAATCTCCCGGGTTGCATCACTCCAGTTAGGCCAGCCCCCCTCTTCAACTTTGAAGAGAGGGGAGTATGTCTAAGCCACTGGCCTAGAAGGGAAAGGAGAACGAAACAGAGCATGTACCCATAACCACCTTGAGCTCCCAGCCCATAAGGTCCACACTATAATAAAGAATATAACAGAAATTCAACACGTTCTCTCTCCCAGTGGTATTTTAGCACAGAACAAAGTTTTACAGCAGCGACAAATCTGCAGTGTAACATCTTAACTCACAGCAAGGCCCATGAAATTGCCAACCCTCACAACCCCCGTCCCACATTTCCCTCCCCACAGCTCATGTACCCCCATCACATGTACATTCCCACATATCAAGTTCGCAACCCAATGGGGTCGGTTAGGGACGTAATGATCCACAAGTTGTCGCTGAATACCAAGGGACCCATAGAAGTGGAACAAGGGACTGCTGTGGAAGTGCGTTTATGGGACAGATCAACCTGGGCTTATGGTGGGTTGTACAGAAGAGAAAAAATGTTCAAACAGTTAGCCCAGGGAGTCAGTCCGATAGCTAACAATAGTCCCTTTAGGTATCAGCGTCAGAGGGGCCCTTAGTTCCAGCATAAGCGTGACCGGGGGGGGCAACTTGCAGCTAAGCTAGGGGGTAAGGGGGGGGGGGGGCACATATCGGGTTTGGCATATCAACAGGTAAATGTCACTTCAAGAAGGGTAGTAACGATACTTCCATCAAGCATCTCTGGAGGGGGAGCCTCTCGATCTCCGCTCACGTTGGGGACGGGCGAACTCCAGGGAGTCTGGGTCCCACTCCGGCACAGAGACTGCAGCAATTCCAAGAGTGTTGAAGAAGTCGGTGAGGTCTCTGGGGTGCTTGAGGGTGGCTGATCGGGAGCCCAGGGTTACAAAAAGTTGGAATGGGAAGCCCCACTTGTATTCCGCTCCAGCCTGGTGCAGGGCTTGAAGGATAGGTTTCAGCGCCCGTCTCTGCGCCAGGGTAGATGGTGCTAGGTCTTGGTAGAAAGATATGGTGGCGCCATCAAAATCATATGTCCCTGCTGCCCTGCTGCTGCCATAATTGCGTCCTTCAGAGGGAAATCATGGACTATGCAGATAACGTCCCTCGGGGGGTCAGCTCCCTTAGGCATCGCACGCAGGGCGCGGTGGGCTCTGTCCAGCTTAATTGTGGTGTCTTCTGGGCGGTCAAGCAGACCATTGAAAATGGCTTGGAGAGTTGCCGGGAGATCGTCGGCCCTGGTGGCCTCAGGGAGGCCGCGCACCCTTATATTGTTTCTCCTGCTTCTATTTTGTAAGTCCTCTATCTGAGAGCGCGACTGGCTCTGCCGGAGCTCCATCTTATTTCTGCTCTCTTTAAGGGCCGCAATTTCAGCTTTGAGAGCTGTGTCGCAGAAGTTATGTTACATAGTTATTTTGGTTGAAAAAAGACATACGTCCATCGAGTTCAACCAGTACAAAGTACAACTCCAGCCCGTCCCCCACATACCCCTGTTGATCCAGAGGAAGGCGAAAAAACCCCCACCAGGCATGGTCCAATTAGCCCCAAATGGGAAAAATTCCTTCCTGACTCCAGATGGCAATCAGATAAAATCCCTGGATCAACATCATTAGGCATAACCTAGTAATTGTAGCCATGGATGTCTTTTAACGCAAGGAAAGCATCTAAGCCCCCTTTAAATGCAGGTATAGAGTTTGCCATAACGACTTCCTGTGGCAATGCATTCCACATCTTAACCACTCTTACTGTAAAGAACCCTTTCCTAAATAAATGGCTAAAACGTTTTTCCTCCATGCGCAGCTCATGTCCTCTAGTCCTTTGAGAAGGCCTAGGGACAAAAAGCTCATCCGCCAAGCTATTATATTGCCCTCTAATGTATTTATACATGTTAATTAGATCTCCTCTAAGGCGTCTTTTCTCTAGACTAAATAAACCCAGTTTATCTAACCTTTCTTGGTAAGCGAGACCTTCCATCCCACGTATCAATTTTGTCCGCTCTCAGCCCGGCTATTTCCTCTTTTGTAGAGCTAACTATCCGCTCAGTCTGTTGCTGCATATCAGCTTTTGTGGGCTTATCCCTCAAGTAAGCCCAAAGCTCCTCCATTGCACGAGCCTTCCCCGAGGAACCAGGGGAGCCCGCAGAGCTTACAGGAGAGGAACCCGAGGCCGGGGTGTCGGCCATTTTGGAAGTCGTGCTTCGGGTGGCTCTTTGGGAGAAGAAGTCGTCTAATGACTGTCTAGCTCGTCTGGAGGTCTTGCTGCGAGGTGCCTTGCCACGGGGGCGATTTGCCATACCACATTAGGTAGAGAAAGCGCAGGTCATCGGGTGCGTAGATCGTTAGAAAGCTACATATAGCCAGGAGCTCTTCTTCCTCACGTCCTCACGCGGCCATGCTCAGCTCCGCCCCCTCCTTTTCTTTTCTATTTTTCTCCGCTCTTCTCTGGACCAACGACGTGAGACTTTACCCCCGCACTGGCTTCGCTCGGGGAAGTGCTGGCACTCAATACCATTATCCCTATTTTTTTATTATTCTTGTTATAAAAAACAATCATGGCTAGTCTCCCTCTAAAAATAATAACACATAATGTCCAGGGGTTTAATTCTCCCCAAAAAAGAGGCAAAGCCTTTCATTATTATAAAGCATGCCATGCAGACATTGTATGCCTCCAGGAGACTAGATTCTCCAGGGATAGTCACCCAGCTTACCTTAGTTGGCACTTCCCCCTGGCTTAGCATTCTTGTGCCCCGGACAAGGTGAGAGGGGTTACTATTGCCTTTAGGCGTAACCTTCCTTTTATCTGTGATTTTTCCTTACTTAATCCTGCAGGGAGATACGTTCTGTTAAAGGGTACATTGTTTGACAGTAAAGTCACAATAGTGTCATATTATGCTCCTAATAGGTTTCAAGACTGGTTTTTATCACACCTTCTCCAGGTTATTGACCATCATGCTGAGGGTATTCTTATTTTGTGTGGTGACACTAATGTGGTTTTAAATACGGATTTAGACAGGGCAGTAGGTCCTAATTCTTCAACAGCTTCCCAGCACTTTTCCTCCTCCACCTCACAAACAGTCAGGCAGCTTTTCTCCAACCGAGACCTAATAGATGCTTGGCGCAAGTTGAATCCTAGTGCAAGAGATTTCACCTTCTATTCGAACCCACAAGGAAGCTTTTGCAGAATTGACCACTTTTTTATACACTCATCATTTATTATGAACATTCAATCAGCTAAAATTCTTACAGTCCCATGGTCAGACCATGACCCTGTACAAATACAACTCTCTTCATTGATCCCTAGAGGTCGCTCGTTTAAATGGAGACTTAATGACTCCTTATTGTCTCACCCAGATTGTCTATCTAAAATCCAAAACTGCATCTCTGATTACCTAGACCATAATGAAGGCTCAGTGAGCTCAGCAACCATCATATGGGAGGCTCTAAAAGTTACAGTCAGGGGGGGCATTATTAGCGTTGCCACACATATGAAAAAATTAAAAACTCAAGCCATTTCCGATCTGACGACACAGCTAGAGGAGACTGAACTTAATTGGAAAGCGGCTCCAACGGCGCCACTAAAGTTAGCTAGAGACAATCTTCGCACAAAGTTAGATTCTTTGCTTAGTGAAAGGGTTGAAAAACAGCTCAGGTGGCAGAAAAACAAATATTATCGCTGGGCCAACAAACCACATACGCTCCTAGCAAACAAACTGAAGAATTGTAGTTATAAACCCCCAACCCTACGGGTTCGTAGCCCCTCTCACTTGCCTACAGCTGACCCCCATAAAATAGTTTCTCTTTTTCAAGAATTCCTCAAAAACTTATATAAAACTGACAGCCGTCCAGATCCCTCCAGCCTGGAAGCCTTTTTTGCCCCTATACAACTTCCCTGCCCACCTCCAGATGCAATTGAAAATTTATTCTCTGACATTAGTACTGAAGAGGTCCTAATAGCAATAAAATCTTTAAAAACATCCAAGACCCCTGGCCTAGATGGGTTCTCACCCTTATTTTATAAAAAATTTGCGTCCACAGTAGCCCCACTACTGAGACAGACCTTTAATGAGTATAGAGAAGGTAATATCCCTTCCTCAACCTCTCTTTTAGCAGATATTGCCACGTTGCCCAAATCAGACTCCGACCCAATTGATGTTACTAATTTTCGGCCTACATCTCTCTTAAATGTCGATGTGAAACTATTGAGCAAAATATTGGCCACTAGGTTGAACACTTTCCTCGAGAATTTGATACATAGGGATCAAGTGGGCTTTGTCCCTGGCAGACAGGCCACTGATGCAGTTTTTCATGCCATCCAAGTTTTTGAATGTTTGAAAGCCAGATGGATCCCAGGAGTATGCCTTAGCCTTGATATATACAAGGCCTTTGACACCCTTTCGTGGGACTATTTACAATTTGCATTGCAACGCTGGGGATTTGGCTCTCCATTCATTAAATGGATACAAGCTCTCTACTCCTCGCCTCTAGCCAAAGTACAATATGCTAGCTATTCCTCAGATACTTTCCATATCGAAAGGGGGACAAGGCAAGGTTGTCCCCTTTCCCCCATCTTGTTCATCCTCGCCTTAGAACCATTGGCACAGGTAATCAGAGATGCAGCGGAGGTAAAAGGTTTGGAATTGCCGGGTATTCAGCACAAGATTAATCTCTTTGCTGACGACATGTTGTTATTTGTCACAGATCCCCAATCTTCAATTTCACACTTAGGGCTCTTTTCCACCTGCATGAACGCTAGCGATTGCTGAATCGCAAAACCGGCGATTCCCCCGACGTTTGCGGCCGCGATTTTGCTATGCTATGCACTGCATAGCAAAATCGCGGCAATTATCGCTCCGCCGCGCGTTCGCGTTCCCGACAAAAGCGAATCGCGGTAGTGGAAATGATCTACCGCGTTTCCTATGTTAAAAAGCAAACCGTAGCGATTGTAAAATCGCTAGCGGTTTGCGGTTTTGCGATTCAGCCAGCGCAAACGCGCTGGTGGAAAAGGGCCCTTAATGACAATATTTAAAAAATTTTCGCAGCTTTCTGGTCTGACCATTAATCCTCATAAATCTGTTCTCATGAATATATCAATGGATAGTAGCCCCTGGTCGTCCTCAATAAAAGATTGCCCATTCAAGATAGCTACAGCACATTTAGAGTACCTAGGGATACACCTCACTCCAAACTAGGATTCCCTTTTTCAAGCGAATTACTACCATCTCTCTAAGAAAATTACCACTTTAATAACCCGATGGTCCCCCTTACAGTTGTCCTGGCTTGGGAGGATCCACTCCGTAAAAATGACTATTTTACCTAAAATCCTTTACTTATTTTGACTTCTTCCAGTTAGGGTTCCCCCGCATTTCTTAAGGCTTTTACAAACTAAACTGATGAATTTCATTTGGGGGGCTTCTAGGCCCAGGATTGCTAAATCTACTCTTTTTATGCATAAGAATCAAGGGGGTCTGGGATTCCCTAACATTATTATTTCCAAGCGGCTCAAATCACTCCCCTAGTGGGCCTTTATAAAGGTACAAGAATGCCATTTTGGTCTCTTTTTGAAATTGTTGCTGCTGCTCCGCAATCAATTCAATGCCCTATATGGCTTCCTCCTAGGTCTAGACCAGTGATGGCTAACCTTTCAGAGGCCGAGTGCCCAAACTGCGCCCTAACATCGACTTTTTTTTTATCTCCGAGTGCCACTGGGAGGGGGGGGGGGTGGCCATGATATTGTATGGGCGGAGCTAACAATGATGTAACAGCGAGGCATAAGAAAGCAGTGTTTTCCGCCATGATGTGGTGAAACGAGGATTTGCATCATGGGTGTGCAGAAACTGTATGATGCTATTTATACCCGCCGTAATCCCAAAGCAGCAAATATAGCCAACTATGACCATTAAGGGCTCATTCACACTATTTGCTGCACTGTCAGTTTTGACGCAACGCACATAATGGAAGATTCATATGGTAACATGAAAGTCAATAGACTTCCATGTTACCATTCACACTACAGGTGTGCGTTCCCATGCGTTACGTTGTAACGCATCTGGGAACATTTTAACGCACAACGCATACGTTTCCCCGATGGGTACAGCTGCCAACGTCCACGCTTTAGCGCACCACAACGTGCATTCCGTGTGATCACTGTGCGTTGGCAGCGCATGCATGAAATCGCATTCGTGCATACGTCCTGTAGTGTGAATGAGCCCTTAATAATAAATGCAGCAAGTTACCCCAGACACCAGAAAATAAACGCAATGTGTGCAACATTTCAGCAGAAAATAATGCAATGTGGGCCACATTGCACCAGAAAACAAACGCAGTGGGCCACATTGCACCAGAAAATAAACGCAGTGGGCCACATTTCACCAGCAAACAAACGCAGTGGGCCACATTTCACCAGAAAACAAACGCAGTGGGCCACATTTCACCAGAAAACAAACGCAGTGGGCCACATTTCACCAGCAAACAAACGCAGAGGGTAGCATTTCACCAGCAAACAAACGCAGCAGGCCACATTTCACCAGAAAACAAACGCAGCGGGCAGCATTTCACCAGCAAACGCACGCAGCAGGCAGCATTTCACCAGAAAACAAACGCAGCAGGCAGCATTTCACCAGAAAACAAACGCAGCAGGCAGCATTTCACCAGAAAAAAAACGCAGTGGGCCACATTTCACCAGAAAACAAACGCAGCAGGCAGCATTTCACCAGAAAACAAACGCAGCGGGCCACATTTCACCAGAAAAACGCAGTGGGCCACATTTCACCAGAAAACACAAACAGTGGGCAGCATGTCACAGGACATAAACACAATGTGACAAAACATTTTACCAGAAAATAACACAGTGGGCCGCATTTTACCTGAAAAAAAAAAGTAATGTACTCACCTGACAGAAGTCTTCTCTCTCGGCTGGGCTCTGGCGCGCATCTCCCCCGGACGTTCCTCCTGCAGTCTCCCGCGCTGCCGCTGACAGGCAGAGTGCAGGGCTACGGGAAGATGGCGCCCGAAGCCCTGTACTGGAGACACAAATAGTCTCCAGAGCAGGGCTTCGGCAGCCATCTTGCCGTAGCCCTGCTCTGCCTCCCGGGAGACTGCGGGGCTGCGGGATATGAACTGGTGCGGCGGCGTCTAGTAGACGCTGCGGCCAGTTCATAAGCAGCGGTGGCATGCCAGCAGATTAGGCTACGCTTGCCGGGCCCGGCACGCGTGCCATAAGTTCGCCACCGCTGGTCTAGACCCTCTACTTTGGGTAAAGTCTTTAAACATTTGCTTTCTGTTTGGGATTCCTTCAAGTACTCTCAAGGCCTCCTATCCCCCACTCTTCCACTATTTCCCATATTGGAAAATCCGCTTTTTGCCCCGGCCTATGAAAGCCCGGCTGCGTTCCGCTGATGGTCCTCCAAAAATATGCTCCTGGTCCGAGATTTAATTAAAAACTCTAAGATTATTTCTTGGTCGGATCTCCAAGAACGATATCAGATTCCGAATTCTGAATATTTTAGATATCTCCAGCTGAAGCACTGGATTAATTCCTTACTAGTAAATCATCAGGATCAGGATATTCATCTCTCCTGTTTGAAAGAGCGTGCATACAGAATCCAGGAGGCCGCAGCTTAATTAGCACCTTTTATTCTGCCTTAAATAGCCCCCCAGATGGTTTTGTTCATACATATGCCAAGAAATGGGAACAAGATCTACGGGGTACTAAACCTATAGAGGATTGGAGGATGTCTTGGGACACTATTAACCATATATCTATAAACATCAACCTTATTGAATGCTCCTTAAAGGTTCTAATGAGATGGTACTGGGTGCCAGCTAGACTGGCTCATTTAGGGAATTCTGGCAATTGTTTTCGAGGTTGTACTGTCAAAGGTGATTTGCTACATACCTTTTGGAGATGTCCCATGATAACCCACTTTTGGGCCAAGGTCTATAAACTAATACAAGCAGTCTTTCATACCTCCTTGCAGAAAGACCCTTGGTCTGCCCTACTACATTTCCGCATGGACTCCCTCTCCAAGCATCAAAGGGCTTTGGTGCATTTTATCTTTGTTGGCGCTAAACAAACAATTGCCAGAGCCTGGAAGCAGCAATTCGTTCCCTTTGAGGAAGTTAAAAACAGACTAACTAATTTTATGATTCAGGAAAAGCTAGCAGGTATTCTCCTTGACAAGCTACCCAAGGTTGAGAAGATTTGGCAACCATGGAAAGATTACTTGGTCATAATAGGGAGAGGTTAGTATTATCTGAGTGAACGATGGTCTCCTAACTCCAGGGGTGGGGGTATTTGATCTCCCGTCTAGGTCCACTCTATTCTTCTTCTTCTCTTAACTTTCCTCTTTTCTTTCTTTCTTTTCTTCTTCTTCTCTGTCTTTGCCCGCTTCTCCACCCTATTATGGTGGAGGGGACGGGATTGGGTTTGGGGAGGGGAGCTAAAGGGGGTGGGACCCAGGGGGGGGGGGGGGAAGTGAAAAAGGGTCAAGCGGACAATGGGTAGGGGATTATCGGACTCACACTCTGTGGGGATTCCGGCCACCCTGGGTCGAGTCTCCCTAGTTATTTTACGGTTACGCCTTAGGCGTATCCACTCTACTGTTGAAATTGTTCCTCATGACAACATTAGCCTTGTGTAAATGTTATGCATTTCTTTTTCATGTTCTCATTGTCATGTGGTCCAGTTCTGGGTGAACGTTGATCCCTTACTGGTGTTGTACACTTCTTTTAATGAAAACCTTCAATAAAAATTTTGAAACAGAAAAGCACTCTGCAGTGTGTCTCAGCCCTTATTAATGTACACACTTTACGATAGTGTGTACTATCGAAAACTATGAAATGATAGCTAAGTTTTAGTTAAATCAAACTGTTTTATAATTTGTTAGTGTGAAAAGAAAGGATAACACATAACTGTGTCT
Organism: Hyperolius riggenbachi; assembly: GCF_040937935.1. Taxonomy (NCBI): domain Eukaryota; kingdom Metazoa; phylum Chordata; class Amphibia; order Anura; family Hyperoliidae; genus Hyperolius; species Hyperolius riggenbachi. The sequence continues at coordinate 301,558,130 of NC_090646.1, read as the reverse complement.
GTATTCTTAGTAAATAGAAATTTTCTTTATTTCTTATAACTCATAAATTACTAAACCTGCAAGCTCAACTAAATTCAAATAAACCTTCAAGTGGAGAAAAGCAATTTTAAGAACAGATTTCAAAGTGCAGTATTACATGTTCCTCTCTCCCCCAAAACAGTAGGTGTGAACACATCTTTTTACTACTTCTGTCTGTTTAATTCAACAGTAGGGCATATAGGGTTTGTTGCACCCCTTTTTGAAGAGCACTGCACAATTGAACACTGGCATTTTCAAACCGTAAACAAAGTGTTATCTATTCAGCTGCTTTGTAGTTAAGATATGCTGCAGTAACATTGCTCACAAAAACTATAATCACAGACTTCTTCACAAGCAAGTATTAATTTATTGACAACGGTATCAAAAACACCCCAATCCCTTTAAAAACACAGACGAACAGCAGTGCCATGATTTGCCATGCAAACACAGTTAACTGTGCTACTGACCTCCCACACACTCACCAACTATACGATACACAACATTATAGCATTATATGATATGCAGATCATAGTGTACTAATCTTATTGCACAGCTAAGTCTATATCTGCATATCATAAAAGGCTACTGTTGGAACGGTGTCTGTACACCTATGCGCAACTACAAGCACCATTCCTAGGCTCTACAATTCTGTGTCCATAAAGTCATATAGTGGACACAAAGGACAGTTGTGCGATATTAGCCAATTGATTGGTGTGAGTGTGGTGAGTGTGTGGGAGGTCAGTAGCACAGCCAGCTGGGTTTGCAGGGAAAGTTATGTCACCACTGTGTGTCTGTTTTTAATGGGGATTGAAGTGTTTTTCATACCGTTGTTAATAAATGTATACTTTCTTGTCAAGAAGTCTGGGGTTCTAGTTTCTGTGAGCATTGACATAATGTCACAGTACTGCTCCCTGTAATAATGGGTTTGCAAGTAGTCTGTTTAGCTAGCGCTCCTTACTTTAAATTGAAATACCGTATAAATTGCAACAGTGTTTTTTAACATCATTCAATGGTTGCTATAAGCTACTGCCGATGAAGCTGCATTAAAGCAGCTGCAGTTTGAAAACAGATGGGCAGTTTTTAAAATGGACCTGAAATCTTGCACAAGACATAAGGAAAACAGAGAAATACACCCTGTATGTACTAAGAGAGATTAGCCTGTTTAATTCCCCCTCATTTGTGTCTAATCACAAGTTATAATTTGATCTCTCCCCTGTGTAACATGACTGCCACGGCAGATAAGGCAGATACGTTAATTTGAAAGCACAGGATGTTAACAATATGTCTGCTTTCATGAATCAGGAAGTGGAAACAATGCAGATTTATTTCAGGATTTGTATCAGGTGTAGCAAAGAAATGTTTTTTTTTTTTGTTTAAAGGTTATTATGCGGTTGTGTATCTTTTAGAGCAGAGAGGACATTCTGAGTTTAGGTCTGCTTTAATCACCTGTGTAAAATTACCCCAACAATAACTAACATCAACAATCACTTACATCAACCGACTGAAAGATATGACACAGCATCTTATGTGGCCTGTAAAAAGAAGGCTGGTCCGAGCTTGATAGCAACTTTCTATGTGCCATAATAACTACAATCCCACCAATATCAGCTGTATAGGAAATGGTCTGCAGTGGGTGGTCCATCAATATTTCCTAAGATACAATAATAAATTATGCATAAATTAGCAAAGCAAATGAATATGTAAACCATTTACTTTGAATCAATTTAATAGTAATCAATGCTTAAAAATACATAATATCTAACCTGTGTATCTGCAGTTAACACTTTTATATTTTGCGTTGACACCACGACATCCACGTTTGCCATAGGTTGAGATTCCCCTTCTGGTGCCTAATAAGTTATAGTAAAACTATAAAGACAAATTACTACTTTGCTGAAGAGTTTTCTCATCATTACTTTTCTAAGGATTTTAAAAATACCCAAAAGAGTAACTTTACAGAATATAGCATAAAGTAACGTAATGAATAAAAGTGCTTATTTTTTTACAACATACATTTATAAATTAGTCAGTGTTTTCCCATTGTAATATCTTTCCTCTCTATAATTTACATTCTGAAATGCTGGTATATCACTGGTGGTAACATTTTTAGTTCTGCCAGGTGATCTGTTGGTTACAGAGAGTTCTGGCAGTTGGAAAAAGCAGTTACTGTATATACGCGCATATAAGCCAAATTTTTGCCCCCCCCCCCCAAAAAAAAAAACAAATGTCCCAAAAGGTGGGGGGTTGGGGTCGGCTTATATGGGAGTCATGTGTAGATTGTGCACCCCCAACCCTTGCTGAGTGTACCATCCACTGCTATATGGCTATCACAGCTGAGTGGTGATGGCTGTATGGTCACCCCCCACCGTGTGCAGAGATGTGCGGGAGGATTGACGTTAGATACCCTATATAGAAGTGTCGCCACCCCCCGCAGAGTGTACCATCCACCACTATATGGCTATGGCTGCTGAGCAGTGAAGGCTGTGTGGTCACCCCCACCATGTGCAGAGATGTGAAGGAGGATTGAAGTTAGATACCCTATATAGTGTACCATCCACCACTATATGGCTATTGCTGCTGAGTGGTGAAGGCTGTGTTGTTGTTCCCCTCCCATGTGCAGGAGGATTTGAGCAGTTTAAGGTGAAATCCGCTCTACCCTCTCAATCAAGGATCAGTGCAGGTACTAGGCGACTCTACACCCCATATGCAGCAAGAAGAAGTTAAGTTCCGCACATTGATCCAATCGATTTTAGCAAGACAGCGTAAAACTGGATTACATGTATAGCTGACATGTTTCGGACATGCAGTAGTCCTTAATCATAGCATGGATACAGACTCAAAAAGGTGACACTGAAATACATAAAACCACACCTCCATCCCACAATTGTAGAGGTACACACCTTGCAATTAAGGGCGGTACCAACTGGAGGTCAGCGTTCAGTCCATGTTAAAAACAACAGGGACATACATACATATGACAAGGAAAAATATATATGTGTACTCATGCATAAGATGTTACAAAACATGTACTATACTATATATATATATATATATATATATATATATATATATATATATATATATATATATATATATATATATATATATATATATATATATCTCCAAGGAGTTACCAGCCATGCCAGATACCAACCATCTCATGTACAAGACAATAAGTATGTAAACAAATAATGTTTTATACAAATCCCCCCCCCCCCCCCCCCCCCCCACAATGGGCTTAATGATGCATTCTATAGCTTGAAGAGAAAGAGATAACATGTCCCCAGAGTGAAAAAAATGAAAATGCTTTGCCATGTTAGAAACCTGTGTGGCCAACCAGCCCGCCCCCCGTAATGATCAGATATACGTTCTCTAAGATGACAAGTGGTACACCTGGCATACTGTACACGACATGTCAAACACGACACTATGTATACGACAAACTTTGTATGACAGGTTACATATTTTTTAATGTAAAAATTTTACCATTAGAAAATGAAGTGACCGTTTTACAGATAGAATGAACAGAACAGTAGTTGCAGGCTAGCATACCACATCTATGTGACCCAGACATCTTGAGCCAACACTTTTTCTCTGAAAGAGAAGAGACTAGAAGAGAGAATACCTCCTAGTGCTCACCTGCTGGCAAATCTAATTCCCGTCTTAAAGAAATTCTGTAACATGAAAAAAATCCCCTGAGGGGGAACTCACCTCGGGTGGGGGAAGCCTCCGGATCCTAATGAGGCTTCCCACGCCGTCCTCTGTCCCACAGGGGTCTCGCTGCAGCCCTCCGAACAGCCGGCGACAGACCCGACTGTCAGTTCAATATTTACCTTTGCTGGTTCCAGCGGGGGCGCTGTGGCTGCTTTCGGCTCCGAACTACACGGAAATAACCGATCTCAGTCGGGTCCGCTCTACTGCGCAGGCGCCAGAAACTTGCGCCTGTGCAGTAGAGCAGACCCGACGGCGATCGGGTATTTCCGTGTAGTTCGGAGCCGACAGCCGTCAGAGCGCTTGCGCAGGAGCCAGGAAGGTAAATATTGATGTCATCTTTCACGGAGGGCTGCAGCGAGACCCCCGTGTGGGACAGAGGACGGCGTGGGAAGCCTCATTAGGATCCGGAGGCTTCCCCCACCCGAGGTGAGTACCCCCCAGGGGATCTTTTGACATTACAGATCCTCTTTAAAGAAATCCTGTAATTAAAAAAAAATCCCTCTAGGGATACTTACCTCAGGAGGGGGAAGTCGCCGGATCCTAAGGAGGCTTCCCCCGTCCTCCTCCGTTAGCCTGCCTGGGTCCCCTGAAGTGCGGCAATGTAAATATTTACCTCTCTGGGATCTAGCGCAGGCGTACTAGCGGATTTTCGTTTGGGTAAGGCGGAAATAGCCGAACCCGATCGATCTGCTCTACTACGCAGGCGCAAGTTCTTTTGCGCCTGCGCAGTAGAGAGGATACAATCGGGTAAGGCTATTTCCGCCTTACCCGAAGGAACAGCCGCTACTGCGTCTGCGCTGGATCCCGGAGAAGTAAATAAATCAAGGCTTGTCAGGGGAGGATTGCGGGAGGCTTCGGGGCAGCCAGAGCTGTATTGCCTGCAGCTACAGCTCATTGGGACCCTGAGGCTTCCCCCTCCCGAGGTAAGTACCCCCAGGGGACGTTTTTTATATTACAGAGTCTCTTTAATAATACTGATTATCTGGGGATCCAACTGTAACACTGGTAAAAGAGGTTTGACAAAGGCCTGAGCCCACTGATGCAGTTGTGTCTGCTTTTCAGTTACACATCAATGTTAGAGAAGCTGAAAAGCGGACAGAAGTGGATACAACTGCATCAATGGGCTCAGGCCCCAATGGAAATAATACGGCCAAACTCTTCACAATAGGTAGTAACAAAAACAAAATCACAACCAGAACAATCACCACATGTCCTAGAAGTCGGGGGTAAGAGGTAGTCCCTTGTCTTTTGAAGTGCTATATTGCGCCCCCTAGAAATCATCCATCCTGGATACCCACGTTCTTTGAGGCGAGAAGCCACAACCCTACATTCGGCAGCTAAACTGTCCATGGAAGAGTAATTTCTGTTAGCCCTGGTAAACTCTCCCACGGGCACCGCCTTGATCGTATGAGAGGGGTGGCAACTGTTGGCCCTAAGGGTTGAATTACAACTACAGGGTTTGCGGTATGTTTTAAAGTGAAGAAGACCTGTAACAAGATCTCCACTTAAAACTACATCTAGATAACAGATTGTCCAGGGATCCCACTGATATGTGAAGGAGAAATTAAGGGTATTGTTGTTAAGGAAAACTACAAATTCAGAAACCTCATCGGGAGTACCCTTCCAGTTGACCAGCAGGCCGTCTATATATCTGCCATACCATACTATATGATCAGAGAAATGATTAGCATCACTAAAGAAATAGAGCTACTCCCACCAGCCCATATATAAATTTGCTTAGCTACCATGAAAGCTCCACATCGCTGCAAGTAAAACTTTGAATTAAAAAGAAAATAGTTATGTTTGAGCAGAAAGTCCGTGGCAAGCCCAATGAAGTTGCGGAGATCCACAGAGAAACAAGAGTACCTGGTCATGTGGAAAACCTCAGCCTCCAAAGCAAGAACGTGAGGGATACAGGAATAAAACTATTTAACATCAATAGCAATCCAACTGTACTCCTCACACCACTCAAAATCATGGAGACTGCCCAAAATGTGCTTGGTATCCTGAACATAACCAGGTAAACATCTGACTGGTGGTTGTAAATGTGCATCCACCCATTTGCCCAGGCGTTCCCCCAGAGAGCCAATGCCTGCAACAATGGGCCTGCCCTCTGGATTTTTTATGTATTTAAATGTCACTTTTTTGAGTCTGTATGTATGCTATGATTAACCTCCCCGGCGTTCTATTGAGATCGCCAGGGAGGCTGCGGGAGGGTTTTTTTTCAATAAAAAAAAAACTATTTCATGCAGCCAACTGAAAGTTGGCTGCATGAAAGCCCACTAGAGGGCGCTCCGGAGGCGTTCTTCCGATCGCCTCCGGCGCCCAGAACAAACAAGGAAGGCCGCAATGAGCAGCCTTCCTTGTTTGGCTTTCCTCGTCGCCATGGCGACGAGCGGAGTGACGTCATGGACGTCAGCCGACGTCCTGACGTCAGCCGCCTCCGATCCAGCCCTTAGCGCTGGCCGGAACTGATTGGTCCGGCTGCGCAGGGCTCGGGCGGCTGGGGGGACCCTCTTTCGCTGCTGCTCGCGGCGAATCGCCGCAGAGCGGCGGCGATCAGGCAGCACACGCGGCTGGCAAAGTGCCGGCTGCGTGTGCTGCTTTTTATTTGAAGCAAATCGGCCCAGCAGGGCCTGAGCGGCAGCCTCCGGCGGTGATGGACGAGCTGAGCTCGTCCATACCGCTCAGGAGGTTAATGACTACTGACTGTCCGAAACATGTCAGCTATACATGTAATCAGGTTTTACGCTGTTTAATAAAGGCTTGCTAAAATCGATTGGATCAACGTGCGGAACCTCACTTCTTCTTGCAGGAGGATTTGAAGTTACATACCCTATGTAGTAGTGCCACCACAACCCACCACCAGAGTGGAGCAGCAGGTATAGCCTTTTTCCATGCTTGTATGTGATGTCTCCTCCATGTGTGCCCTCCCCTGTCGGTGTATGGAGAGCAGGTGCGGGTTCCTTACTGGTCTGCGCTACCGTAGGATCGCTCTTCCTGTCTGATTAAGTCTCATTACTCTAGCCCCCACAGTGGCGCACGTGATGAGCGGCACCACTAGAGGGTGTCATAGTAATGAGACTAAATCAGACAGGAAGAGCGATCTTATGGCAGCACAGACCAGTAAAGAACCCGCACTGCTCTGCATACAGCAGCAGGGGGGGGGGGGGGGGAGGGGTGTCACACAAGGAGGAGACAGCACATACAGGCATGGAAATCTGTTATACATGCCGCTCTCTCTGGTGGTAGGTTGTGGTGGCGCTCCTACATAGGGTACATAACTTAAAATCCTCCCGCACATCTCTGCATATGGGGGTACCGCGTGGGGCAACGACACAGCCACATGCTGTGTGCCTGTGGATAGTTGCAAGCCTTTTGGGAAGAGAGACATGGCTGCATATTTGTAGATGTGGACAATTTCTGCAATTTGCGCAAACATCAGCTGTTGTATTTTCCTATCCTCGGCTTATACACGAGTCATACATTTTTCCAAGGGTGGTTTTTTTAGGGTAAAAGTTTGGGGGGGGGGGGAGGTCTTTTTAAATTCCGGTCATCTTAAACACAAGTATATACGGTATTTTCCACAATGCAATGAGGTTCACAGACTGCAAACTGTCAGGACCATGGTCATGACATCATACTGTGGGAGGAACTACACCACAATATCAGCCACACAGACCCCCTAATGCTCTATTTGATAAAAGGAAAAGGTTTCCTGTAGGAAAGGGCATATTGGCTACTAGTTGGGATGAAGTTTAATCCTTGGTTAATTCCTCTTTAAAAGGACCAAACCAGACTTGAGAGGTATATGGAGACTGCCATATTTATTCCCTTTTAAACAATACCAGTTGCCGAGCATTCTATTGATCTCTCATGCTACCGTAGTCTCTGAATCAAGCCACTGAAACAAGCATGCGCCAAATGCGGTCAAAATTTAGTCAAACATCATGACAAAGTATTAGAGGCAGAGGATCACCTGGACAGCCAAGCAATGTGCACTGTTAAAAGAAAATACTTACAGTAGCAAGAAAAAGTATGTGAACCCTTTGGAATTATATGAATTTCTGCACAAATTGGTCATAAAATGTGATCTGATCTTCATCTAAGTCACAACAATAGACAATCACAGTCTACTTAAACTAATACCACACAAATAATTAAATGTTTCCATGTTTTTATTGAACATACCATGTAAACATTCACAGTGCATGTGGAAAAAAGTATGTGAACCCTTGGGTTTAATAACTGTTTGAACCTCCTTTGGAAGCAATAACTTCAACCAAACATTTCCTGTAGTTGCAGATCAGACATGCACAACAGTCAGGAATAATTCTTGACCATTCCTCTTTACAGAACGGTGTCAGTTTAGCAATATTCTTAGGATGTCTGGTGTAAATCGGTTTCCTGAAGTCATGCTACAGCATCTCAATCAGGTTGAGGTACGGACTCTGACTGTGCCACTGCAGAAGCCATATTTTCTTCTGTTTAAGCCATTCTGTTATTGATTTACTGCTATGCTTTGGGTCCTTGTCCTGTTGCAATACCCATCTTCTGCTGAGCTTCAGCTGGTGGATAAATGGCCTTAAGATCTCCTGCAAAATGTCTTGATAAACTTTGGAATACATTTTTTCTTCAATGATAGCAATCCGCCCAGGCCCTGATGCAGCAAAGCAGCCCTAAACCATGATACCCCCACCACCATACTTCACAGTTGAAGAGAAATCAAGAGCCCAATATGGTGTAGTATGTCAAAATTGATTGGATAAATGAAACAGTGAGATGGTAATACTCACAAACACGGGTTACCACCTAGGTAACAACTTATTAGGCAGGTGAGGAGATTAGACCTGTCCTCACTCAGGATTAAGAAGTCACTCTCTGTAGATAGGAAAAAAGGGGGTAGATCACCCCTCCACCTGGGGTGGACTCAAATATATTGGTAGGTGAACAGAGGTGCCAGAAGGATAAAAGTACATACAATTTTTTTTTAAAAATGCTGGGAGGAAGTGGTGGACTCGCCTCCGTTAAAGCAGACACCAAGGACTGTAAATATATAGATATACACATTTATTGAAAATACCCCAAAGATGCAACGCGTTTCACGGGCACAGCCCACTTCTTCAGGCAATAAGCAGGGGATAAACAACAGCAATTCAGTTATAGCAAGCAGATCACCTCTGTGACCAATATACTTCACAGTTGGTATGAGGTTTTGATGTTGGTGTGCTGTGCCTCTTTTTCTCCACACACTTCTCCACTCAACTTTGGTTTCATCTGTCCACAGAATGTTTTGCCAGTACTGCTGTGGAACATCCAAGTGCTCTTTTGCAAACTTTAAATGTGCAGCAATGTTTTTTTTGGACAGCAGTGGCTTCCTCTGTGGTCTCCTCCCATGAATTCCATTTTTGTATAGTGTTTTACCTACTGCCACTTCTATGGAGACTAAAAGCAGTGCTGAACTTTCTCCATGTATAGACAATTTGTCTTAACGAATACTGATGAACGTCATGGCTTTTGGAGATACTTTTATAAACCTTTCCAGCTTTATGCAAGTCAACAATTCTTAATCGTTGTGACAGCTCTTTTGTGCGAGGCATCATTCACATCAGGCAACTGGTGTGTGTTTTTTATAGGGCAGGGCAGCGGTAACCAACACCTCCAATCTCATCTCCTTGATTGGACTTCAGTTGGCTGACACCTCACTCCAATTAGCTTTTGCAAATGTCATTAGTCTAGGGGTTCACATTTTTTTCACCTGCACTGTAAATGTTTACATAGTATGTTCAATAAAAACATGGAAACATTTAATTATTTGTGTGGTATTAGTTTAAGCAGACTGTGATTGTACATTGTTGTGACCAAGATAAAAATCAGATCACATTTTATGACCAATTTGTGCAGAAATCCATAGAATTCGAAAGGGTTCACATACTTTTTCTTGCTACCGTATGGCAGCTTCCATATCCCTTTCATGCCAGTTGAATTTATCACAGGTGATGGCATCTTTAATGCTAGTAGGTGCATCACTGCAGAATGTTTGTTTACTGTGTGTTCTTAAGTCAGTAGAAACAACACCTTGTCTCCCAGAATGCTCTGTGAAGAAAATCCTGAACATCTAAACAGCCTAGGCACATCAGAGAAGGCGGGGTTACATACCAATATACAGCTATAAATACTGTAAATATAGGAAGTTTTTCTGATGCTGAAAACAGGATAATTAATGTCAAAGTGGGTATCCTGAATTATTTACTACATTCTACTATATGTCACTACAGCGCCTCTTTAAGTGAGAAAATTATCTATGTCAACACCACTACTGCCCACCTTCCAAAATGTAGCTTACCTATGTGCTCTGCTGATCTCCTCTAATGCATACATTGCAAACTCTGGCCTGCAGAGCCAAATTTGGTTTCCCCAATCCCCACTTTGCATCATGTATGGCCCACTCTGGACAACCAGGGAAGCCAAAGTGGGCGTGAAGCCCTACATCACCAGGGAAGTCATAAGGGGAAAAGCACTAGACCCCCGGAAACTGTATAGTGGTGGGAGGGGGATCACGAGATACCAGGGAACTGTTTAGGGGTGCAAGAAAGACCACTAGACACAAGGGAACTGTACAGAAAACAGAGGGGGCCCTAGACAACAGGGAACTGTATGGGGAGGAAGTGGGCCACTAGAAACCAGGAAACTGTATGGGGGGGGGGCACCAGGCACTAGGAAACTGTATAAGGAAGTGAGGAAGCCACTAGACACCAGGAAACTGTTTAGGGGAGGCAGGGACCACTAGACACCAAGGAACTGTATAGGGGAGGGAGGGGGCCACTAGATACCAGGAAAATGTATAGAGGAGGGAGGGGCCACTAGACACCAGGGAACTGTATACGGGAGGGACAGAGCCATTAGACACAAGGGGACTGTATAGAGAAGGGAGGAGGGCCACTAGACACCAGGGAACTGTATAGTGGGAGAACGGGGGCACTAGACACCCGGGAACTGTATAGGGGAGGGAGAGAAGCCATAAGACAACAGGGAACTTTATAAAAAAAAAAAGGAAGGTGGCCTCTAGACATTAAGGTTGGCCTGTGACTTGGTAACAGTGTTCAATTTCAAACTACTTTGTATTTGAGTTTGACACCCCCACTCTAATGCTTTGAGTTACTGTTGAAGAATAAGAATAAGGGCCCTTTTACACTTAATCAGTTGGTATGCGTTAGTGTGCGTTAGTGCGCGTTGGTACGCGTTTTTTCCATAGCAGTGCATTGGGAAGAATATTTTAGTTAAAACGCATTAAGTGTAAAAGGTGTCATAGGAAAACATGGGCATTACTTTGAAAATCAGTTTTCTTTCCGTTTTAACTGAGAGCAACTGATTAAGTGTAAAAGGGCCCTTAGGCTCAGGTGTTCTGACTGTAGATTTCGGTTCGTAGCACATATTTGTATCTGATTGCAAATGCCAAAAAAAAAAAAATCAGTATTGGCATGTCAGCCTTGGTAACTTCCTATAAACGTTAATTCAGGTAATACCTTTAAAATGTCACAGGGGGGAAAAAAGTTCAAATTTAATTACCTGGAGCTTCTTTCATTACCCTGAAACCTTACAGGTCCCTAGCTGTCTTTCCGTTGTGCTCCATTAATCAACTGAGCCCTTCTGAAAGTTCAGAGACTCATGAATCAAGCTGCGAACGCTCCTCACCCACACTTCCGTGGCCAGAGAGTGAGCAAAGAGGTGCGCCCATAACGGGCGATCTTTTGGAGGGTCACAGCTGATTAATGTAGTGCAATGGGAGGACATGGGGACCTGTAAGGCTTTGTGGGAGCTAGAAGAAGCCCCAGGTAAGCAAAGTAGAACTTGCTTCCCAGTGATAGGTTTACTTTAATTACTAACCAGACATACGGTAGTTTTCTTTTACTTACAGTAAGTACTGACAACCTGACAGGTTTTGGATTAGTCCAACTTCTCATGAGGCATCCTCTGGAATTCCTGTATTTTCAAAAGCATTTTCTGGACAGCAGTAGAACAGTGTAACTGTCAGAACAGTGTGCACAGAATTAGGTCCTTGACAGGGAGAACTATCGAAAATAAATAAATAAAGGAGATGTTGATAATCTCATGAGGAGTTGGACCAATCCAAAACGTGTCATAACTGTCAGAATAATAATATCTACTACTGACATAGGAAAAACAAAAGTAATTAATAGTGCATTTTACTATTGGAAACATACACATGTTGCATATACATGTTATATGTGTGTACACATATATATATATATTTTTATAATAGTTACTTTACAGGTACTGTATACCGTATATACTCGCATACAAGCCGAATTTTTGACCCCCAAAAAGGGGGTCAAAAGTTGGGGGGGTCGGCTTGTATGCGAGTCTTCCCTGGTGGTCTAGTGGTGGGTGGTCCGCGCCCCGCCCCCCCCCCCCCCCCCTCCCCGCGGCCGCCGCTGCTATTACCTGCTTAGGCAGCGGCCGCTTCCTAATCCGCGTTCCCCTTCTGAAACTTTCTCAGAGTGTATCACAGCAGCGCGCCCGGCGCTGCTGCTGTGACGATGCAGGGAGCAAGAAAGAGCGGTTCCCTTGGTAACGGCGGTACAGATCGCCGCTATAGGGAGCCGCGCTCTTTCCTGTCCCCTGCATCGTCACAGCAGCAGCGCCGGGCGCGCTGCTGTCATACACTCTGAGAAAGTTTCAGAAGGGGAACGCGGATTAGGAAGCGGCCGCTGCCTAAGCAGGTAATAGCAGCGGCGGCCGCGGGGGGAGCGGGGAGCTGGGGGGGAGCACTACCTACCTATGCTGGGCACTATACTGGCTAAACTGGGCACTATACTGGCTAAACTGGGCACTATACTAGCTAAACTGGGCAGTATAATGGCTAAACTGGGCACTATACTGGCTAAACTGGGCACTATACTGGCTAAACTGGGCACTATACTGGCTAAACTGGGCACTATACTGGCTAAACTGGGCACTATACTAGCTAAACTGGGCACTATACTGGCTAAACTGGGCACTATACTGGCTAAACTGGGCGCTTTACTAGCCATACTGGGGCACTATACTAGCTAAACTGGGCACTATACTAGCTAAACTGGGCACTATACTGGCTAAACTGGGCACTTTACTAGCCATACTGGGGCACTATACTAGCTAAACTGGGCACTATACTGGCTAAACTGGGCACTATACTGGCTAATCTGGGCACTATACTGGCTAATCTGGGCACTATACTGGCTAATCTGGGCACTATACTGGCTAAACTGGGCACTTTACTAGCCATACTGGGGCACTATACTAGCTAAACTGGGCACTATACTGGCTAAACTGGGCACTATACTAGCTAAACTGGGCACTATACTGGCTAAACTGGGCACTATACTGGCTAAACTGGGCACTATACTAACTAAACTGGGCACTATACTGGCTAAACTGGGCACTTTACTAGCCATACTGGGGCACTATACTAGCTATACTGGACACTACCTACCTATACTGGGCACTATACTAGCTATACTGGGACACACTGGGGGGCTGCACCAATCCAGCATTTCCTACCCCCGGCTTATATGGGGGTCAATCATTTTTCCCTGTTTTTTCAGGGAAAAGTTGGGGGGGGTCGGCTTATATGCGGGTCGGCTTATATGCGAGTATATGCGGTACCTTAAATCAACTTTTGTTTGATGTTGGCAGACTTGCTCCGTGACTAAACCTGGACACCTAACTTCACTCAATTTAGGTTTCCGATAATCCCTCACCTTTACCCGATCCACAGCTTCTTGCGCCTGTCTCATGTGTGTATTTGCCAAATGGTGCTTTTCACATGCCAACTGTGTGGATCCAAGGTACTTAGCACTGAAAACGACCCCTTTCAGGAAATCTTCAGGTTCATGATGACCTTTTGCAAATTAAAAACACAAATAATAATTAGCTACCTTACCATCATAGCAGACGAAATGTTGAGATAGACAAAACAGCTCAGCACGCACGGTCTGAGTAACAACAATGAAAGGATTAGCTTTAAAACGAGGTGATGACTTTTTCTGAGGTGCGATGGGCAAACCCACATAGGTCAGGAGTATGTATATAGGGGCTTTTGGTAAGGGAAGGCTGAGTAACTGCTTCTGGGGTGGTGCTTAAGATGCATGTTACAACTCGCCGTCTCCACTTGAGCCAAATAGACGTAGGTGTTCACAGAGGACTGATTATGTGATCAGAGAGGGAGCGATATTGGGTAGTAACAGACAGAAAAGTTCAGCGTCTCCCTGTCACTAAACACTCTACAGTTTTGTTGAATATTTAACCAAGTGATTTTGGCAACTGAGGGCAGCAGCACAGATAGAAGGACACGACATAGTATGTTTGCTGTAAAGGCACATACCTTTATGGTCATATTGCTTTTTAAAAATGAGTTCAGGTACACCTTAAAGAGACTCAGATATGAGTCTCATTACAGTTTTTTTTTTTACTTACCCGGGGCTTCCTCCAGCCCCATAAACATGGAGGTGCTCAGCCGCAATCTTCCCCGGTAAGCGTCTCATTGATGTCAGTGGCGGATCTTATGCGCATGCGCGGACCTTCTGTGCAATTGCAGAAGGCCCCCGGCTGACATCACTGAGTCCGACTGAGCCGCTTACAAGGGGGTGACTGCTGGAGAAAGGCGGCGCTGAGGAGGACGTCGAGGGACACATCCATGCTTATGGGGCTGGAGGACGCCCCGGGTAAGTAAAAAACTGCAGTGAGACTCATCTCTGAGTCTCTTTAAGTGTAAATCATTTTCTATGTCATCTAATATTAAGGGCCAGTTCACACTTGTTTTAAACATGTATCCGTGGCTCTGGAGTCACAGATAATCCGTGGCTCCGGAGTCACGCATAACAATGTTAAAAATAGCATCCATCTTCACCCTGTTCAAAAACAGATCTGCAGGTGATCCGGGGGATCTGTGCTGAAAAACTGAACGCAGGGTCCGGATTTGCAGGGTTTTCACAGACCCTGATCGCTCCCGGATACACGGAGGGGTAATGAAGGGCAATGTAAAAACGGATCTCCCTCTACACGGGCTATTCTTGCACAAATAAACAAACAGAGGGAGATCCGCATTGCCTACTGCCTGCTCCTCCCCTTCAAGTCACCTTAATAGGTATCCCCCAAGTAGCCTGAAGGGGTAGCAACCAGGATGGGGGGTAGCGGGCACAGTGGCGGGCAGGGGGGTTGGCCCCCCCTCCCTCACCTGGGTTTCCTGTCCACACTCCCCCTCCATCTATGTGCGGCAAAAGTAAAGAGCGAGCGAGAGGGGAAGTAATTATCTTTATTACTCTGCTCGCCGCGTGACTTCCGGCAATGCCGCCCACTAGAGGACAGCATTGCAGGAAGTCACGGCAAGCAGAGGAAGAAAGGTAATTACTTCCCCTCTTGCTCACACTTTACATTTGCCGCACATAGCTGGAGGGGGAGCATGGATGGGGGGACCCAGGTGAGGGGGGGCAACCCCCCTCTCCACCGCTGTGCCCGTTACCCACCGTCCTGGCTGCTACCCCCTCAGGCATCCGTGTTTTTTTGGGGGGGATTAGAAACGTATGCTGCAAAAGAGCAGCACGGATCAGTTTGCGTTCTGGTTTTTGAAAACCAGAGCCCGGACCGCGGACTGCGTTCTGCAACCGGGTATAGTGTGGACTGGCCCTAACTTGAACATTCTGGCACAGTTGAGAAGAAATGTTCTTCTTTTTGGCATGTTACAGAGTACATCAGCACTTGCAGATGAGTGCGTTGATCACAGGAGCAAAAAGGAATAATTTGTACGCTTTTCATCCTGAAATACTAAAGTATGAGTGTTACATTTCATAAACGCACGTCTGTGCAATTATCTTGTACAGGGCTAAGGACGGAACAGGAAGAACACCATGGAACGTGAGGAGCTGCCAGCTATTTGATATGCACATTTTCTTTGTAAAGTGGTCTGAAACTCCGACATAACATTCAATAAAAATGTGTTTTCCTACTTTGTATTACTCGTACAGTTATTATATTTGCTTTTGTGCATAAGTAATATTGTCTGTTTACAAATTACAAGTTTCCAAAGTGTAGTTTATCTTGCTCTAAAACCTGTCATTGCATTTTATTCAAACTGCTTTTTAATATATATTAACATCTTCTAATTAGCTGTTCTGAGCTGTTTGTGCAGTTGAAGCACAGAGAGCTTCACAGAGAGCCCCTTTTCATTTGTTACACTGTGGTTACACTGTGGTTACACACATGTATCAAAATTGAAATGCAAACAAAGATACTGTTTTCTCCAGTGTGGATGCGGATTTGAAGCGGAATAGCAGGACAAAGTGCTTTGTTTAACCATTTCAGTGATGTTCTGCTAAATAAAAAATTCTGGGATAGTAGCTTTCAAGCGGTGAGGAATCTTTTAGAGCAAAGTAGAAATGCTGACTTTCAGACCACTTCACCTAGCATAATTTATACTTTATAAATAAAACAAAAAAGCAGCTCGTCCTGCACTTCAGCTCTATACCTACTAGGTATTATTAGCAGTGCTCTACAGCATCCGTAGTCATGTCAATAACAGTCAGTCAGAAGAGTTTGCAATCTAATCCCATAGTCACTGTCTTTTAGATAACTTAAGGTCTTTTTTTGGTGGGGGGGGGGGGGGCAATTCATCTACTAGTATGTTTGTGGGATATGGGAGGTAACCTGAGTGATGGATTAAACAGGTGGAAACATACAAATTCCCTGCAGACTGTGTCCTTGCCGTGATTTGTGCCAGGGATCCAGAGTAAGCTATCCACTATGCCACTGTGGCACCCATTAATTACTAATGTATTAATGGGAAACCTTTTGTATGCATGTTTACACAACAATGTAAAACTTGTACATGTAAAACACAAGTATACCACAGAATCCTTTTCAGAGACTTTGATGCGGCAGTGGCAAAGCTTTGTCAATTGATTAGACGAGGTGTGGCAAGCGAGTAACAAGTTCCTACTCTGTCCAGCTACTTATGAAGCAAGATAGAAAGTCCCCAGGCTTTCCTTGCTCCACAAAGAGTACAGGGTACAGCTTGCAAATAATTGCAATTTCAGCATCTGACAGTTTTTGGAAATGTATAGCTGCCTGCAAATTAAAATGTAAAGATACCTCTCGAACTTCAAATTACAATAAATATACGCTTACAGTACCAATTTTCCAAAATCTGGAATTTTACTTTAAAGGGGCTCTAAAGTGAAATTTGTATACTGTGTGTACGTACAGTCTCGATTTTACATGGAACTACCTTGTATTCTTTTTCTCATTGGAAGGAGATGGAATCCAGTGCTTGACTCTTTCTGAGTCAAATTATGTATCACCCCAATCCCCCAGCACTTACTTTTTCCCGGGATGTTGAGGGAGTGGGTGATCTAGGGAGTGCCCATGCAGCAGGGATCCAGAGGGTTTCCACTTCCTCGCACTGGAGCAAGGAGGAGACCTGGCATCAGGGGGAGGAGGCGTGACCAGCATCAGCTGAAATGCTGTAACTCATTGTCCCCATTGCACACATACCAGCGTAATTCCATAATTACATAGTGAAGCATGATGCCAGAGGGGATCAAAGTGTTGGACTTTGATCCACATAGGGTGAACCCATGCTGGACTAGATTCAGCAACGGCGCCCCGAGTGACAAGGCCAAACGTGCCCACGTAATATCTAAACTATGTGGTGCAGGGGCGGAGGATGGTCTGGCAGTGATCAAAGTGACGGACTTTGAGTCTGACAGTTCTATAGGGGCTGATGCTGTGTCAGATTTTATCTGGAAACTGCGCCCCCAAGCCGCAGCCATTTTTCCTGTTGGACTATGTCCAACATTGGACCTATGCTAGAAAAGGCCAATGTCGGTCATAATGCGATATAGGCAGGGCTGTGGAGTTGGTACAAAAAATTATCCAACTCAGACACCTCAGTTTATGAAACCACCGACTCCAACTCCAGGTACCCAAAATTTCTCTGATTCAGACTCCGAGACTCCTTAGTCTAATACCGTGTTTCCCTGAAAGTAAAACCTCCCCCGAAAGTAAAACCTAGCTCAGATTTCAAGCAGGCTGGAAATGTAAGCCCTACCCTGAAAATAAACCATAGTGGCAGAGAGGAGGGGACACAGCTGTGCAATAGGAAGAGGCAGCCAGGGAAGCAGTGTGTGGATGGACAATGTCAGCCCGGGCTGTCTCTGTCCCTTCCCATCCACCAGTGTTGCTGTCACTCTCTCCCCTCCCATCTCCAAGCCCCCCCTGGTGAGCGAGATGTGCTGGCTACTGTCATCTCTTATTTGCTCTGGGACAGTGTGAGAAAGAGCTGCTGTGTGGAAGGAAGAAGGAAACTGTATGGAGAGAGAGCTTCTGCCAGAACCATTTTGCTATCATAGGCTCAGAAGAGTTAGTGTGGAGAAAGTTGTGTGATTGTGCTCTCTCTTTAGCTGTATATGCTAGCTGTCATCTCTCTCTCTTCTGCTCAGCTTGTGCCTCAGACAATACAGCAGTGGCAGGAATCTCAAGCATGTGTCTGCCCTCTCCTTACTATAGATCTGAGTTAGATAAGAGTGTGAGTCTGGGAGTACAATTCTGAACCTCAGCAAACAATACAGTGACTTTGCCATTGTACTCTATCATTTGTCTTTTATCAGCAAATGTGAAGTGAGATTCAGATGTTGTATAAAACTCACATATTGTGCACCAATACTGCTGTTTACGTTTTCCCAATAGCCATGTGTTCTTCCTTAATGTGTTTCTCATAAAATAAGACATCCCCTGAAAAAAAGCCCTAGCACATTTTTTGGAGCAAAAATTAATATAAGACACTGTCTTATTTTCGGGGAAACACGGTACTTACCAGGGCTGTGGAGTTGGTACAAAAATCATCCAGCTCTTCATTTTATGAAACCACCGACTCAGAGTACCTAAAAGTGCTCTGACTCCTCGACTCAGACTCCCAGCCCTGGACATAGGATTAGACATAGGACTGTAAAGGGTTAAATCACACCTGAACTGAGAGGTATACGGAGGTTGATGTACTTATTTCCTTTTCAACAATGCAAATTGCCTTGTTGTATGGCTGATCCTGTGCTTCAAATAAACTGCTTTGCTTTCCTTTATACATAATAACTGCGGTGTGACACCATCCTTGAGGACTGAGTAGATTGCAGTGCCCGACGATATGGTGATAACCAGAAGCAGAGAGCCACCAGGACAGACAAAGAGAACATCTTGGACTTTTCATGGACTTTCTTAAAATACAGACAGTTTTTGAGAAATGACCCGCTGACCCTTCTAGATTTCAATTGAAGTGTTAAATGAACTTTGAAACAGACATATTTCAACAAAGAGACTCTGTAACAAATTTTTCAGCCTTAGTTCTTCTATCCTATAGGTTCCTATGCCTGTTCTAATGTGCTCTGGCTTACTGCAGCCTTTCCTAATTGCACTGTCTCTGTAATAAATCTTATCTCCTTTCCTCTGTCGTGTCTGTCGGGCTAAGGCTTAAATGTGTGGAATGTGCAGGGCTGCTTGTGATTGGAAAGAAGCGATACACACCTTCTGCAGGCCCCCTGCACACTCTGTATGACTCACACACTCTGTTTATGTGAGCCTATCACAAGCTGGTTAGTTTGTTTGTAAACACTGCCTAAAACTGTTAATTACAAGCCAGGATTGCAGCAGAGAGTGGCAGAAACAGCACAGAGGGGCACAGGAGAAAATAAGGAATAGAATGGTATGCTTTTTAGTGTAAGAATATTAGAGTACAGATTCTGTTTAAAGGTAGAAACTGGGTGGAATGTGATGCGAAGATTGTTTTACTGAGTTTCTAACATTTAAATCTGAAACATTAACTTGTTTTAAGATGGCCGCTAGGATGTGACTCATTGTTTTGATGGCAGCTCTTGTGCAGCTCAGTGTACAGCTCATCATTGTGGAGTTTCCTGTTGCTTTAGGAAGTACAGATCACCTCTCTCTAGCCAATCACAAAGCAGGGAAGTGGTGGGACTATGGGAGAAATATAAGGCTCTGTGCATAGTTTTGTCTCTCTCTCTCTGACTGTTGGACGCCATGGAACGAACACCAAAAGGAAGGCTTGTGATCTGGGAAGCCATTGTTCAACCGAACAAAGCTGAAGACAGGGGACAATGGACTGGACAATGACTGGAAGAGACACATGGGAAAACCCCTCCATGAGCAAAAATGATAATTTATTCTGAACATAGTCCTATGCTTTGAAGATTGATATGTGAGCCCAGGGGTTTCTGCATGCTTCCAAGGTCACACATTTTTCATGTGAAATGTCTCAGCTCATCTCTAAAGGTTGTTGGTGTGTCTGCCTGCAGTGGGGAGCCTACCTTCTGCACTCATAGCGAGATTGAGAACGCTTGCCAGGATCACCTTGGCAGTTGGGAATTGGCCCACACTACTTATGGGTTCCTGTAATAGGACAGGGTCAGCAGGAGGGGGGGGGGGGGGATAGACATTCATTATAACATATTCTACAAGCTGGAGATTAGCATAAAGTACAATATACCATCCACGAAGGTCCAATTTAAGAGGCAATAGTTCAAATGTTATGGGTTTGTTTATCCCTCCTGACGGTTTATTAAAATCCGCCAGGGGGCAGCACAGCCTTTTTTTATTAATTTTTTTTTTTATATCATGTAGCGAGACAAGGTCTCGCTACATGATAGCCGATCGTGACGGGCGGGATGACGTCACCGACGTCCTCGACGTCGTGACGTCAAAGGGGACTCCGATCCACCCCTCAGCGCTGCCTGGCACTGATTGGCCAGGCAGCGCACGGGGTCTGGGGGGGGGGCAACTGCGGCGCGACGGATAGCAGCGGATCGGCGGCGATCGGATTGCACACGCAGCTAGCAAAGTGCTAGCTGCGTGTAGCAAAAAACAAAATTATGCAAATAGGTGCCTTCCGGTGCGTGGGAGCGTTAGGAACCTAACATTTGAGCGTCTCAACCCTAGGGCAGGATATCACAACGATCAAAACAGGGCCTCGGAGTGAAGGAGATGATCGTAAAGGAATAGCAGGGGCAATACGATCACATACAACCAGGAGGTAGCAGATGCAGGCAGTCATACATTACCGCATCATTACTGGGTTCACAGCACTGCGTCCAGCCAACCCGATGCGTCCGCAGGATTATTATACAAGCGGACCGTCTGCCCATCCTGGACCCGTAGCTTGGTGGGGGAGACAGTGAAATACCTGATATTCTTGTAGCAAATATGTGCTCTCACCCTATTAAAAGATTTCTGAAGGCACTGTGTCTCCGCAGTGTAATCCAGGAAAGAACAGGAGCCTGGAGCTGCCATGCTGGATAGGGCCTACTTTCCTGGCTTCGGAGAAGATGGTGTCCCTGTCATGGAAATTCAGAACTTTGAAGGTGAATTGGTGCAGCGGGGCAGCCACTAGCAGTGGACGGCCAGGGATTTGGTGAGCCCTCTCCACAGCAAAGGCAGCAGACAGGCCGGCCTGAGGAAGCACTTTCTTGATGAGCTCCTCAGTGAACGCCGTGGATGCTCTGCCCTCCTCACCCTCAGGTAAGCCGATGATGCTAATATTGCAGCGGCAGTTCATATTCTCTGTGTCCTCCGCACGAGCTTCCTGCCCGGACACCCACAGCTACAAAGCATGAATGTTCCCCATGTGGCACTAGGCTACATCCTCCACGGCTGAGATCATCTGCTCATTGTCTGTGAGCCGCTCCCTGAAATGATCCAGGTCTTGTCAGATCAGTCCAATGCTCGTCTAAAAAGTGATCGATTTTGGCTGCGAGGTGGTCACAACAGCTCTCGAAGGCCAGCAGGAGTACCTCTTTTTCTGAAGCCTCACATTCCGCATTCTTCGTCGCCATGGTTTGGGCACTCTTGTGCCTGACCGCAGTAGGCATCGCAATGTGCGAGCGATCCTCTAACAGGGAAGCTATACTAGGGCTGCCTTCTTGGTTTAACCGGGTTTTAGGGGGCATATCACGTGTCCAGGGAGCAAGTTAATCCATTTCATGCATGTGTGGCCCGCTATGGCACAGAAGGGTGGTGGTAACAGGATCAGGCTCAGCACAGCAAATCTTTTCACGTCACCATCTTGGTCCCCATGGTGGTTTTAATTTACTTGACAGGTAAAGGGCAATGGACTTTTGGTTGATAGTGTAACCAGAGGCTGACCCATATTGCTTGACTGTGTGAAACATCTCTGGAATAGCCCATTTAGAAATCGCTTTGTAGAGCAATATATCATCAGCAAAAGCCTTTAATTTAGTTTCAATTTCACCCATCCGAATACCAGTGAATGATGGGATCTGTTCTAGCAGATGTAGCAGGGGATCTCCAAGGTAAAAGGAGAGGTTCGCACACAGACTTGTTGAGGATCAGTGTACCGTTCATTGTCCCATAACACACGTACAAGCATCTGACCATACACAAGGTACTTGTACCTGTCTGATGGGACAATAAACGGTACAGTGGTTACAATAGCTTTGCGATCCTGCACCCGCAGGATAAAGTAGCAGGGGATCCAACGTCAAATTAAAAAGAAGGGGAGGAAGGGGGCAACCCTGTTTTATCCCATGCTGACAGGGCTAGAAAATTGATCATTAATTATAATGAAAGTTTGGGGATTTTGAAATATCTATTAGATAAACCTGATAAATGTGCAACCGAAAACCTGTCTGGTCATAACGAAGTTCAGAGCAGACCAAGCTATTTTATTGAAATACTTTTCTGCATCAAGACTTAATAGAACGCGTTTTGAGAATTGGGATCTTATCGTAGCCGCAAATGTCGTATGTATACCCACAGTTATATGGCATCCTTTTGTGAAACCCAATTGCGTTGGGGTAAGTAGCTGGGGCAACATTTGATTTTAAAGCGCAATTGGTCTGTAGGAGGCTATACCATCAACATTTTTATTTGGCTTTAAGAGAAGAATAGGCATCTGTAAAGTAAGGAATTAGGGCAGCGGTGGCGAACCTATGGCACGCGTGCCGGGCCCGGCACACGTAGCCTAATCTGCTGGCACGCCACCGCTGCTTATGAACTGGCTGCAGCGTCTACTAGACGCCGCCGCACCAGTTCATATCCCGCAGCCCCGCAGTCTCCCGGGAGGCAGAGCAAGGCAACGGCAAGATGGCTGCCGAAGCCCTGCTCTGGAGACTATTTGTGTCTCCAGTACAGGGCTTCGGGCGCCATCTTCCCGTAGCCCTGCACTCTGCCTGCCAGCGGCAGCGCGGGAGACTGAAGGAGGAACATCCGGGGGAGATGCGCGCCAGAACCCAGCCGAGAGAGAAGACTTCTGTCAGGTGAGTACATTACTTTTTTTTTCAGGTAAAATGCGGCCCACTGTGTTATTTTCTGGTAAAATGTTTTGTCACATTGTGTTTATGTCCTGTGACATGCTGCCCACTGTGTTTGTTTTCTGGTGAAATGTGGCCCACTGCGTTTTTCTGGTGAAATGTGGCCCACTGCGTTTGTTTTCTGGTGAAATGCTGCCCGCTGCGTTTGTTTTCTGGTGAAATGTGGCCCACTGCGTTTGTTTTCTGGTGAAATGCTGCCTGCTGCGTTTGTTTTCTGGTGAAATGCTGCCCGCTGCATTTGTTTTCTGGTGAAATGTGGCCTGCTGTGTTTGTTTTCTGGTGAAATACTGCCCTCTGTGTTTGTTTTCTGGTGAAATGTGGCCCCCTGCGTTTGTTTGCTGGTGAAATGCTGCCCGCTGTGTTTGTTTTCTGGTGAAATGTGGCCCACTGCGTTTGTTTTCTGGTGAAATGTGGCCCACTGCAGTTGTTTGCTGGTGAAATGCTACCCTCTGCGTTTATTTTCTGGTGAAATGCGGCCCACTGCGTTTGTTTGCTGGTGAAATGCTGCCCTCTGCGTTTATTTTCTGGCGAAATGTGGCCCACTGCGTTTGTTTGCTGGTGAAATGCTACCCTCTGCGTTTGTTTGCTGGTGAAATGTGGCCCACTGCGTTTGTTTTCTGGTGAAATGCTGCCCGCTGCGTTTGTTTTCTGGTGAAATGTGGCCCACTGCGTTTGTTTGCTGGTGAAATGTGGCCCACTGCGTTTGTTTGCTGGTGAAATGTGGCCCACTGCGTTTGTTTGCTGGTGAAATGTGGCCCACTGCATTTGTTTGCTGGTGAAATGTGGCCCACTGCGTTTGTTTGCTGGTGAAATGTGGCCCACATTGCATTAATTTCTGCTGAAATGTTGCACACATTGCGTTTATTTTCTGGTGTCTGGGGTAACTTGCTGCATTTATTATTAAGGGCTCATTCACACTACATAACGTATGCACGAATGCGATTTCATGCATGCGCTGCCAACGCACAGTGATCGCACGGAATGCACGTTGTGGTGCGCTAAAGCGTGGACGTCGGCAGCTGTACCCATCGGGGGAAACGTATGCGTTGTGCGTTAAAATGTTTCCAGATGCGTTACAACGTAACGCATGGGAACGCACACCTGTAGTGTGAATGGTAACATGAAAGTCTATTGACTTTCATGTTACCATATGAATCTTCCATTATGTGCGTTGCGTCAAAACTGACAGTGCAGCAAATAGTGTGAATGAGCCCTTAATGGTCATAGTTGGCTATATTTGCTGCTTTGGGGTTATGGCGGGTATAAATAGCATCATACAGTTTCTGCACACCCATGATGCGAATCCTCGTTTCACCACATCATGGCGGAAAACACTGCTTTCTTATGCCTCGCTGTTACATCATTATGTTAGCTCTGCCCATACAATATCATGGCCACGCCCCCCCCCCCCCCCCCGCCCCCAGTGGGACTCGGAGATAAAAAAGTCGATGTTAGGTCGCAGTTTGGGCACTCGGCCTCTGAAAGGTTAGCCATCACTGAATTAGGGGGTCATCTCTAAGGATATTATAGTAAGTCTAACAAGTTGTAATAATTTAAAACAATTCCACAAGGTTCCCATCCGAACGGGGGGGACTTATGATTTGCCATTGTTTTTATTGCCACTTCTATCTTCTCAGCAGTAATAGGATCGTTCAGAGGAGATCTTTGGGGTGATGACATTTTAGGCAGATTTGCTTCATCTAGGAGAGATTGTAGTAGAGGATTAGCGGGTTCAGCCTTGTATAACCTAGCAAAGAACTTTTCTATACGTGACACAATGTTCTTTGTGGTCCGTTCAATGGTTCCTGTCTCTGGGCTTATAATTGTGTAGATCCTGTATTTTTGAGTAAAGTATAGGGTTTAGCCATGTACTTTTAGGTCATAGAATATTGAGGAAGTGACAAAGCCCTCAAAATGAAAATGCAACTAAAAAAACAAACTCCTGGTCTACAAGCAACCAAAAAGAAAGGGGTTGCACATGTCACAAAAGAACACAAGGAGTGCTGCTTCCAAAGTTCAACAGTCAATATCAGCATTCAAGAGGAGGCGCCAGCGCACATTCAATAAAAAGCAGTTTTTTTTTCTTCAATTAAAAAACTTCAACACAACATGAATCAAAGCAGGCATGCTAAATGTTAATCACATAGTGTCCACACATATCTAATAAGCTGATCAATAATATACATTTTATTTCAGATTGTATTAAAACACTTGTTGTATTATTAGGCCAGAAGCCTTGTGCTGGCAAGTATGACCTGTGACCACAGGAGGCATCTAGAGATCCCCATCTAAATATAAAAGTGAAGTCATGTACATGTATTTTTAGAAATGTTATAAAAAGAACATCAATTGAGTCATATGTACTAATTCAGAAATAGTTTGGAAGTCCCCATATATTATTTCGGGAGAGAAAGTCTCTATAAAAGAGTTTTCAGACTGTATATTTTATCATTGCCTGATATCTTTGCTGACTGAAAACATCTTAGGCCCGAAAGCCTGCCTTCTCATAGACGCGATTCTGAAAGCCACATCAGAGAGGTAATATGCATTATTCTTGGTGAATTCATTGACAATTAGTTTATATAAACGTTAAAGACTTGTCATTTTTAAACTTCAGCAGTTTATTAAAGGACTTACGAGGCGAACACACAAAAAAAAAAAGTTAATTACCTCATGGCCATTGCAGTCCTCTTTGCAGACTATAAGCGCCTGGCCTGTCACTGTGTGGCCCTCTGTTAGCCTTATTCAAGCTGTAGTTCAGGTCCCGACCCTGCCCAGGGTCGCCCAATCAATTTGCGATCAAAAACGCCGCTTTAAAAAAATCCTGCGTCTGCGCAGTTCTTAGCCTTTAGTGCGGCTGCGCAGGTTCTCTGGCCTGTCCCCGGCCCGTCCTCGCTCCCTTCACTCAGCTCTGTACGTCATGTGGGCGTGCCCGCACGGCCGCCCACATGACTGTTTGAGGGACAAGTCAGCCGCGCCCCCTCAGCCGAGACAAGCAGCGCTGAGCATGGGGAGACGTGACTTGTCCCTCAATCAGTCATGTGGGCGGCCGTGCGGGCACGCCCACACGACGTACAGAGCTGAGTGAAGGGAGTTAGGACGGGCCGGGGACAGGCCAGAGAACCTGCGCAGCCAAACTAAAAGCTAAGAACTGCGCAGACGCAGGATTTTTTTAAAGCGCCGTTTTTCATTGCAAATTGATAGGGCTGAGTCGGGGCCTGAACTACAGCTTGGATAATGCTAACAGAGGGCCACACAGTGACAGACCAGGCGCTGATAGTCTGCTAGGAGCACTGCAATGGCCATGAGGTAATTAACTTTTTTTTGTGTGTTCGCCTCGTAAGTCCTTTAAGTTTTTCAGATAACTTTTTTTATGCTATACTTCATATACAATCAGTAAGCATTACTATTTAAATGCAATAACAAGCATTGGGACAACTACCAAGCTTTGATTGATTAAGATATATCTACTTTAAGTTCTTTATACAAGAAAAGAACTTCATATATCATTTTTAAGGATAAAGCTATATGGTGTGTACCATACACTGTACAATCGAGACAACAATTATCGATGAAGGATAAAAGCTACAGAAGAAGATTTGCTATATTGAAATGTACTTGTTTCACTAAAGGAACTTTTAAAATGTATTTTTGGATGATGGACAACAACTGGAGAGATGTATATTCCTGTATATATTTGCCTTATTTTTCATAACAATATAATTTTATAAAATTCATCAGCTGAGTGTTGCATATTTTTTCCAGAGGTAAACCTGTTAACCTATAAATATTCTGTTTATAGTAAGCAACGCACCCACTACTGACTAATCTTGATTATGATGACCTTAAAGAGACACTGAAGCGAAAAAAAAAATATGATGTTATGATTTGTATGTGTAGTACAGCTAAGAAATAAAACATTAAGATCAGATACATCAGTCTAATTGTTTCCAGTACAGGAAGAGTTAAGAAACTCCAGTTGTTATCTCTATGGAAAAAAGCCATTAATCTTTGCGACTTTCAAAGTCGTGGAGAGGGCTGTTATCTGACTTTTATTATCTCAACTGTTACTAAACAAATTCCTTTTTCTCTGACAGAGGAGAGGTCATTCGTTCAGACTGCTCTGAAAGAATAATTTTGAATGCAGAGTGTTGTGTAATCTGCACATATTATAGAATGATGCAATGTTAGAAAAAACACTATATACCTGAAAATAAAAATATGAGAATATTTTCTTTGCTGCTAATCTTCTAGCAATTATTCATAGTACACAACCAATTCATTATATCATATTTTTTTTTTCGCTTCAGTGTCTCTTTAAGGCTGGCCCTTTAAGGTAGTTAATAATCATTTTAAGCAGATATCAATCAGATATTTAACACTACAACCCTCGGTTCCCCGCCACCGGCACCGATCAATTATTTGTCTAACAAGACGAAAAGTGCGTGTTCCCGTTCGCGTCTCTGGGAGCTTACTGCGAAGGTGCAATACAAGGTTTTCTCGTTCTGCGCTTGCGATCCCAACTGCAATTCACCATGTACCAGCGGTGTTTGCATTTCGGGCCCTATTTGCCGTCATGAGAGGTCTGGGGCCTACAATCTCAGCCACCTTGCTAGACACAGTGAGTACTCTTGCAGTTGATCCCATTCGGTCTCATATCTTTTGATTAGACATACAGTTTCCTCCCTTCTGATGATTCCTAATTTGGGGAATAAAAAGATCATGGCGATCCAAATTCCAGGCCTTTTCCAACGCTTTCCGCAATGTGGAATGCAGATATACACTGGTGTGAAAGTGCTTATACATGAGTGCTCGAACATAAAATCGCCCTCACACGAACAGTTCCTCTGCAACCGAAAGAACTGTCCATAGGGGATTCCTTACTTCAAAGATGGTGGGTGATGGCTGGTGGCGTGGAGGATAGTATTTACCGTCGTATTTTTCTGATCGGATGAGGACACCACTTTTGTCCCCTGTACTTATAACAAGAGATCTGAAACAGTGATCGCTTGGCCCACAACATGAGTACCCTTTATGTTTCTGCCATTCACATTCAGTCTATCCATGAACTCATCAAGCTCATCAGTGGTTCCACTCCATATCACCAGCACATCGTCGATGTAGCTAATCCATAGGGCGACGTGTTTCGAACTCTTGGCTTGGGAATGCATCCTCGTGTTTACATAATAAATAGTAAAACTTTATTTGGTTGCAGGGCCGAATTCTTCCTGCCACTGGGGAAATTTGCCTTCCCCAGCTTGGCAGGCTCGGCAAGGTATGTGGAGGCAGCGATCTTTCATACATACCTGTCCGGAGAGCTTCTTCCTTCTCCACTGCGGCGACGTACCGCCAACATGTCTTCTCTGTTCCGATCACATGATATGAGGTGATTGGGATCCAGGAGACTATGTCAGCATTACAGCCTCACTCAGTGGTGAAAGAGGGGTGACGGAAGAGTCTCTTCCATCACCCCTCTTCCATCACTGGGTGGCGCTGCAACGCTGACACAGTCTTCTGTCATATCATGTGATCAGATGTGATCAGGACCCAGAAGACCTGCCGGAAGTTCAGAGCCGCTGGTGGAGGAAGAGAAGAAGCTGTCAGGAACAGGTAAATATAACTGCTTACTGCCACACACTCGTTTGTCTGCACTAGGCAACCAAACAACATATGTCGACAGAGGCTCACACTGCACCAGCAGCTTTTAAACAACGCATTTTGTTTAAAGCTTCTAATGGGTTAAAATTGACTCAACAAGGAAAGCATTGTGCAATACAGTTCCAGGATCTCTCTCATTAAGAAAAAAGGACAGAGTCCGGACCCTGGGGGTGCCGCTAATTCAGACAGCACACCAAAAACATCTTGGGTGTCCTGCACAAAAGAGGTAAAAGCCTGGACAAAGGGCTTTAGTTTCTCGTCAATAAATTGCTCCTGCGCAAGGATGACAACAAAAAAAAAAAAATACATTTGGCACCCGTACACTAAATGTACTGTACAGCGAGGGCTGTGGAGTCTGAGTCGAGGAGTCAGAGCAATTTTTGGCTACCTGGAATCGGTGGTTTCATAAACTGAGGAGTCAGATGATTTTTTTTTTTTTTTTTTT
Organism: Hyperolius riggenbachi; assembly: GCF_040937935.1. Classification (NCBI taxonomy): domain Eukaryota; kingdom Metazoa; phylum Chordata; class Amphibia; order Anura; family Hyperoliidae; genus Hyperolius; species Hyperolius riggenbachi. The sequence goes on along the minus strand of NC_090646.1, from coordinate 301,528,904 downwards.
TTTTACAAACTCCACAGCCTTGTGTAAATTTAACACCTTTTCATCTGAGCAAAGCCTGGCACCATGGTAAATACTTTTCTTTATATTCGTCCTGGGCAAGCATCTATTCAGCTCCAAAATAGCACCAAAATCGCAAACGCAGGAAAAACACAGAAAAATCGCAATCACTGAAAGATCTACTTCTTCCTCCTTGGCTTAGAAAATAAAGTTATCAGGTTAGGAACACTTTTAAAAATGCTTGACATTATGAATAATAATTTTTTAGGGATGTACCTTATGGTTTTCAATATTTTATTTAAGGGATCCTAAGCAGTAGCTACAATAAAAAAATTTCACTTGCCTAGCGCCTCCTCCAGCCCACCGTAGGCCGTGAGGTCCCTCGCATCTTCCAGGCTCCTGTCCCTCCGGCGGCTCCCATTACCGGCGACATCCGGGCCGGGTGTCGGGCGACTCTTCCTGGATCTTCACGCTCGTCGTCATCACGGCCGCCGGTGTGACAGGTCTGCATACGCGCAGTTTAGAGGTAGAAAACCGCGCATGCGCAGACTTGTCACACCGGCCGGCGTGATGACAACGAGCGTGAAGATCCAGGAAGAGTCGCTCGACACCCAGCCTGGGAGCCGCTGTAAGGACACGGACAGGAGCCAGGAGGATGCCGGGGGAGCATGAAGCCTATGGTGGGCTGGAGGAGGCCCAAGGTAAGTTAATTTTTTATTCTAGCTACTGCTCGGGGTCCCTTTAACTGATTTTCCTCCTGCTTTGAATATAAAAAAAATAATAACTCTGGATCCCACAGCCCTCCCCAGCTACTGACAAGACTAACTTCTCCCCTTTTCTCCAAATTATTAGAATGCCATGTCCATGCAGAATTGACTACCGGTAATTATTAAAATATTCTCTAACTCACTGCGCAATCAACTTCAGTATGGTTTTTTGCTCCAACCACTTTGGCAATATCACCCTCACAAAAGTTGCTAATGATCCCCTAAGGCTTTGTTCACGTCTAAAATCAAAATCGCTGACAGACGCGTTTTGCAATTTTGAGAGTGATTTTTTCCCCTCCCGGTGGTTACCTGCGCACTGTGATTTTGTGTAAAGCACTTTTCAAAGTGCTTTTGCAGAGCGATTTCTTTTTGACTCTTTGACCTGGAAAAGAGTGAATACAAGGTATTTATTCTTAAAGTCACAAACGCGATTTTTTGAGCGATTTTCCTATACCTTCCATTGTAGAAAATTGCCCAAAAAATGGTGCAGGCAGAGCTTTGGAAAGCTGAGGAAACTAGCAGATATGAACAGTCCCATAAGGATTCATTGCACAAGCGCTTTTAAGGCAATTTTCAAAATTGCTGGTGCTTAAAAAAATAGCGAAAACGCCCTAGGTGTGGACAAGCCCTAACAGCCAAAACCAAAGGTCATTACTCAAGCCTCATCCTTCTTTATGTATCCTCTGCTTTTTAGTTTCAAACATTTTATTGAAATTTTCTTATAAAGTATAACAGCTTTGATATGATCCCTTAGCAAAGGGCATTTCGCTATTGTATATATAACAATAACAACATGTATTAACAAGAACAGTACATGCAGGTTACAATAAAGGTCTGAGTTGTTAGAACCCGGGAAGGCGAGCAAACCCCCTAAAAGGAGAGGGCAGAGGACCGCAGTCCCAGCGATTGTGATGCTGAAAGCCAGGGTTGCCACATTCGTGTGAATGATAATGCATTATCATTAAGGATTGCTAACATCCTTTCTGATAGGAGTATATCTTTAATAATGGTATCTGTTGAATCGAGTGAAAGGGTCGGTTTCAACCACTGGCGGGCGATATGAAGTCTGGCCGCTTTGGCCACATGTTGGGCGAGCCTATGGTGTGGATATTTCCATTTCAAGGGCTTGTGTCCCAGTAGGAGTTGTAGTGGGTCGGGAGAGAGGGATGTTTCGAGAGCCGTGCTTATAGCTGAGGTGACTTGGGCCCAGAATATCTTTACTACAGGGCAGAACCACCAGATATGTGGGAGATCACCTAGCTGGCCGCAACCCCTGAAGCACAATGGAGATCTGTCCTTGGAGATGGAGTGCAATTTCTGAGGCGTGATATAGGTACGGTGCAAAATTTTGTAATTGGTTTCGATATGTGTATAATAGTTGCTACCTTTTGCTAGCGTGAGGCACCATTTGGTCCATTGCTTTGTGGTAAATGTTTGGCCCAGGTCTTCCTCCCAAGCTAGCATTGAGCGTGATTTGTCAAATTGAAGGGGTTGTGATATTATTGAATAGAGATAAGATATAAGGCCTCCTGTCAGGGGTCTCAGAGCACACCAGTGTTCATATGTGGTGCGGGTTGAGGAAATAGGAGAGGGTTGTGTAAGATTTTTCAAGTAATGGTAGATCTGGAGCGCTCTGAAATATTCTTTCGGTAGAAAGGATATATGGTAGCTAAACTCATGCCAATTCTGGAGTTTGTCATTCACTAAGAAATTATTCACAGTGCATAAATTGTGGGAGGACCACCATTGGAAGGGGCGCGAGTCCCAGCCTGGTGGAAAATCGGGGTTTCCAAAGATGGAAAGCTGGAGAGGGACCTTAGATTGAAGATTTTTGGTAAATCTCAGTCTGTACCATATAGATAGGGAGTGAGCCGTTAGGGGCGACACTTTTTTATATCTTGCTGCAGAGGAGCTTGGGGCCCACCGCAGTGCTGTTACGTTAATTGGTGTTAATAGGTCGTTTTCTATGTCTGCCCATAAGGGGCGGTTGTTAGGGGAATGCATTTGGGCGAGCTGAGCAATTTGGGCTGCCCTATAATAGCTATATAGGTCCGGTACTCCCAGGCCACCCCTCTCTCTATTGAGGGTCATGACACTCTGCCTTATTCTGCTTTTTTTATTGTTTGCGATAAACTTAAATATAGCAGTTTGCAAATCCCTAAGGGCTGCTTTGGTTATCTGAATTGGGAGTGAACGAAATAGGTAAAGAAGCCTAGGTAATAGATTCATTCTAACAGAGTTAATGCGCCCAGTCCACGAGATCGGATATGGAGTTCCATTTTGCCAGATCCTCCTTCAGCCCGGACAGCATTGGCTTGTAATTTAAGGCAAACAGGTCTGCCGGGTTAGTAGATATCTTGATGCCCAGGTATGTGATATATTTTGATTGGATAGATAAGCCCAGTCTATTTGCCATAGCTTCTGCACTTTGTTTTGGTAGGTTTGTGAAAAGCACTTCGGATTTGTTAATATTTAGGGAGAGGCCAGATATTTGTCCAAATTGCTTCACTAATTGGAGCAAGTTCAGAATGGAAGTGTGCGGAGAAGAGAGGGTCAGTAACAGGTCGTCAGCAAACAGGTTTGCTTTGTATTCAGAATTTTTGACACGTATGCCTTGAATATCGGGGGAAGAGCGGATTTATTGGCTAGGGGTTCAATTATTAATGCGAAGATGGCCGGGGATAGGGGGCAGCCCTGCCTTGTACCTCTTTGAATAGGGATGGGGGTTGGCGCGTCGGTAGGGAGTTTGAGATAAGCTGTAGGGGCTGAGTAAAGGCATTTGACAGCTTGAAGAAAGGAACCAGAGATTCCTGCCTTTAGTAAGGTGGAATGCATGAAGGACCAGTCTATTGTGTCAAATGCCTTTTCCATATCCAAAGAGAGTAAGGCGAAAGGAGTCTTAGAGGCTTTGACTATATGTAAGAGGTTGATTACTTTTCTAAGGTTGTCAGGGGCCTGTCTGAGCGGGACAAAACCCACTTGGTCTCTGTGTGTTAGAGGACCTAATACCTTATTTAGTCTGGCTACTAATATGGCCGTTAATAATTTATATTCGAGATTCAGGAGAGATATAATAATAATAATAATAATAATTCCTTTTTTTGTATAGCGCCTTTCTCCTGTCGGACTCAAAGCGCTTGCGAGGCAGCCACAAGAGCGCACTCAGTAGGCAGTAGCAGTGTTAGGGAGTCTTGCCCAATGAACTCCTTACTGAATAGGTGCTGGCTTACTATGGGTCTAAAGTTCTTGATGTCTAGGGGGTCTCTTTTGGATTTGGGAATAACTACTATGGTTGATTGTAGGAACTCTGGCGCTGGAGTTTTACCATCCAAGATGGAGTTAAAAATTTTCTTAAGATGGGGTATGAGAATTTTTTTAAACTTTTTATAGTAGATTGCCGAGAAGCCGTCAGGGCCTGGGGCTTTACCGTTCTTTAATTTTTGTAATGGCAAGGAATACTTTGAGGTCGGAAATTGGTGCATTAAGGGATGAGGCCTTGTCAGGCAATAGTACCGGGATTTTCAGGTTTAGAAAAAAGTTGTCAGTAGGGGCCTCCGTCGGTGGTGCAGGTTTAGCTGCGTACAAGGATTTATAGTAGTTTGCAAATTCTGTATGTATCTTAAGAGGATCAGAAGTGATTGTACCTTGTTTAGTTTTAATTTGTAGTATTTTATTGTTGGAATGAGCTTGTTTAAGCTTTCTGGCCAACCATGTATTTGGCTTGTTATACTGAGCATATATCTTTGACCTGGTCCATCTAATTGCCTTCTCCGTCCTGGCCGAAAGGAGTATATCTATCTGGCATTGAGTTTCTTGTATCTGCTTATACAGGTATCTAGAGGGAGTGGAGGCATAGGCTCTTTGTAACTGGGAAAGCTTATGTTCCAAATTCAGCTGTTTTTCAGTTTTGAGTTTTTTCTTTTGTGAGGCTAGTTTTATAAGTTGGCCTCTGTCGGCTTATGGGCTAGCCACAGAATATCAGGTTTTATGTGAGGTGTATCATTTAAGCGGAAATAGTTAGCTAAGTGTTCCTCCAACTCTAGAACCACTTCATCATCAGACAGAAGGCTCTCATTGAGTCTCCAAGGGGGACGTGCAATGGGGGTTGTAAGGGAGGAACATGCCGTCCATACCATGTCGTGATCCGACCATGAGCTAATCATGTGTCTAGCGTAGACTAAATTCGGTATCAGGGTAGCGGATATTAGTATGGCATCGATTCTGGAGTAGGTGTGGTGGGTGGCAGAAAAAAAAGGTATAGTTGCGGGAGACCGGGTTGTGTTCCCTCCATGTGTCGACAAGGTGGTAATCTGAGAGGACTTTGTTCAGGCATTTAGAGAGAGTCTTCTGCCTAGATGACGGCGGTTGCTGGGATCTGTCTAGGGCTGGGTTGGGGGCTATATTGAAATCGCCTGCCCATATAGTTGAGTGTTGTGGGAAATTATCTAATTGCCTGAGAGCTGCGTTGATAGCTGTCATAGGGGCTTCTGGAGGGGCGTATAGATTAACCAGGCATACCTTATGAGATTGTAGGGTACCTACTAGTATTACATAGCAACCTTCATCGTCTGTGATACATTTATCGAGGACAAATGGCAGAGAGTTCTTTAGTAGCGCCATAACTCCTCTATGTTTTGTATTAGCAGAGGATGTAAAAAATCTTTGGTATTGGTTATGAAAGTACTTAGGGGATGATGTTTTCGTGAAGTGCGTTTCCTGTATACACAGTAAATCTGGGCTACATTTTTGATAATCTAAAAAGGCTTTTCTACGCTTGAGTGGGGAATTTAAGCCCTTTGCATTATGAGATATTATATTAACTTGATCCATAGTGGACAGTTTAGGTAATGCTTTAAATTTGTAGTAAAAGGCCCAGTGGGTACCGCGCCCCTCCCCCTCCCAGGGGCCGCGCCCCACCCGCCAAGGTCCACCTGCAAAAAGAAAACCTGCACATAAACATTTAAACATGACAGTAACAATGGCCAACGTGGCCAAACAGTAATGTTAGCACAAGTAAACATTATTAAAGAGGGAAATATCCTCAAAGCAATGAGGAGAGCTGAAGGCGATATTATGTCACCGTCGGCTCTGCTCATTTGTTGGGGGCAGCAATGGTCTCCTCGGTCTCTTCCAGCATATTTTAGAAGTTATTGTTTAGATTTAACAGTAAAAAGACAAATGGTATAACATTCGTGGTCCTACAGCACCATCTAGTGGGCTATTATTGCTAGTACATCAAAATAGATTATATTTGAGTGAGGAAATGGACCTGAGATGATGTATATTAGGTGGGGATAGAAAGAGGAGAAGAACAGGAATATGAATATTAGGGGGATACATTTATGAGCTCATGCATACTATCAGCGGATTGTTAATGACTTTTGTTCATTTATGATCATACAGATAACGGTTCGTATGCATTGAGAGGTATTTTAGAGTTTATCAGGAACCGTTATAACTCAGGAGCCAAACCCACTTTCCTTCTTCAAACCCACCTCAGTGGGGGCTGCTCCTATCGTCTTGATCTTCTATCGAGAGTGATAGCTAAATATAGCCCAGGCGGTGGGCCCTAAGACCCCTGATCTTCTTATGGTGATATTTAAAAGAAGTGAGGCTTGGGCTTATGGGAATTATGGAGACTATGGATATTCCATAAGTGGTGAGAGTCTATAGAAATTCTGGTCTGTACAGAGTAAGTTGCAGAGTCTATTTTTTTTTTTGGGGGGGGGGGGGGGGGGGGGAGTTCTATTTTGGGAATGCAGGGGGAATACTCATGAGGCCAAGTGCATAGGTTAATCAGTTCCTTACGGATTCAAGTTCCAGTGTGATCTGATCAAGGTGCTCTGGTCATCAGGAATAAGGCCTGTAGGAGATTGTAGAGCTACCAGCTGTAGTATATCAGATGTTGAATCTCGATGATTGTGATGGGCGAAGACGGTGCCTTCTGGAGGCCCAGACTCGAGCCGGTCTTGCTTGTTGTTGAGGTAGCGACGTGGATGGCATTGTTTTCATTTGAATACCTGCCTGCTCTAGGTGCCGGCGTCCCACCTCCAGTGAGCAGCTAGCGTACGTAGTGCCATTATAGGTAAAAATTAGAGAGAAGGGGAAACCCCACTTGTACCTTACCGAGGCTTTCTGGAGTGAAAGTGTCACTGGACGGAGATTCCTACGGCGCTGGATTGTTGATGGGGCTAGGTCGGCATAGAGCTGGACCCTTTCCGGAGCTCCTGGGAGAACCGTGATATTTCGGGCGGCATCAAGGATGAGGTCGCGGACCTCCTCATACTGAAGCTTCAAGATTACATCTTTGGGTAAGTCCGGGTTGCGAGGTCGAGCCAGGGCACGATGAATCCGTACTATGCGGAATTGAGCCTGGTCCACTTGTGGAAGGAGTGCGCTGAATATGTTTAAGGCCGCAGGTTTCAGATCCGTAAGACTCTCTGGTAGGCCTCTGATGCGGATGTTGGCCCTTCTGCTGCGGTTCTCCACATCTTCAAGTTTAAGTTCGAGTATCTCTATCTTCTCTGCCTGTTGGTCGATTTGGAGCTTGTCTGCCTCCTGGGCATCTGCCATGTCGTCTACTTGCTTCTCCACCTCGTCCACTCGGTGTCCCAGATCTTTGATCTGGTCAGTGATGTTCTTGACGGCCTCCTTCAGCTCGAGTCTAAACACGCGCTGGATGTGTGTAATAAGGTCCTCGTGTTGAGGAGGGAGTTGGAGGGTCGCATCCAGGTCGGGGTTGAAGGCTGGTGGGGAGGAGGTCTGTCTATCCGGGGTTGATGGAGCGATCGAGAGGCCAGGTTGTTCGTGTCCGCCATCTTGGAGTTGTTTGGGCGGTGGCCGGACTGTGGCGGAGTTTTAGATGCAGGTGCGGGAGTGGATGTTTTTTGTCCTTCTTTCTCCCTTCCTCGTCCCGACATGTTGGAGGAACAAGGTTCCGTTGTTAGAAGGCTGTAGGAGCACTAGAAGTCTCTGATTTTTCGCTGGAAGACAGCCGAGGTACGGAGCGGCAAGGATTTACATGTGTCCTTACCAGCGCCGTGCATGCGCCCCGTATCCTCTGCTTTTTACATTGTTGATCACAATCTCCTCCTCCAGACACATGGAGCCCATACATGGTACAATATTTTCATTTTTTCTGATTAGATAATTTTGTTCGATTATTTCATTAAATTGAACATAAAGATCTTTCCAACATGACCGATCAGATGTTTATCGAAAAAAATGGATAACAGTTTTTTTTCTTGATCAAAAAAAATATATATATTTTCAACTGTCGTACTATTCAATCGTTTTGGTTGAATAAATGGGAAAAATCAAACATTTTTTTGAACCGTGTATGAACACCATTATGCATTAGGAGCCTTGCTCTTTCCTGGATGTCTTCCTACTTTTCTCGAAGGTCTTTCACTGACTCTTATTCGGACTACATCTCTCCTTGTCCGCTATCTGTTGGGGTACCTCGGGGCTTGGTCCCTTGTATGCTTCTATTTTCCATCTATATGCAAGGTCTCTGCAACTTAAAGGGATACTGTAGGGGGGTCGGGGGAAAATGAGCTGAACTTACCCGGGGCTTCTAATGGTCCCCCGCAGACATCCTGTGTCCGTGCAGCCAGTCACCGATGCTCTGGCCCCGCCTCCAGTTCACTTCTGGAATTTCTGACTTTAAAGTCAGAAAACCACTGCGCCTGCGTTGCCGTGTCCTCGCTCCCGCTGATGTCACCAGGAGTGTACTGCGCAGACACAGACCATACTGGGCCTGCGCTGTGCGCTCTTGATGACATCAGCGGGATTGAGGACACGGCAACGCAGGCGCAGTGGTTTTCTGACTTTAAAGTCAGAAATTCCAGAAGTGAACCGGAGGCGGGGCCAGAGCATCGGTGAGTGGCTGCACCAACACAGGATGTCTGCGGGGGACCATTAGAAGCCCCGGGTAAGTTCAGCTCATTTTCCCCCGACCCCCCTACAGGTGCGACAAAAATTAAACAGATATTACTCACCTGGAGCTTCTTTGAGCCCATAGAAGCCGTCTCGTGCCCTTGTCACAGCCCCGGTCCTCCTCGTTGTCCCACTGGCCGCCCGTGAAGATCGCGGCCCTGCCAGCAGGTCGGGTCTTCTGCGCCTGCGCGGGGATACCTTCCCCCGCGTCCACGTCATCTGGCACATACTGCACCTGCGCAGTACGCTCCAGATGAGAGCGGAAGAAATGCCAGAGCAGGCGCAGAAGACTCGGCCCAGCAGGACAATGCAGAGGACTGGGGCTGTGGCGAGGGCACAGGACTCCTGCTATGGGCTGGAAGAAGCCCCAGGTGAGTAAAATCTGTTTAATTTTTGTCGCATTGGAAGTCCTTTAATAAACTCATTTGGTTTTCAATACCACCCATACGCTGATGGCACTTACCTTCTCAGCCCGTGGCCTTAATTCCCAATTACGCACTCCTAACTGCCTGTCTGCTTCAATATATGTATGAGAAATGAATAAACATTGTCAGTGAAACTTTAAACTTAGAAATGTAACCAGTGACATACACAAAAAAAAAACGATGGGATTCCAGTAGTCCTATTTAGAGCTATCTATAAAGGGTATTTTCATTAATATGGCTCTGTAGGGGAAAACTCGAAACACCCAGAGCTACATATTGCCCTGAAAGCTAATGGTGAACCAGAACTCCCAAGAGCCATATTAATCCATGGCATGCACTGATGAGGATCAACCAATCCAAAACAGTCTGTATGCATGTTGAATTAGTTTGACTCTGTAATATTAACAAGCTGAAACATAATTTCATTGCAGCGGGTTTGGAGGTGTGTTTAGCTATCACGGAAAACAAAGAGATGATTTGCATATCCAGCAGTGATGCACTGTGAGACACCTCAGAGCTCACTCCAACCTGAATAATCGCAAATACCTTCTGTTTTAAGAAGCCAAACTTCTCTTTTGCACAGCATTTTAGTGAGGAGGCATTTTGGTCTTGTTCAGCCCATTTCATAATCCTAGGAGTTCTGGTTCACCATGAGCTTGCTGGGCAATCTGTAACTCTGGATGTTTCAAGTCCTACCGCATAGAGCTATATTAATACATGCCATGCACTGCTGAGGATCAACCAATCCTAAACAGGATGCTGGATTAGTTTGGCTCTGTAATATTAACAAGCTGACGCATCATTGCATTCCAGGGATTCTAGAGTTGTGATTAGCTATCAGGAACAACAAAAAGATGATTTGCATATTCAGCAGCGATTCGCTGTGGGATCTCAGAGCTCATTCCAACCTGAATAATCACAAATACCTTCTATTTTAGGAAGGCAAACATCTGTTTTGCTTAACAAACAAAAACAATGACTTTCAAGTACAGAATAATTTTTACTATTTACCTTTTGCCAATGTTGGGTACTGAATGGGCAGCTTCGGAGTCTGTGGGGAAAGAACATTAAATAAATATAGTAAGCACAAGCTCCTGAAGACTTAATGTACACAAATAACTTACAGAGACTCTGTAACAAAAAAAAACATCCCCTGGGGGGTACTCACCTCGGTAGGGGGAAGCCTCCGGATCTTAATGAGGCTTCCCCTGTCCTCCTGTGTCCCACGTCGGACTCGCTGCAGCCCACGGAACGCACAGGCAACAATTTGTTGCGCTGTGCAATATTTACCTTTTCTGGCTCCAGCAAGGGTGCTGTTGCGGCTCTTCTGACAGAGATAGGTGGAAATAGCCAATCTCCATTGGGTCCGCTCTGCACGGTAGAGAGGCCCGACGGAGATCGGCTATTTTCACCTATCTCCGTGCAGAGAACCGGTACTGCGCCTGCGCTGGAGCCCGGGAGGTAAATATTTACATCCACGCCGTTCCGGGAGGATTTTCTCCGCCGACGTGGGACACAGGAGGACGGGGGATGCCTCGATAGGATCCGGAGGCTTCCCCCTACCGAGGTGAGTACCTCCCAGGGTACGTTTTTAGTTACAGTTCCTCTTTAAAGAAAGTAATGATAAAACAAGAACATTGATACGATTTTAAGTTCAGTTCAGTAATATAGTATTACTATTTTATAGTGATTAAGAAAATTATTAGAATCACTAAATATTTACCCCAGATGAAAATGGTATGCCAATTTTATTTTTCCCAGCTGTGATGGTACATGCAGGGGTATGTGGACTGCATCGTGGCCAATAGTGCCAAGTGGTCTCCATCTTTGCTTATAACAGTGCCGTATGTATGTTTGTATAGTATTTCCTCTGCTTTCAAGCGTCAAGTGTTGAGGACTAGGCCTTGTAATAGTAGGTGATGAGTAGATATCCTGCAAGAACCTTACACCTATGAAAGCATCAGCTTTGCTTCACAGTATTACCTTCCCTGAAGGTTATGATGCTAGGGCGACATTACAAGGCCGAGGCTATAGAGCAGCGTCATTACCCAGCAGGCTAGTAACATGTCCTGTTGCTATGTAGTAGGTGGAGGGTAGACGGCGGGCAGTGACATCATGCAGGAGCTGGGTGCGTGGTGAGAACAATGCTCTTAGCCTGCGATTGGCCAAATCAATCTGCCAGACTGATTACTGATCAAGGCTTTAGTCTTCTGTGTACTAAGCAAATAAAATAGTCCAGCCCGTGGGCCAAATGCAGCCCATAATTTTTGTGATGGCACCCAAAGCTCTCTACAGTTTTTGATTCCATGCGGCCCGAACGCCATAGCTGCAGTGCCGCATGCAAAGACCAGCAGCAGTAAAAGCCACAGATTAGCAGCTGCCACTGTGCTAACTGCACTTGGTATATGGGTTATTACCCATAGAAATGTTTTGGCAAAATGTCACAAGCATAGTGTACCCAACAGCAGTTGGCAAAAAAAATGTGTTTAATTTCGTTAGACATGTCATAGCATGCAAACTTAATGCCTCAAATATCATATCCTTCAGTGCAGTGGATATGTGAATGTCGCTGGATTTATAATCTTAAAGCCACAAGGTCCCCAGACTTAAATGATAATTTAAAATATGCTCCATTCTTGTAACTTCCAGCTGGACTGTGGCCCCTTTTTGGAGTGTGCCCTTCTGACCTGTTTTGGGGGTGGGGGGATGGAACGCCCTTCCCATGGGGGACTCTTGGGGTGGGGGCCCACCAGCAGCTCCTCAATATGGTCTGTGAAATTTCATTGCATTAACAGACCTCTGTGTGAGAAAACGCGGAAAAGCCGCCGGTTTGCACGCGTAGGCCTACATCCACTAGTATGGCTGAACGCGGAGAAACTGCCGCATGCTCTGATAGCGGTGCCGCCGGTTCCGCGTCCAGTGCGGCAGGTGCTTTACAACACGTCTGGTGTGGCTGGGACTGATAGTCCACACAGGTTCAGAAGGACGCGCGCGCTGAGAGGCAGAACTTTTATGACAGCCAGAAGGGAGTCAGCTGACCAAGCCGGTCAGCTGACGATTCAACCAGTTCCCATTGGTCCAGCACTTAGGGAAGGCGTTGGAGAGCGCTATACTCTATATACGCTGGGTGCTGGTCATTCTCTGGTTGTCTGCCGTTGCGATCACTACGTGGAAGCACTCAGACCTATTGTCAGATACTGTGTTACCATTCCGTTATACTTCAGACTAGTTCCAGGGTGTTGATGATCAAGGACCTCACACCCAAGATTAGGAATCTGAGTTACCATTCTGTTATATACCAGAATAGTTCCAGGGTGCTGATGATCACGGAGCTCACACCCAAGATTAGGCATTGTTTATTATCTGTTATGACTTTCTGCTTTCCTGACTACTCTTCTGATCACTGATTCGGTACTTCGCTATATCTGATACTCTGTTGCCATTGCCAAACCCTGCGTTCCTTAGGATTACCGAACCAGCCTTCTGTCTGTGTACTTTATCTGTCTGTGTGTTGCCGACCTGGCTTGCCCGACCTCGAGAACTATCTCCCAGTTAGGAGATAGTTCACAGATCAGTTAGTGACACCTTCCTTGGTGTCACTCACGCTCTGGCCCTTCCTACCCCCAGCCTGACTCCTCCCTTCGGGAGAGTCTCTGGCTACTGGAAGGAACTTGTTCTCTTGTGCAGTATTCCTTACTGCTTTTGTACCTGTACTCCAGGTATTGTCCTCAAAGTATTACTGTTGCACCCAAACACTCATACCTCAGGTGTCCAGCGGTTAGTGATATATCTGATTATCGGTGATACTGCAGATCATCAATAATCGGGTATATGGGGGGGTAAGGGACCCCCGTTTAGCCGCGGGATATCAGCGTTTTAGCAGGGGCACACATGCCCCTGCTGAATATAAGCACTGAAGCGAGATTTAGTCTCGCTTCAGTGTCTCTTTAACCACTGCTAAATCTTAAGTGCGACTCTTTTACCGTTTGAATCACATTTTCTCCAATTATACCATAACTCAGCGGATCTCAGACAGATCATATAAAAACCAGCATTTTACATTCAGTCATCATGTTCTGAACCAATCGATAGCAAAGTTGCTTGGGCTGACACCTTCTCTGCCGAGGGATTTGATATTTCAGGTATAGAAGGTGCCAGATCAACACTTTGGCCTAGTGCACACCAGAGCGGTTCGGCAGCGTTTTCAGATCAGTTTGCGGATGTGGAAACGCTTGGGTAATGTATTTCAATGGGCTGGTGCACACCAGAGCGGGAGGCGTTTTGCAGAAACGCATACTCCCGGGCTGCTGCAGATTTTGGATTGCGGAGGCGTTTTTGGCTCCAATGTTAAGTATAGGAAAAACACAAACCGCTCTGAAAAACAGCACTTCAGAGCGGTTTTGCAGGCGTTTTTTGTTACAGTAGCTGTTCAGTAACAGATTTCATGTATTGTTACAGTAAACCTACTACACCAAAAATGCTTCACAAAACCGCAAAATGCTAGGAGAAACGCTACAGAAAAATAAGAAAAAGCATTTCAAAATCTGCTAGCATTTTGCGGATCTGCTAGAGGTTTTTGGTGTGCACCAGGCCTTTGTGGACCAGATACCTCCCGTTCAGGTTTAAGGCATATCTGATAATTTTGACATGTTTGGCATCTATGGAACATTGATTCATTTAGTAAAATGTCTGAATGACTTATTCTTTCATATCAAGGGGAATTAAAAGTCATTCTCTCTACCTCTCATCAGGCTAGAGCAGGAATGTGGACCTAATGATTTTATAAGGGGATCTGTTCTTCTCCTTATCTTTAAAACTAGGATGGAGAGACTGAGATGGCTGCCTGATCTCAGAGCTGCGTACCACCGGGAGAACATAAAGCTGATACCGCCGTTCAAGCCTCGCAGTGCGCCCGCTATAGGCAACATCCGATAGGGGAGACTCTGCTGCACCCAGTAAGCCATGGCACAGAGCACGAGAAACAAAACTGGGTTGAAAACTAACACAAACAAAACCGCCGGGGAGTCTGCCAAGATGGCGCCCGCAGTGTCTCCTGAACACGAGACTGAGGATGGCCTGGAGAACACCCCTCCTGCACTCTACATAGACCACCCTGCCTCTCCTCCTGATCAGATCACCCTCGAGGAGCTGCGATCAATCATCCGGCAAAAAGTTGTTGATGCCAACAAACAACTTGGATGCGAGCTTCTACGTGAAATCAGGCTCCTCGGTCAAAGAACCGCAGATACGGAAGCCCGCCTTGATAAAGTTACAACGGTTCTGGAGGGGCACGAGGAGGACATCGAACAAGTACAGTCAGAGGTACGTCTCTTACACGATAAGTGGGAAGACTGGGAAAACAGGTCACGGAGGGAGAATATAAGAATACGCGGCATCCCAGAATCTGTGCAAGAGCTGCAAGGATTCGTTACTGACCTTTTCCAGGAGCTCTCACCAGACATGCCACTGGACCAGCTAGAAATAGACTGAGTCCACAGAGCCCTCTCCCGTTCGACTGTTAATGTCCCCCCCCCCCCCCCCGGGACATTATACTGAAGCTTCACCATTACCAAGCTAAAGAGAAGCTCTTGCACACCGCAAGGAACAAATCAGACCTCTCTTTCCAGGGGCACCAATACCAGTTATATGCAGACCTAGCACCCACCACTTTACTAAAACGAAAAGAGATGCGCCCATACCTCAGCATTCTCAGAAACAAGAACATCCGTTATCACTGGGGATTCCCCTTCCAGCTCGTTTTCACTTGGGAAGGCAAACAGCAAGATGTCCGTAGTGTAGACGAACTCCGGGATCGCTTTCGGTCCTTGGGCCTTCCCATGCCAGCTCCGACCCCCCAGGCTGCTGAGGACTCTGCACCGGATCCATTGCAGGGGCAATCGCAGAATCGAAGCCCGGCTCAGCCATCTACTCCTAAGAAACAGAGCTCCCCTGTGCAACGTGCTCAAATTCTCAAGCAACTCTCGCAGCTGAAGTTCCAGAAAGTGCCCTGACCTACTACTCGCCTTTGCTGAGATCGTTTCGATCCTACCTACTGCCCTACAGTTTAATACTCAGGTTACCTCTGACAACCTTGATGCTCACTCCTAAGGTACTCTGCCTTTTTTTTTCATATACCAGACATCACTTTAAACGATGTACACTATTACTACATGCCCGGTTGGCATTTTAGCCTGGTTGGCGAGACTGATTTTCCTGTGCAAGACTGATTTTTCTATACGAGACTGCCACTTAATGGCCACTTAGAAGTACAACACAGCCTTGCCTCTTGCCTCTATAAGCCCTCATTTGGCTATCATCCATCTTGCACACACGCAGGCAGTATCTCGTGTAGTCTGTTGGAAAAATGTGCAGCTTATTTTTCTCTACCAGGTTGCCTGATTAAATGTGATTATATGTTCACCTGTTTAAAGGGATACTGTTGGGGGGGGGGGGGGGGGAGTCGGGGGAAAATGAGCTGAACTTACCCGGGGCTTCTAATGGTCCCCCGCAGACATCCTGTGTTGGCGCAGCCACTCACCGATGCTCCAGCCCCGCCTCCAGTTCACTTCTGGAATTTCTGACTTTAAAGTCAGAAAACCACTGTGCCTGCGTTGCCGTGTCCTCGCTCCCGCCGATGTCACCAGGAGTGTATAGCAGAAGCCCAGTATGGTCTGTGCCTGCACAGTACGCTCCTGGTGACATCAGCGGGATCGAGGACACGGCAACGCAAGCGCAGTGGTTTCCTGACTTTAAAGTCAGTATCCCTTTAATGTTACAGTTAATAATTTTATAAAACCTAAGAAGAATAAGCCAGAGTATACTTTGCATGCATGTTATCGCATGATGTTATGGCAGCTGATAGCTCTACTACGCCTAGGAAGAAGAGCAAGTTGGAATGGAATTCGCCCTTATGTTAACGCATGGGGGTGTTTTCCTTTCTGTGCTAAAGGAGTAATCTTGCCTTTCCGTAATTGGAAATTATGAGTCCTATGCGCACTGCTGCACTATTAATAGCCCCTTAACCTCTCCCACCCCCAATAATCTTACCACACTCACCTATGCATTGGACACGCAGTTTAACTTAAATTATAGCCCATCCATCTAAAATAAGCAAGCTTACCCCTACCCCGAGGATAATCAACTGTTACAATAAGACAACTGTGACATTTGCTTATCTTCACTGATGTCTATACATGTATATATAATGCTATAACTACGTTTGCACTTTATAACGGTAGTATCATAGTTAAATGGTTTTACATCCATGTATGTAATTTAAATATATGTCCACTCAGTGTTCTCCCCAGAATTTGTTTCCAGCCGGGTGGCATGAAATAGTAGCCGGGTGGCATGAAAAAGTAGCCGGGTGGGGCAATATGAGAAATTTAAAGTCGGTGCTTCTGTGTGCAACCCTGCTTATAGTATAAGAGGAGGTGAGCTGATGGCAGCCAAATGCCCATCAAAACTAGCCGGGTGGAGCACCCGGCTAAAAGAGCCTGGGGAGAACACTGTCCACTGTTTCCTTTCTACACATCCTTGCAGGAATCCTCTGTCAGTGCGCAACTATAAACCCACCGCCCCCTCACCTCAATTAATCCCCCTTTTATCCCCCCCCCTTTTTTTAATCGCTATTGTACTCCAGATATCTACTGGCAGAGATACCCCGGAACTCTCACCGCACTTCTCGCCATAACTTAACCCCTTCACTACTGCGATGCGCTGTGGCGATATCTGCTCATAAGCAATCTCCCAATCACTCTCCCTTTTCATGCGCCCCACCGTGCACCCAATGGGCTCCATACCAATGAGGCCCCATGGGAGCACCCTGATGTGTTTTCACATCCTTACGTACACACAGAGGACTTCTGGATGTCAGACTGTTCTCTTCTTCTTCCTTCTTTTTCTGTTCCTTCTCTTTCTGGTATCTACCCAACCTTTCTCTCTTAGTCGGTCTGTCCTCAGACTTGTTTTCTTGGGATTATGTACTTGGTCACTTTATGCAAATTTGTACTACTTGCTACTTTCTCTGCCACCCAAATTACAAACATGGCTTTGAATATTGTCTCCTTAAACGTACAAGGCTTTAACTCTCCCACTAAGCGATCCAAAGCTTTCTCTTTGTTTCGCGCCAAACATGCAGATATTATTTTTCTCCAAGAGACCCACGTTCAGATATCATATACCCCTAACTACTTAAATCATACCTACCCGCAATTTTACTCCGCCAACGCCTCAACTAAACAAAGAGGTATAATTATAGCCTTTAGGCGTTCGGTAAATTTCATTTGCCGCAAAGAAATTAAAGATTCCAGCGGCAGAAATCTTATCTTACTAGGTACAATTCAGGATCAGGAGGTAACTATCGCCTCATACTATGCCCCCAATTCCAACCAAATTCCTTTTCTCAGACACTTTTTGGAGTTGCTGACCACGCACGCTAGTGGTACTATAATCGTGACTGGCGACTCCAACCTGTGCCTTCGGTCACATCTCGATAAAGATAACCCCTCCCGGACTGCCCCCACTGCCACCGATATCCACTCAGCTAAACAGTTCGAGAACCTCCTCCAGTCGGCCTTGCTAGCTGACTGCTGGAGAGAATTCCATCCAAGCAAAAAAGAGTTTACCTTTTATTCCCATCCACACAACACCCAATCCCGAATCGACCACTGCTTCCTTAGCCTATCTGCCCTTCCTGGTCTGACTGCCGCTAGGATTATTCCAGTTCCCTGGTCTGATCATAACGCAGTCTTCGTTACACTGTCCTCAATTATCTCGAAACCACCAGAATTTAAATGGTCACTTAATAAAGCATTGCTATCTGATCCCACGATCACAGCTACTCTTGAAAAACACTTAAATGAATATTTCCTCCTCAACTCTGGGGTAGGCAAGGTATCAGATTAAACAGTATGCACATAAAGCAGTCCTACGTGGACAGATCATTGGATTGGCATCTAAAAGGAAAAAGATCAAGAGACAGGAACAGTCTGACTTGGAACGGTTATACTTGGAGGCAGTCGACCGATTTAATAATGATCCCAGCCCTAAACATAAACAGGCTTTATTTAAAACCGAAGAAGCCTTAAATCTATTCCTTACCAGTTCTGCAGAAAAACAACTTAGATGGACTAAATATAGGTTCTATACTAATTGCAATAAACCAACATCCATGTTTGCCCATAAACTAAAGAATCAAGAACCTCGTCATAAAGCTCTCAAACTTCATACTGGCAACAATACATTCACTTGCAACCCGTCTAAAATTGTTGATATCTTTCGTAAAGGCCTGGAAAAAGTTTACCATCAGGCGCCCCAGACTAACAACATACTATTGGATAACATCTTAAATTCTCTCCCCCTGCCCACCATCCCAGATATCTTTCAGCAAAAACTAGACCTTCCTATCTCTTTAGACGAAGTCTCCTGTGCTATTAAATCACTTAAAATTAATAAAACCCCTGGCCCCGACGGCTTTACAGCCCTGTATTACAAAAAATGTAGCAATATATTGTCACCCTACTTAGTTGCAGCTTTTAATAGTATCTTGTCGGGTTCCTACCCTGGTGCTGACTCCCTGCTTGCAGGCATTAGCACGATTCCCAAGCCTGGCACGGACCCCACTATCTGGTCAAATTACCGACCTATTTCACTACTAAACATAGATATAAAGATCCTAGCTAAAATAATAGCAACTAGGCTCAACGAAGGCATTGACGCACTAGTTGGACTTGACCAGGTCGGCTTCATGCCTCGCCGGCAGGCGGGAGACAGCATCAGAAGAATACTGCATTTACTTCATTCGGCGGCGCGAACTAGTACCCCCATGATGCTATTGTCGTTAGAAATACAAAAAGCATTTGATACGGTATCGTGGGAGTATCTTTTTGCCTTGTTGAAGAAATGGGGGTTCGGCCCTAATCTCGACCTGGCTCAAAGCCTTATACAACTCCCCTAAAGCCTTCATACAATACAGCGGTTTTAGGTCCCCTGTATTCCCTATCCAAAGAGGAACCAGGCAGGGATGCCCCCTCTCTCCTTTATTATTTGCCTTGGTAATGGAACCTCTTGCTTTAATGATCAATCGACATGAGGAGATTGAGGGGGTCCCCCTGGCTGGTCGGCAACACAAACTCTGTTTATACGCAGATGATGTCATCTTAAAGAGACACTGAAGCGAGACTAAATCTCGCTTCAGGTCTTATATATAGTAGGGGCATGTGTGCCCCTGCTAAAACGCCACTATCCCGCGGCTAAACGGGGGTCCCTTCACCCCCAACCCACCCCCCGCAAAAGATGGTCGGCAAGTTGGTCGTGGGGATTGTCTTCCTGGAGGCAGGGCTAACGGCTGCAGCCCTGCCTCCAGTCGCGTCTATCAGACGCACATCGCCGCCTCTCCCCCGCCCCTCTCAGTGAAGGAAGACTGAGAGGGGCGGGGGAGAGGCGGAGATACGCGTCTGACAGACGCGCATGGGGCAGGGCTGCGGCGGTTAGCCCTGCCCCAACCAGGAAGCGCTCCCCCGCTGCACGGAGGGGGTTTGGGGGGACAGGGACCCCCGTTAGGCCGCGCTATAGCGGCGTTTTAGCAGGGGCACGCATGCCCCTGCTAGCTATGAGGTCTGAAGCGAGATCTATTTTCGCTTCAGACTCTCTTTAACGATTACTAATCCACATACATCCCTTTCTAACTTAGCAGATATACTATTAATCTTTGAAGATATGTCAGGTCTTAAAATTAACAGCGCTAAATCCAAAGCCCTTAATATCTCTCTCCCTACTGAAGTAGTCACGAAGCTACAGTCTACTTTTGAGTTCAAATGGGAACCCTATAAATTGAGGTATCTGGGGATTTTCTTAACCAAATCATACAAAGATATTTTCATGGCCAACTACCCCGCCCTCCTTCAGGATATCACCCAATTACTAGAAAGCTGGAAGCATTACGCAATCTCAGGGACAGGTCGCGTCGCTGCGATCAAGATGTCTATTCTCCCCAAACTGCTTTACGCCTTTCGGGTTCTCCCTATCCACGTCCCCCCTTCATTTCTTAAGAAAATACAATCTAAGATCTTTACCTTTATCTGGAAGGGCTCAGGCCCCAGGATAGCTAGAACCACACTGTATAGACTTCGGTCTGACGGAGGCCTCGGTGTCCCTAACGTTGCAGCCTACTACAAAGCAGCTCAAATATCGCAATTAACCACCTGGTTCATCGAAACTTTACCTCCCTTATGGTGCTCTATAGAAAGGTCCTTATGCTACCCCATCGCCTCACAAAACCTCCTCTGGCTGTCAGGCCCACAAAGAAGAAAGATCAAAGACCCCATCATCTCCCATTCCTTAGCCATATGGGATCAAACTAAATCGAAAGGGAGGTTTATATCCCCCCACCTACCACTCCTTTCTTTCTTAGGACACCCCTCCTTTCAACCCGGCCTACACAACCCAGCCGCTTACCAATGGTGGCGCTGGAATAACCTCACTACAGTCTTCAATCTAGTCACAGACAATTCCATCAAAACATTCTCTTCATTAAAAGAGCATAGGCAAATTCCGGAAAATGAGCGCTTCCGCTACCTCCAAATTTCTCACTTTATTAGCAGCATTATTGGTAAGCAGTCATCCCTACTGTCTAAAACCTACTTTGAACACATATGCTCCTCAGACCCTAACTCCCCCGGGCTCATTTCCATGCTATACAAGGGTCTTGTATCTCCTCCAAACCTCCCCAAACCACAATATATTTTAAAATGGGAACGTGACCTTAGCACTAACATTGAACTCGAGGATCTAAACTTTATGTGGAAATTCGCCCCCAGTTGCTCCATTAGTGCCTCCCTGGTGGAAACACAATATAAGGTCTTATTTAGGTGGTATCTGACTCCTGATCACTTGGCTATATTTCAGACCAGTACTTCTGATCTCTGCTTCAAAATGTGCGGACAGAAGGGGACCTTTTTGCACACATGGTGGTCATGCCCTAAAGTGCGCAGGTTCTGGATTAGAGTCTATCAGGTGATTTACACCATCTTTTAAAGCACAAATTCCTAAATTACCCCAAATTGCTCTACTTGGTATGAAACCCCCAAATATCTCTACCTCACAATATAAATTACTCCAGCACATATTTCTAGCAGCTAAAAGAGTTATCGCACGTGCATGGAAAACCTCAACGTTAGCATTTGCAATACGCCCTCTGTTTTGACAGAATGAAAGCTATCCTGGATGATACTCTTTTAAAGTTCGAGAAAATATGGAAGCCTTACTTCCTTAACTATTCGCACTGGTTACCTCAATACCTCACTGAAGTTTAGCGACCTCCAGACATCCTACACTTCCCATCACTACATGAGGACAGACCGACTATGTTTCTTACGTTTCTTTCTCTCTTTCCATTTCTTTCTTCTTTTTTCTCTCTCCTGTGCCTTTCTCTTTTCGCTTGTATTTGAGGTCTTCCTTCCCTCCCCTCTCCCTCCAGCCCCATTTCCCCTCCCCCCAGCCCCCCCCCCCACCCTTACTCATAGGTGCAAGCAGTCCGGACCAGTCAATCCATCGATGCTGCTGGTGGTTCGTTGTAATTCTGTTGACTCTACTTCATAATTGGACTATGCAGGATGTTGGTATATGTTGCCTCGTTGCTACCAACATCCGCTCAATGTTTATGAACTTTATTCTTCAAATACCACCTTGGGTTACCACCGGTGATGTACTTACCTCCCCATGTTATTTTTCTTGTAATACGTTTTAAGACTGACAATAAAAACCTTTTTTGAAAAAAAAAAAAAAACTAGGATGGAGAAACTTCCTGGAGAAGCTTTATTGCCCCCTTGATAGATAACCTTTTTCCTGTGTGGCAGAGGTCTGGTTTTTGCAAGGAACACCATCTTCTCAACACAGGCTAATGGATTTAAAGGGGTACTCCAGATCATATTTTGTGCGCATTTTCATGCGCTTGCCGCAATGGTGTTTGCGAAATCGTGACAGTTACCTTAGGGACTTAACATTTTTAATATGTATGTCATGAGGGTATATTACTGTTGTTTTTGAAGGTAAGGGCTTGTAATTTGTGCCAGACAAAACTGAAAAAATACATCTCTCTTTCCAAATAAAGACAGAGTCCAGGACCACCCACAAAGGTGCAATTGAAAAGGTGTGCAAAGGTCCTCGCCCCTGTACCAAGGAGTCACAAGCGCTGTAATCCTCCAAAGGACCAGCACCACGCAGTATGTAATTAAAGCTCAATTACTTTAATTAAAGCATATTTGTACTTCTTGGACAGCACACCTTTCTTGCTTCAATGGCCGTGCCAGGTCTAGTCCGTGTGGCTAGCACAAACTTTACATAGACCACAAGAAAAAGATGACCAGCACCGGCCGTTTCTTAAAAAGCAGGTTGTTTATTCACCAAAAATGTGAACAAAACATTGCCATGACATCCAGAAACTTCCAGAATGTAACTATAGCTCAGTTGTAGGAATAGCTCTTTTCTGCATACAAATGGATGAAGGTCCCCTCAGACATAGGTGATGCCTTCATTGCAGCCCAATCTGCTCACACAACGGACAGTCGCCGTTTTGAATGGATCAACCTATCTTTGTCAAGTGATAGCATGTCCATGATATCACTTGATAGCATGGACATGTGTTTTGTTCACATTTTTGGTGAAAAAAAACCTGCTTTTTAAGAAACGGCCGGTGCTGGTCATCTTTTTCTTGTGTTTTATTAAAGCACAGGCATGTTGACAGCAACAGCAGCCCGCTGTGTCGGCCTCATAGGCCTTTCTCAAGTTGCCAAATGGTCAATCACCGTGTGGCAACTTGAGAAAGGCATATCAGGCCGAATCAGCGGGCTGTAGATGTCAACATGCCTATGCTTTAATAAAAGTAATTGAGCTTCAATTACATGCTGTGCGGTGCCGGTCCTTTGGAGCTGTGCCGTCCAACTTTGCGGGCATGGAGGGACGTTTTTTTTTCCAGACCACATGGGCGAGGGCCGGTAGACCTCCGCAATCCAGATCTCCCCCCCCCCCCCCCCCCCAGGAGGGAAAAAAAAAATCTAGCAGCAGATTTTTCCACAAAATGCAATTCGAGTGATAGCAGAATCCCCACAAAGTACAACCAGATTGGCTGCAGATTTACCCACAAAATGCAATCAGATTGGCTGCAGATTTACCCACAAAATGCAATCAGATTGCATTTTGTGGGTAAATCTGCAGCCAATCTGATTGCATTTTGTGGGTAAATCTGCAGTCAATCTGATTGCATTTTGTGAGTAAATCTGCAGTCAATCTGATTGCATTTTGTGAGTAAATCTGCAGCCAATCAGATTGGCTGTAGATTTACTCACAAAATGCAATCAGATTGGCTGCAGATTTACTCACAAAATGCAATCCGATTGGCTGCAGATTTACTCACAAAATACAATCAGATTGGCTGCAGATTTACTCACAAAATACAATCAGATTGGCTGCAGATTTACTCACAAAATGCAATCAGATTGGCTGCAGATTTACTCACAAAATGCAATCAGATTGGCTGCAGATTCTCCCACAAAATGCACACAGATTGGCTGCAGATTCTCCCACAAAATGCATTCAGATTGGCTGCAGATTCTCCCACAAAATGCATTCAGATTGGCTGCAGATTCTCCCACAAAATGCATTCAGATTGGCTGCAGATTCTCCCACAAAATGCATTCAGATTGGCTGCAGATTCTCCCACAAAATGCATTCAGATTGGCTGCAGATTCTCCCACAAAATGCATTCAGATTGGCTGCAGATTCTCCCACAAAATGCATTCAGATTGGCTGCAGATTCTCCCACAAAATGCATTCAGATTGGCTGCAGATTCTCCCACAAAATGCATTCAGATTGGCTGCAGATTCTCCCACAAAATGCATTCAGATTGGCTGCAGATTCTCCCACAAAATGCATTCAGATTGGCTGCAGATTCTCCCACAACATGCATACAGATTGGCTGCAGATTCTCCCACAACATGCATACAGATTGGCTGCAGATTCTCCCACAAAATGCATACAGATTGGCTGCAGATTCTCCCACAAAATGCAATCAGATTGGCTGCAGATTCTCCCACAAAATGCAATCAGATTGGCTGCAGATTCTCCCACAAAATGCAATCAGATTGGCTGCAGATTCTCCCACAAAATGCAATCAGATTGGCTGCAGATTCTCCCACAAAATGCAATCAGATTGGCTGCAGATTCTCCCACAAAATGCAATCAGATTGGCTGCAGATTCTCCCACAAAATGCAATCAGATTGGCTGCAGATTCTCCCACAAAATGCAATCAGATTGGCTGCAGATTCTCCCACAAAATGCAATCAGATTGGCTGCAGATTCTCCCACAAAATGCAATCAGATTGGCTGCAGATTCTCCACAAAATGCAATCAGATTGGCTGCAGATTCTCCACAAAATGCAATCAGATTGGCTGCAGATTCTCCACAAAATGCAATCAGATTGGCTGCAGATTCTCCACAAAATGCAATCAGATTGGCTGCAGATTCTCCACAAAATGCATTCAGATTGGCTGCAGATTCTCCACAAAATGCATTCAGATTGGCTGCAGATTTACCCACAAAATGCAATCAAATTGGCTGCAGATTTACCCACAAAAAGCAATCAGATTGGCTGCAGATTTACCCACAAAATGCAATCAGATTGGCTGCAGATTTACCCACAAAATGCAATCAGATTGGCTGCGGCGATCAGCAGGACATCCCCCTAGTGAGGAAAAAGGGGGGGGGGGGGAAGTCTGGTCGCCCTGGCCGTCTGCTGATCTGTGCTGTGGGCTGGAGAGCCCACGCTACACAGATCAGCGCGAAATGGTCTGGTCGTGGTTAAAGAGAACCCGAGGTGGGTTTTAAGAATGCTTTTATGACAGAGGCGCTGGTTCTGCATACTATCACCAGCCTCTGTGTCTGCACTGTGTCTTGCCCCAGCCCCCCCCCCCCCCCCCCCCGCGCTCTGCTGTCCCCCAGAGAAAAAAACCACTGTGCTAGCGACATGCAGCTTGTCGCTAGCAGGCGGTTTACCTTTGTGCTGCCTGTCACTGCCGCACCCCGCCTGCGTAAGCTAATTGGAGGGAAGGGACGCAGGCGGGGGAGTGGCGATATAGGGGAGGCTAGGGAGCAGCAATGACAGGCAGCACAAAGGTAAACAGCCTGCTAGCAACAAGCTGCATGTCGCTAGCACAGCGTTTTTTCTGGGGGACAGCAGAGAGCAGGGGGGCCTGGGGGGACACCGTACAGATACAGAGGCTGGTGATAGTATGCAAAACCAGCCTCTGCGTCCTAATGGCATTCTTAAAACCCACCTGTAGTAGCTTCAGAGGACTGAGTCATACTGATAAGAACAGAAAACATGCCAATAGGCAATTAAATGTAGTCAAGACTGTATCATAAGAGGTTATGCTCTTCAACTTGCATTTAACATGGTATGACAAATGCAGGCTAGTGTTGTACCTAATTTTCTGGTTGAAGTCGATGGACGTATGTCTTTTTTCAACCCAAATAACTATGCAACTATGATTGTTATAGATCTCTGTGTATGAAACTGTGCCCTGCATAGTGCATACTACAGCAAAGTCACCAGTATGTGGCAGGGATCGCCTGATTCAGGATACATGTGCTTGCCAATTGATTAAGCAACCAGCTGAAAAAGCACAATACCACGTCCACCACCACCACCCCCGAACTCGTGGTTTGCAACGCAGATTTGGGCACAGCTGGCGCCACCATAGATCTTAATAGAAATACAGAAGACTGAGCTGAAGTTCCTTATAAAATACTGTAATTTGGCAACTAGCAATAGCTGGCAGCTGAATCATTCCCTACCATCCACGTGGACCTGGCGGGGGAATAGTAATTAACGCCGCCACGACTTGTGCAGCATCAGGGTAAGCCGAATTTCGGCTATATCCTGCACCCAAGTCTCTCGGCTGCAATTTCATTTGTACGCCTCCCCCCATCATAAAATACTTACCAACCCTCCGGGTGGCATTTTTTATCCATCCTGTAGCACCTAGTTGCTTTTCCGTCGTCCTCTGTGTACGACTCCCAGAATCACATGACACCCCTGGAGCCGTGCACGGACACCACAAAACCACTAAGCACCACAGGAAGGTTAGAAGACCCCATCCAGAGACTCAGTAAGTATTTTATGCCCTGCAAACCCCCCCAAATACTGTCCCTGTTAACCCCACAGACATGCCGCTTAGTTGAGACTTCCGGTTGCCCGAGTTCTGGATTACCGGAATTTTGCTGTAGCTGTATTTTGCATCATCATTGTAT
Organism: Hyperolius riggenbachi; assembly: GCF_040937935.1. Classification (NCBI taxonomy): domain Eukaryota; kingdom Metazoa; phylum Chordata; class Amphibia; order Anura; family Hyperoliidae; genus Hyperolius; species Hyperolius riggenbachi. Next base: position 301,502,467 of record NC_090646.1, on the reverse strand, counting down.
ATGCCTTAATTTTGAATATTTGAATAAAAAAAAAAAAAGTTCACATAACTCCACAGTCTTACCGGTTGATAGTCTTTCTGTGAGGGGGCCTGGTGCTCCGAAATCTTCAGTTTAACTAAACTAGATGAAGTTTTGCTTTGCTCAGGAGACAAGGATTCGTTCTTTTGTAACCCCAAGTCTAAGACAACCGGATATTCCTGAGCCTTTTTAAATTTATCGAATACAGCCAAAGGTGTTCCTGCACTCTCATTTGCTAATATGCCATCCTCATTCTGAAAGAGGTTAAACAAGTCTCTGGTGTCACTATCTGTGCAGAACAGTTCATGACTACAAACTGCAGTCCCAACATCAGATGACCTATGGGATGCTAGTGCCTGACCTTTCCCAATGGCTATATGCAAAGGGCATGGAGGGCACCGATCATCCTGATGTAGACACTGCCTTGATTTTTGGCAACTAGTACTAGAGCAAGAGGAGTCTGAATCCGTCTGCCGTGTATTAAAATCTGGCAGTTCGCTACACAGTTCGTCCATATGAAAAGCATCTCCTTTTGATCCTCTCTCCAGTTGTGAATCCGTAGCCATGATCACATCCTGAGTCGAGGAAGCTCTGCTGTGCATCCCTGAACAACCATCTGCACGTGGGGAAACTGTTTCTGGACTTTTGGCACACAAATCCAAGTTTTCGGGCTCACTCGAGTCAGTACTTATAGCTTCCAAAGCTATTTGAGTGGAGGGAGGTATTTTCTCCATCTTACTTGCCATAGGGTTTCTATTACACGTAAAATGAATACTGTTTCGCCAATGCTTTACTCGGTACAGAGACATTCATATACCCCCCGGCCATTTCTTCGACACTGTAGACCACTAAAGTCTACCTCGGTACCGCTACCGTAGCCTACATAACCAGTGGCACGACAGCGTTATATCGCCTTAGCGGCTAATTCTTTCTTATCGACAAATACGGAACTGAAACTCAACAAACACACTACGGAAAGACAGCGCAGTAATCCTTAGCGAAAAGGATTCTGGGATAGTGGGAGGAGTTAGAGTTACGCAGCAAAGGAAACTCGCTTGAGACGCACATCCTATAGCATGCTTCCAAGGGCAGTGGGTTGCTGGTTGTTGGCTTCGCTACAGGTCCAGTAGTACACCGAGCTTCATTTAACCTCGTAACGAGTATGCAGATAATGGCACACTCAGCCCTTAGAAGTGCGGGTATTTTAATGATACGTTGCAGTAACGTTAATTTAAGGGGTTATGCCAAAAAAACAGGTGAGGCGATTTTATGTATTTTTTTTATTAAATATTAATGTGGTCTAGCTGATGAAAACATTTTGCTGATTGTTGGTGCATTTGTTATACCTTTTCTTCGGGTAACCTATATATACATAGCTCCCAACTGTCCCTTTTTTGGAAGTACAGGCCCTCTTTGGCAACTAAATCCCTCTGTCCCTCTTTCTTCATTATTTGTTCCTCTTTCAGGACTGATGTACAGATCTGTGTAAATATATGCATTTTTCTGCTAAAAAAAAGTGTTTAATTGGCTCCAAGCTTTATTCCTATCCTTTACATTGGTATTTCTTCATTTTAAATGTTATTATGAAAAACTAGTGATGATAAGACCGGTGTGGTTTGAATTCTAAAATTACTGTAGTGAGCAAAGTAATAGTTTCTTGAAGACTAAGGCTGCTTTCACAGTGGGACGTTACAGGCTCACGTTAGAGCAGCCTGTACGCAGCCCACCGCACAGTAATGAAAAATCAATGGGCTGTTCAGAGTGCCCACGTTGCGTTAAATTGTAATGCTGCATGTCAAGAGAACGTACTGCATGCTGTACTTTATACGCGGCTAAGCTGCGTTTGACTGCTTGCACATGCACACTAATGTTGGGGAGGAGGGGAGAGCGGCCAGGCACATGGCTAATTAATATTCACTGCACTTTGTGACGTGTGCAGTGTTTACTTCCTGGAGCAGCCGCTCTGTGCGGCGATTGGCTGGCGGGACTATGTGATGCCGTATGCGTCCAAGAGTACGCATCACGGACGCCAGAGTGAGCTGCACAACGCGGCTCGCTCTGACATCCAACACCTCCAGGCGTTGCGTTAGGGGCCCTTTATGCGGCCATAACGTCCCCTAAAACGCAACGTCCTGGTGGGCAAGTAGCCTAAATCCGTTTCTACTCCAGTATTTTGCTGTCTTCACAATACCATTTATCATGCCGCAAGGAAACATTCTGAGGGCTGGAACAAACTAGATCAATATTTTTTTTTTCCAGCATTTAGGGAGCGTGAGAAATCACTAGCGATTTCCCTAAACGCTCTGCCAATGTAAATGGATGGTGCAAATTCATAGTTACATAGGTACTTATCCGTTAGCCGGGCGCATGCGGCAGGTGGCGCTAATTACTATTCCCCCTCCAGGCCGACATGGATAGTAGGTAAAGATGTAACTCTGGTGGAGTTTTGTCGCCACCTAGAGGATGCGCCCGGCTAACGGATAAGTACCGTTACATATAGTTATTTTGCTTGAAAAAAAGACATACGTCCATCGAGTTCAACCAGTACAAAGTACTACTCCAGCCTGCTCCCTCACATATCCCTGTTGATCCAGAGGAAGGCGAAAAAACCCTTACAAGGCATGGTCTAATTAGCCCCAAAAGGGAAAAATTCCTTCCCGACTCCAGATAGCAATCAGATAAAATCCCTGGATCAACATCATTATGCATTACCTAGTAATTGTAGCCATGAATGTCTTTCAACGCAAGGAAAGCATCTAAGCCTCCTTTAAATGCAGATATAGAGTTTGCCATAACGACATCCTGTGGCAATGTATTCCACATCTTAATCACTCTTACTGTAAAGAACCCTTTCCTAAATAAATGGCTAAACCGTTTTTCCGCCATGCGCAGATTATGTCCTCTAGTCCTTTGAGAAGGCCTAGGGACAAAAGCTCATCTGCCAAGCTATTATATTGCCCTCTGATGTATTTACACATGTTAATTAGATCCCCTCTAAGGCGTCTTTTCTCTAGACTAAATAAACCCAGTTTATCTAACCTTTCTTGGTAAGCGAGACCTTCCATCCCACGTATCAATTTTGTTGCTCGTCTCTGCACCTGCTCTAAAACTGCAATATCTTTTTTTGTAATGTGGTGCCCAGAACTGAATTCCATATTCCAGATGTGGCCTTACTAGAGAGTCAAATAGGGACAATATTATGCTAGCATCTCAAGTTTTTATTTCCCTTTTAAAGCATCCCAAAATTTTGTTAGCTTTAGCTGCAGCGGCTTGGCATTGAGTATGATTATTTAACTTGTTGTCGATGAGTACTCTTAAGTCCTTCTCCAAGTTTGATGTCCCCAACGGTATCCCATTTATTTTGTATGGTGCTAGACCATTGGTACGACTAAAATGCATGACTTTATATTTTTCAACATTGAATTTCATCTGCCATTTATGTGCCCATATAGCCATCCTATCCAGATCCTGTTGCAATATGACACTATCTTCCTGAGAGTTGATGATTCTGCACAATTTTGTATCATCTGCAAAAATAGCAACATTGCTCACTACTGCATCTACTAGGTCATTAATAAATAAATTGAAGAGCACTGGACCCAGTACAGACCCCTGTGGGACCCCACTGCTAACAGTCTCCCATTTTGAGTACGATTCATTGACCACAACTCTTTGTTTTCTGTCCATTAGCCAGTTCCCTATCCATGCACACAGACTCTTCCCCAGTCCTTGCATCCTCAACTTTTGCACCAGACTTTTGTGGGGAACAGTGTCCAAGGCCTTTGCAAAGTCCAAGTATATCACATCTACAGCTTTCCCAATATCTATATTAGCATTCACTACCTCATAAAAGCTGAGCATGTTAGTCAAACAGGACCTGTCTTTAGTAAACCCATGTTGATGCTGAGAAATAAGAATATTTTCTACTATGAAGTCATGTATAGTGTCTCTTAGTAACCCCTCAAATAGTTTGCATACAACTGGTGTTAAGCTTACAGGTCTATAATTTACTGGATCTGATTTTTTGCCCTTCTTAAATAATGGGAAAATGTGGGCTGTATGCCAATCCACTGGGACTCTGCCAGTTGCAAGAGAGTCACAAAAGATAAGATAAAGGGGTTTATCTATAACTGAACTTAATTCCCTTAGGACCCGAGGATGCATGCCATCCGGGCCAGGTGCCTTGTCTATTTTTAATTTATTTAGTCTTGCCTTCACTTCTTCCTGCGCTAAGTATTTAATATTACAGTTAGAAGATTGAGACTCTTCTGCCTCTGTAATTTGCAACAGTGCTGTTTCCTTTGTGAAGACAGAAGCATTTAATAACTCTGCCTTAGGGCCCTTTTCCACTAGCAATCGCTAGCGTTCACGCTGAACGCTAGCGATTGCTGAATCGCAATTACCGGCGATTCCCCGACGTTCGCGGCCGCGATTTTGCTATGCTATGCACTGCATAGCAAAATCGCGGCAAATATCGCTCCGCCGCGCGTTCCCGGCAAAAACGAATCGCGGTAGTGGAAATGACCTACCGCGATTCCTGTTAAAAAGCAAACCGTAGCGATTGTAAAATCGCTAGCGGTTTGCGTTTTTGCGATTCAGCCAGCGCAAACGTGCTGGTGGAAAAGGGCCCTTACCTTGGTCATCCACCATTGAGTTCCCACCCTCATCCTTTAGGAGTCCTATACAGTCAACCATTTTTTTTTTTTTAGAGTTGATGTACTTGTAAAACTTTTTTGGGTTAGATTTGATATCCCTAGCAATTTGATTTTCAGCTTCGCTTCCACAAAAGCGATTGCAATTAGTAAAATCGCAAACGCAGGACATGCAGCATTTTGTTAGCGTTTGCGCTTCAATGTAAAGTATATAATCGCTGGCGTAATCGCTCCTCAAAACTTGCACGGAGCGATTTTGCTAGCGTTTTGAAGTTAATGTGCACTGTAACAAAATTAAAATTAATATAAAGGACCAATCAGACTTTAAAACGCTAATCGCTACACACCCGCTGGCAAATTGATACTTATTAAAATCGCTCCCTAAAACGCTCAAGGAATCGCTTACAAACTGCTCATACGAAACGCTAGCGATTGCGATTAGCTATTGCGTTTTGCAGTGGGTTCCAGGCCTTACAGCACCATGAAGTCGGTGTGTTTAAAGCCCCGTCTACACAGTACAATTTTCCATCAGATCGAACAGATCTATTCAATATTTTCCGATCAGATTCGTAACAATTTTGTGATCTATTTTAAACGGGCACTATGGCGAAAAATTTTAAAATTTAAAATGTGCAAACAGACAAATAAGAAATATGTTTTTCCCAGAGTAAAATGAGCCATAAATTACTTTTCTCCTATGTTGCTGTCACTTACAGTAGGTAGTAGAAATCAGCGACAGGTTTTGGACTAGTCCATCACTTCATAGGGGATTCTCAGCAAGGCTTTTATTCTTTCTAAAGATATTCCCTGAAAAGAATTTAAACAATTATGCTGGCCAGCTTCCCTGCTCGCTCCACAGTTTTTGGCAGTTGGACAGAGCAACTGCCATTCACTAAGTGCGTTTGAAAATAAATAAATACCTGAGAATCCCCCATGAAGAGATGGACTAGTCCAAAATCTGTCACTTCTGTCAGATTTCTACTACTTACTGTGAAAGCAACATAGGAGAAAAATAATTTATGGCTCATTTTACCCTGGAAAAAACGTACTTCTTATTTGTATGTGTTTGCACATATTTAAAAATTTTCGACATAGTGCCCCTTTAAACATTTTAGCCCGCGGGGATTTTTAACCTTAAGCATCAGAGCAATTTTCACCTCCCATTCATTCACTAATAACTTTATCACTACTTATCACAATTTATTGATCTATACCTTGTTTTTTCCGCCACTAATTAGGCTTTCTTTGGGTGGTACATTTTGCTAAGAATTATTTTTTTATAAATGCATTTTAACAGGAATATTAACCCATTCGCGTTCCGTCGTTTAGCCTATAACTTTATCACTACTTATCACAATGAACTGATCTATATCTTGTTTTTTCCGCCACCAATTAGGCTTTCTTTGGGGGGTACATTTTGCTAAGAGCCACTTTACTGTAAATGCATTTTAACAGGAAGAATAAGTAAAAATGGAAAAATTCATTATTTCTCAGTTTTCAGCCATTATAGTTTTAAAATAATACATGCCTCCATAATTAAAACTCACGTATTGTATTTGCCCATATGTCCCGGTTATTACACCGTTAAAATTATGTCCCTATCACCAGGGCTGTGGAGTCGGAGTCGTGGAGTCGGGCAATTTTGGGTGCCTGGAGTCGGAGTCGGGAAAAAATGCACCGACTCCGACTCCTAATGAATTTGTAACTGTAATTAAAATAGAAAATATGATAACATTTTCTATTTCTCAGATAATAGTCGTTAAAAATAATGTATATATACAGTATATATACAGTAATAGCTGTGCTTAGTCCACAAAAATGAAATAAACCAATCAAAATTAGTTACTTGTGCTGCTTCAATAAAGCAGTCCCCGTATTTTTAAGGTCAGATATACATATCTGATTGTGACTGTATATATGATGTGTACACAGGAATCTCTTATATATACTAAATAACATCTATGCTGTAAGAATAAAGCCTGATGTGTAGCTGTGTCACTAATAGAGATGGTCAACGAGATGGAAATAATTCTGCATTGATGCTGATTTATGCAAATGTATGCACTCCCTTTGCTGATAAAATCAAATAATTTGATATGTTGTTAAAATTTGGTTTGGTGACTACAAATTAAAGGGTAACTGAGACGGATGAAAAGTAAAGTTTTATACATACCTGGGGCTTCCTCCAGCCCCCTTCAGGCTAATCAGTGCCTCGCTGTCCTCCACCACCCGGATCTTCTGCTATGAGTCCTGGTAATTCAGCCAGTCAGCGCTGTCCGGCCGCATGCTGCTCCCACAGCCAGGAACATTCTGCACCTGCGCAATAGTGCTGCACAGGTGTAGTATGCTCCTGGCGGCGGAGTGTGTGCATGCGCACTACGCCTGACTGGCTCAAGTACCTGGACTCATAGCAGAAGATCCAGGTGATGGAGGAGGACAACGAGGGACTGATTATCCTGAAGGCGGCTGGAGGAAGCCCCAGGTATGTATAAAACTTTAATTTCATCTGTCTCAGGTTTACTTTGTTACACAGTAGTACTATACTCTACATATGCACTCCCCACAGAGCTACAGGGAATCCACTGAGAATGCTGTGCACATTGAACACAGAGGTGTTGTCTGTTTACAATCTCCTCATTCCCCTGCAGAGTACCTGCACATCATTCTTACATGTACCCACACTTACATTGCCTAGGGCCTGATAGATGTTCTTTGTTCCGGTTTGTACCTTTTACAAGTACTCTTACCAAGGACTAGTTTTAGTCTAAAGGGAATAAATATAGTAGTCTACATATCCTTCTCACTTCAGTTGTCTTGTAAAATTCCTAAGCGTTGGCAGTTAAGAGACGAATTTCATGTTACATACTTTTAATCAACAAAATTGTAATATGCAAATTAGAGGAGTCGGAGTCGGTGGAATCCTAAACTGAGGAGTCGGAGTCGGTGGATTTTTGGACCGACTCCACAGCCCTGCCTATCACAATGTATGGCGACAATATTTTATTTGGAAATAAAGGTGCATTTTTTTCCATTTTGCATCTATCACTATTTACAAGTTTAAAATAAAAAAAATATAGAAATATTTCATCTTTACATTAATATTTAAAAAGTTTAGATCCTTAGGTAAATATTTACATGTTTTGTTTTTTTTATTGTAATGTTTTTTGTTTTTTTTATAGTAAACATTTTATTTGGGTAGTTTTGGGAGGGTGGGAGGTAAACAATAGATTTATAATGTAAATGTGTGTTAATTTTTTTTTTTTTTTTACTTTCAGTTGTAGTATTACTTTTTGGCCACAAGATGGCGGCCATGAGTTTGTTTACATGACGTCACTCTAAGCGTAACACACGCTTAGAGTGACGCATCGGGGAGGGAACAGCCAGAAAAAGCACAGCTTCCGAGAGAAGCTGTCGCTTTTTCAGCGGGGGAGAGCAATCAGTGATCGGGCACCATAGCCCGATTCACTGATTGCCTGGCTAACGAACCGCAGGCCGGGAGCGCGCGCGATCGGCCACGGAAGCGCACGGTAGCGCACATGGTTCCTCGACGTAGTTTCTACGTCCAGGAACCAAAATAGGTTAAGAAAAAATTGAAAAAAATAATTTATTTCTCAGTTTTCGGCCATTATAGCTTTAAAATAATACATGCTACCATAATTAAAACCTATGTATTTTATTTGCCTGTTTGTCTCGGTTATTACACCATTTAAATTTTGTCCCTATCACAATGTATGGCGCCAATATTTTATTTGGAAATAAAGGTGCATTTTTTTCAGTTTTGCGTCCATCACTATTTACAAGCTTATAATTTAAAACTTGTTCGTAGTATACCCCCTTCACATGCATATTTAAAAAGTTCAGACCCTTAGGTAACTATTTGTTTTTTGTTTTTTTTTTGTAATTTTTTTTTTCCATTAAAAATGTTATTTGGGTAATTTTTTGGTGTTGGGAAATAAACAGTTAATTTTTAATGTTAGAATATGTGTAAAATGGTATGTAAGATGTTTGTAGATGTAGTTTTACTATTTGGCCACAAGATGGCCACCTTAAGTTTTTTTTTTTTTTTTTTTTTTTTTTTTTTTTTTTTTTTTTTTTTTTTTTCACCTTGTCCTTCTCGCTACCCTGAAGCACAACGCGGATGGGGAAACTTTTTTGTGGAGAAAGACTGAAGCCTCTAGTAAGAGAGCTTCGGTTTTTCTGCTGGGGACACGGATCGGTGATCGGGAACCATGTTCCCGTTCACTGATTCCAGGGCTACCGGGGGACAGCACGGGAGCGCGCCGAAGCGCGGCACCGCAGCAGAGCAGCCGCCTGGACGTGAGGATCACGTCCCGGCGGCTGAAATGGTTAAAGAGACACGGAAGCGAATTAAGTTTGCCCTTTTTACCCTATAATTCACCTCAGTGCTCTCAGCACAAGTAAACCGCCGCGTCCCCGCCGCAAAACGGGCTGCAGAGCCCCCAAATCCCCGGGGGGCAATCTGGCCAGCATTTCCGCAAAGAGGCAGAGCTTTCAGCTTCAGCTCTGCCTCTCCTGTCAGTCGCGGAATATCGCCGCCTCTCCCTGCCCCTCTCACTCTTCTTTCACAGAGAGGGGAGAGGCGGAGATCCGCGCGGCGATTGACGGCAGGAGAGGCAGAGCTACAGCAGAAAGCTCTGCCTCTCAGCGCAGCAAAATCCACGACCAGCACAGGGATTTGGGGGCTCTGCAGCCCTCGTTTTGCGGCGGTTTACTTGTGCTGAGACTACTGAAGCTCATAATAAGGTAAAAAGGGCAAAATTTATTTGCTTCAGTGTCTAAGTACTTATCAATGCAAAATCGATCTGAAACAATTTGGACGTCTACACATGATGCAATTTCTTATCAGATCACTGGTCGATCTGATGGAAAATTGTATGGGGCTTAAGATATGCAGTGTTGTACTAAAAACCATGATTGACATACATCCCCATCTACACCATACAATTTTTTTTGTCCGATTCGATTCAATCTGACATGTCCGATCGGGAATCGATTGAATTTGCCATTGCAAAACAATGGCAAATCGAATCAGACAAAAAATTGTATGGTGTAGATCAGTGGCCCTCAAAACTAAGGCCCAAGGGCCGAATGCGGCCCTCCGAGGCTTTTTCACTGGCCCCCAAACACAAAATGTATAACTTATAGATTTGGCCCTCTGCACCTTTAAATGTTGCGCCCCACATACAGAATAGCAGTGCTGGCACCACCAATCCATCCACATACTGTAGAAGCCAACAAGCAGTCATTCGCTGTCTTCCAATCCAGTTCTGCATCAAGTGATACTGCTGACCAACTTGACGGCAGGTTGTCACCTGGGTATTCTTCACTGTCTGGTGCACATTCTTCGGGCACCGCATGACTGAATGGTTGCTGCTGGGAGGTCTCCGAGCATAATTGGGGGGGAATCAATACCTAGACTTAATGTAATTTTTTTTCAACATCATTTTATGTATGTTCCAGCCCCCAGCACTCTGAAGTATGTTGACTCAGCTCTTGACCAAAAAAGCTTGGGGACCCCTGGTGTAGATGGAGCTTAAGTCAATTAATCACTTTTTATCTCATCAGATCATAGAATCTTCAGAGTCTATCATTTGCCAACTGGCAAACTGAAGGTTAAGGCTGCTTTCACAGTGGGACGTTACAGGCACACATTAGAGCAGCCTGTAACGCAGCCCACCGCACAGTAATGAAAAATCAATGGGCTGTTCACAGTGCCCACGTTGCGTTACATTGTAACGCTGCACGTCAGGTTAAAGTGCCGCATGCTGTGCGTTATACGCTGCTAAGCCGCGTTAAACTGTTTGCACATGCTCAGTAATGTTGGAGGAGGAGGTCTCCCCTCCTCCTGCTCGGCCAGCCACATGGCCAATTAATATTCACTGCACGGTGTGACGTGTAGTGTTTACTTCCTGGAGCGCCGCTCTGTGCGGTGATTGGCTGGCGGGACCACGTGATGTGGATCACGTGGTCTCCGCAGTCTATAGCACAAATAAAGGTGCACCAAGAGCTGCATAACGCAGCTCTAGGTAGCTTCCGTCACCAACACCACCAGGCATTGCGCTAGGGACACGTTATGCGACCTATAACGTCCCCTAAAACGCAACGTCCTGGTGGGAAAGAGGCCTAAATGTCAAATGCATTTTAGATCACAGTTACCCAACCTTATCCTCAAGGCCGGCCAACAGTACATGATTTGCAGAAAACCACAAACATGCACAGGTGGGGTAATTAGCATCTCAGCAGAGCTGATAAACTACCGTCTGAATTTCCACAAAACATGCATTGTTGGTGTGCCTTGAGGACAGGGTTGGGAACATTGTTTTAGATGATGGTTTTGGGTCTTAAAGGGCAAATGTAGTGAGAGGTATATGGAGGCTGCCATATTTATTTGCTTTTAAACAATAACAATTGTCTGGCTGTCCTGCTGATATATTTGGCTGCAGAAGTGTCTGAGGCCTCATTTAACTAACGTTGCACTGTGAACGGCCCATAGGATTAGCATTGCCGTGCTGTAAACTGCGTTATAAGCGTTTATAACGCAGCTCCGCAACATCCCACTGTGAATGAGGCCTCTATCACACACCTGAAACAAGCATGCAGCTAATCTTGTCAGATCTGACAATGTGAGAAACACCTGATCTGCTGCATACTTGTTCAGGGTCTATGGCTAAAAGCATTAGGGGCAGAGGACCAGCAGGACAGCCAGGCAACTGGTATTGCTTAAAAGGAAATACATATAGAAGCTTTCATATCCCTCTCATTTCAGTTGTCCTCTAAGGCCTGTACCCACCTCGCGATTCTTTTGATGATTTTCCGGACGACCATCGATGTTTTTATTTTTTTGCAACAAGCGGTCCTTTACGTGTTCTCGCAACATACGTGTTCTCGTAACGTAGGTGCAAGATCACACGAACATCGATTAGCGTCGTGGAGCGATGCCAACTTTCATGGCGAATCAGATCTTTAAGATCCCCTATGACTCCTGGCCAAAGTACCATGATTGGTTGAAGTCTCATTGCGCCACTTGTGTAACATCGTGCATATCCGCCGGCCAAAAGGAGTGAGATGGATCGGTGGAGCGCTCGTCGTCAGGCAGACGTCACTGGATCCGTCTCCATGCATCGCGAGGTGAGTACAGTGTTCTCCCCAGGCTCTTTTAGCTGGGTGCGCCACCCGGCTAATTTTGGTGAGCACCCGGCTGCCATCAGATTTTCGTATAGCGCGGCTAGAGGGATTCGGCTGCGAGAGGCAGCAGCTGTGCCGGCATCGCGTCTCGCAAGACGCATGCCGGCGTATAAGTGGAAACGTAGCCTTACAGTGGGAATGCACCTACAATGTGAATTTCAGACCCCTCCATGATATCTAAGTGGGAGAACTTGCAAAATCGCAGGGTGCCCAAATACTTATGTTCCTTGCTTTATCTATGCTTACTTTTGGTAGCTTTGCCTTGGGTCATGTATTCCTACGGTATTGGGTCAGGTTTTCCTAAGCAATTATGTACTAATCTTGGTGGAGGGCTGTTTCACTTCACTGCTGGGAATTGTGAGCTCTGATTATATTATATTGCTGTTGTTTGTAAATTTGTGTTTTGCTGCTTTGATATCTGGTAGGCTTGTGCATTGCAGTTCATCAGATATCTAGCAGCAAGTGTTAGTTTTAAAAGTTTTTAAAAGTACATTTTTTTTTCTCTAGTGTGCTTGCAACAGGCAGGTATTTAGCTAGGGGGAGGGATTAGCTGTAACAGGAGGTATTTGGTCAGCTTCAGGACTCAGTACTGAGCTTGCTCACTAAGTGGCTTCGACACAAGTGGCATAGGCGTTACAACACAGGCACAAACAGAGAGGTGAGAGGAAGCAGGTAAGGACTTAAAAAAAAAAAAAAAAATTACTTTAAACAATATTGCGGTTCTTTGCATTGGTTAGGATGTGCTAACACGTTGTGGTGTAGTCTCTAAGTTTTGAGGACTCCACCCCAGCTTCACTCACTCCCACTCCTCCCCTCCCCCTCCTCCACCCCAACTTTACTCACTCCCATTCCTCCACCCCTCCCCCTCTTCCACCCCAGCTGCACTCACTCCCGAACTTCACTCCCTCTCCCGTTTCAACTTTTACCGCCACAGTTTACTTTAAATAAAATTTCCCCACACAATAGTCATCATGTTGGACTATGCTGTACAGTGTACATCCTGTGACATGTATGCATGCCTTGATCAGCGGATTGAGGGTGTTTACTGTTGCCCTGGGTGTGTGCGTGTTGCTCAGTTAGAGGCGGAAGTCGCAGAGCTAAATAAGCATCTCGCAACACTGAGACGCATACACAACATGGAGATGAGCTTGGATCTCACGCTCCAGACACCGGATGGAATCGGTGAAGATGAGGTGGGTGGAGTAAAGCCGGAGCAAGAAGCAGAGGTAGCCGCTAGTTGGGTCACAGTTAGAAGGGGTAGGGGAAAAAGTGGCAGGGAGGCTAGTCCCGAGTTGTCCCTCACTAATAAGTATGCTTGTTTGCGTAATATTGGGGAGGATGATTCAGGAGTAGCAATGCTGCAGCAGGATGTGCTCCTTAGCAACCAAGGGGCAGACTGCTGTAACGAGAAAGGGAATAGGAGTGCAGCTAAGGCTAGACAGGTACTGGTGGTAGGGGATTCAATTATTAGGCGCACAGACAGGGTAATCTGTCAAAGAAACCGTGAATGCCGTACAGTCTGTTGCCTCCCGGGTGCTCGGGTTCGGCATGTAGCGGAAAGAATTGACAGATTATTGGGTGGGGCTGGGGAAGACCCAGCTGTCATGGTACACATTGGCACCAATGACAAAGTTAGTGGGAGATGGAAGGTCCTCAAAAATGATTTTCAGGTACTTGGAGATAAACTTAAAGCAAGGACCTCCAAGCTGGTGTTCTCTGAAATACTGCCAGTGCCACGCGCTACATCTGAGAGACAGAGGGAGCTTAGGGAGTTAAATAAGTGGCTGAGAAATTGGTGTAGGAAGGAAGGGTTTGGGTTCCTGGAGAACTGGGCAGACTTTGCAGTCGGCTACATGTTCTACAGCAGGGATGGGCTGCACCTTAATGGGGAGGGTGCAGCTGCATTGGGGGAGAAGATGGCTAAACGGTTGGAGGAGATTTTAAACTAGGATCTGGGGGGAGGCGGGAGGATAAAGTCTCAATATGTAGACAAGATAAGGTAAAAAGACAGTGGGAGCCTAACATGATGGGGGGTGGGGACAGTGTAAAGATTAAGGAGGTTGGTAAAACTTCAAGTAGCCCATTTCGTGTAAACAAAATTGGTAAATGTGGTGGTAAAAATATAAAGTGCATGGTAACCAATGCTCGGAGCCTTGCAAATAAAATAGACGAACTAGAGTTCATTCCGAATGACGAAGGCTATGACATTGTGGGAATAACCGAGACATGGATGGATGAAAGCCATGACTGGATAGCTAATTTAAAAGGATACAATGTGTTTAGGAGGGATAGAACAGGGAAAAAAGGTGGAGGGGTTTGTCTCTTTGTTAAGAATTCTTTTACAGCTGTCCTCAACGATGAGATGGAGGAAGATTGCGAAGATGTGGAGTCCGTTTGGGTAAATATTCATGGTGGAAATAAAAGTTGCCAATTGCTTATTGGGGTATGCTACAGACCACCTCTTTTAATGAAGCTGCTGAACTGCGATTACTACAGCAGATTGAAAAAGCTGCAAGTAAAAATGAGGTCATAATTATGGGTGACTTCAACTTTCCAGACATTGACTGGGGTATTGAGGCTACCCATTCTGGTAAAAGCAGCAGATTTCCGGCAGCACTACAGAACAATTACTTGACTCAAATGGTAACGGAACCAACTAGGGGGAATGCGTTACTGGATCTGATCATTTCTAATAGACCAGATAATGTATCAAATGTGAAAGGTTCAAGAACATTTGGGAAATAGTGACCACAACATGATAACGTTTGATCTGGTGACTGATAGGCCACGGGGCAGCGAGACCACTAAAACTATGAATTTTAGAAAAGCAAAGTTCAATCAAATTAGGCAGGCACTAAAGGCTAGTACACACTAGCAATTTTGATTGACCAATGATTGCTCAATTTTACCACCTCCATGTACTATGAAGGCCAAACAGATTTTCAATTCTATGCAGATTATATAGGTAAATGGTCATACTACATGGAGGTGGTAAAATTGAGCAATCATTGGTCAATCAAAATTGCTAGTGTGTACTAGCCTTTATTCTCAATCAATATTGTAGTATGTATATCCCATATGGAAACAAAATGTCTAGGAATAAAAAAGGCCTCTATGGATGAATAGAAAGGTTAGGGATAAAATGAAGAGGAAAAGGAATGCCTATAAGGTCCTAAAACAGGAGGGGACCGAGGCTGCACTAAGCAATTATAAGGAGTGCAATACAAATTGTAAAAAAGAAATTAGGCTGGCAAAGATCAAAGCTGAAAATCAAATCGCTAGGGATATCAAATCTAATCCAAAAAAAATGTACAAGTACATCAACTCTAAAAAAAGAAAGGTTGACTGTATAGGAATCCTAAAGGATGAGGGTGGGAACTCAATGGTGGATGACCAAGGTAAGGCAGAGTTATTAAATGCTTTCTTTGCTTCTGTCTTCACAAAGGAAACAGCACTGTTGCAAATTACAGAGGCAGAAGAGTCTCAATCTTCTAACTGTAATATTAAATACTTAACGCAGGAAGAAGTAAAGGCAAGACTAAATAAATTAAAAATAGACAAGGCACCTGGCCCGGATGGCATGCATCCTCGGGACCTAAGAGAATTAAGTTGAGTTATAGCTAAGCCCCTTTATCTTATCTTTTGTGACTCTCTTGCAACTGGCAAAGTCCCAGTGGATTGGCGTACAGCCCACGTTTTCCCATTATTTAAGAAGGGCAAAAAATCTGATCCAGGAAATTATAGACCTGTAAGCTTAACATCAGTTGTATGCAAACTATTTGAGGGGTTACTAAGAGATACTATACATGACTTCATAGTAGAAAATAATCTTATTTCTCAGCATCAACATGGGTTTACTAAAGACAGGTCCTGTTTGACTAACATGCTCAGCTTTTATGAGGTAGTGAATGCTAATATGGATATTGGGAATGCTGTAGATGTGATATACTTGGACTTTGCAAAGGCCTTCGACACTGTTCCCCACAGAAGTCTGGTGCAAAAGTTGAGGATGCAAGGACTGGGGAAGAGTTTGTGTGCATGGATAGGGAACTGGCTAATGGACAGAAAACAAAGAGTTGTGGTCAATGGATCGTACTCAAAATGGGAGACTGTTAGCAGTGGGGTCCCACAGGGGTCTGTACTGGGTCCAGTGCTCTTCAATTTATTTATTAATGACCTAGTAGATGCAGTAGTGAGCAATGTTGCTATTTTTGCAGATGATACAAAATTGTGCAGAATCATCAACTCTCTCAGGAAGATAGTGTCATATTGCAACAGGATCTGGATAGGATGGCTATATGGGCACATACATGGCAGATGAAGTTCAATGTTGACAAATGTAAAGTCATGCATTTTGGTCGTACCAATGGTCTAGCACCATACAAAATAAATGGGATACAGTTGGGGACATCAAACTTGGAGAAGGACTTAGGAGTACTCATCGACAACAAGTTAAATAAACGTACTCAATGCCAAGCCGCTGCAGCTAAAGCGAACAAAATTTTGGGATGCATTAAAAGGGAAATAAAAACTCGAGATGCTAGCATAATATTGCCCCTGTTTAACTCTCTAGTAAGGCCACATCTGGAATATGGAATTCAGTTCTGGGCACCACATTACAAAAAAGATATTGCAGTTTTAGAGCAGGTGCAGAGACGAGCTACAAAATTGATACGTGGGATGGAAGGTCTCGCTTACCAGGAAAGGTTAGATAAACTGGGTTTATTTAGTCTAGAGAAAAGACGCCTTAGAGGAGATCTAATTAACATGTATAAATACATCAGAGGGCAATATAATAGCTTGGTGGATGAGCTTTTTGTCCCTAGGCCTTCTCAAAGGACTAGAGGACATGATCTGCGCATGGAGGAAAAACGTTTTAGCCATTTATTTAGGAAAGGGTTCTTTACAGTAAGAGTGATTAAGATGTGGAATGCATTGCCACAGGAAGTCGTTATGGCAAACTCTATACCTGCATTTAAAGGGGGCTTAGATGCTTTCCTTGCGTTGAAAGACATCCATGGCTACAATTACTAGGTTATGCCTAATGATGTTGATCCAGGGATTTTATCTGATTGCCATCTGGAGTCAAGAAGGAATTTTTCCCTTTTGGGGCTAATTGGACCATGCCTTGTGGGGGTTTTTTCGCCTTCCTCTGGATCAACAGGGGTATGTGGGGGACGGGCTGGAGTTGTACTTTGTACTGGTTTAACTCGATGGACGTATGTCTTTTTTCAACCAAAATAACTATGTAACTAATTGAAGGAACTATTCATAGTTATAGCTTTTAAGAGAATATTTTGGGGTCAATTCATAAAAGGCTGTGCGAAAAAAAAGTCTGGTTGGGAAAATACCACATTTGGTATTTTAGACATTTGTGTGCGGATTTATAAAAATTTTCACAGGTGCGGTAGAAGTGCGGTAAATTACCGAAGCCCATTGACAAAAAGCTTTTCTTAACAGCAGAGGAGAGTGGAGTGTCTCTGTGTTGTTACAAGCTGTTCTGTGCAGTGAGGGCAGTAAGAGGCATTCCAACATCCCTTTAGATGTACATGTTTTGTTATACTGCCTCTGCGTGCTCAGAATCTGTCTATTTTTACCATTCTATTTAATTGCCACAGCTTAGATTAACCTCCCGGAAACTTTACAAATGCCTTGCTTAGGTGATTTTTTCCAGTAACCCTTCAGGACAGGTAACTACGAGATTTGGCCCCTCCCAGGAAACAGGAAACATCCACTTGGTCTCTCTATAAGTTTAGATCCACCGCAGGTGTCCGGCAGTATGGATGTTTCCTGTTCCCTGGAACAGGTCTCTCTGTAAGGTGTCCGAGTCCTGGAGAGCCTGGGCGGCTAAGGGCTTTGGGCATGCTGCTGGGGATTTATGCTGACCGATAAATGCGGAGCTCAGTAGTGTGGAACCAGTGGCTTACCTCCCCCAATCGCATGATGTTCAGGTGATGGCGACAGGGGGGAGGCTGTAGCGAAGACGCTCTTATGGCAGAAGCCGCTGGCACGGTTGTTGGACGCTAAGGGAGACAAAGCGGTAAGCGGAGGCCATGCGCATGGTTTCCTTCAACCAAGATGGCGGCACGGACGTTTCCGGTGTTGCTGTAACGTCACTTCCGCACGCCAGAAGGGAAGAGCTACAGCGGTTCGGCGTTCACTTTCACTATCCATTAAACTGTGTGAGAGATAAACGCTGCTCAGGAGGCTGGGATTCAAGGCAGGAGGCCAAGAAGGATACCAAAGCCGACAAGCCTGAGACGGATCCAAACAAACAAGACGCAGGAGCGGTGAGATAAAACTGATTTGGATTCGTTTTTACAGCTAGCCTTAGCTGTTGGGGCAAAGTTTAGCTAAGAATTGTTTGTTTAGCTAGAATGGTTTGTTTGACTAGGGTTGTTTTGTCGTTTTTTTCAGAGTAAAATACTGCTGATTAAACTGACAGGCCCAGGTCCAAACGTTGTCCTATGTGCAATACTAAGTGGACACATGTATGTGCTAAAACTGGATTAAGCAGGCATAATTGCACTGCTTAATCAGGAGTCTGCTACTTCATATAAATACTTAATGAATGCAATGAGAAGTGAAATGATTGAGTTAATTAAGGCTTTCAGAGAAGCAATGGTGGTTTCGGCTACACAAGCACCTGTTAATGTTGTTACAGATAGAAATTCCTGTGCCAATTAATGTTGAAACTACTTTTTTTGCACAGGCTGGGGTGATTATAACTCCGCCAGTTATTGACAATATACCTGCTTCCATATCAGATGAAATTGTTAGTAATGTATCTGTTGGACGGTGGTTTGTGCATAAGAAAGCTACAGTTAAATCTAATAGACAGTTTTGTCTGATTCTAAACCAGAGAATGTTTTTTCTGAGGGTAAAGAGGAGTATGCAAAGCAAATCTGAAAGAGTTAAATTTGCATCAAGTGAAACTGAAAAGCTTTGTATAATGCATTAGTTTAAAAAAAAAAAAAAACTGACAAGCCACAAAGGACTTCTTTACATGAGGAATTATATGCAGGAGTAGAAGGCCAACCACTAGGATTTTTTGTACATACTACAAAGGAAAAGTTTTTTTTCCTTTTTCATAAGAGCATAGCTAACACTGGGACAACCTAAGTTATATTGCATAAAGGGTGTGTGCATCTAACACCAGATGAACCCTTATATACCTGACGTTGCAGATAAGGCCGAATTAGCTTATTCATGAGACTCTGCTCAAGCAAATCTGCATTCGCTTTTGCATGCCAGGATATGTAGAGTTTTGCCAACTAACTCACCACAAAGTTTCCTAAGTTGGATGCTGTCTTTTCTTAAATTAAAATGAATTAGCTTTTGAAGGCATTGATAATATAAAAGAACCTTCAAAAAAAAAAAAAAAAGTTTGTTTTAAAAGAAAACTTGGACAGCTACTGGTGAAAAGTTTCAGCCTGCTGCAGCAACTACACTAGTTGCTCGCACTTTAAATATAGGGATGAAGTTTCTGAATGGAGTCAGTTTACATAGTCTGGACTCTTCTGATTCCAGGAGGATACAGAATAGGCATCGGTCTGAAAGATGCTTATTGACAGGTACTGATTGAACGAAAACTGAAGGTATCACTTTCAATTCAGTTGCCTTTCCTTTAGAATAAAATCGGCACCCAGAATATTTACAAAAATGATTTAGTAAATAGTTGCCAGACTTCACAGGAAAGAAATTAATTCCTTACCAGTTAATGCATCATAGAGGTAGTGATTACAGAACTGAAAAAAGCTGGATGAGTAATCAGCATAGAAAGATTTCAAATACAACCATCTCGGATAATTCTGTGCCTAGGATTTGTGATAAACGAAAAATTGTCTTAGGGGAACAAAATTGTTCAAGTTGATGAACTTAGCGTTATACCGGGCATACACGGCTCGTTTATTGTGCCGGATCGATGCCAGCGCATCCCCGCTCGTGCGCGCAGATCGATTGCAGCTCGTCCCCTTCCTTATAAGCGCCCGATTCCCTGCCATTGTCTGCCGGCGGGAATCGAGTGGGCGCGGGTCGAGCGGCATGATCGGGCCAGCTGAATATTATCAGCTGGCCGGATACGCTGCTTGGTACACGGTACAGAAACGTATCGTGTATCTCCCAACATTAGAGAGTCTAGTGTTAGCAGAGGACAATCTGAAGTCGTTCGCAGTTGTATGTCCTAAAGGGCTCAATGAACAATCTTGCAGACTTCCTCAGTCGGACTCAAACGTCGATTGTGGAGTGGACTTGGAATATAGCAGGTGGATAACCCAGATGGGGGAGAATACCAGAGGTAGAGTTGTTCTCAGGAAGATAATGAATTCAGAGACGGCTGTAATTTTAGCTGCACCCAGTTGGGACAAGATTGTGGTTTCAGCTATGGTTGAATATGAAGTTTGCAGGACCGATATTGTTATCAATAATGGACAATCTAATCACAGTTCAAGAGGTGAACATCCCTCAAGTAATAATTTTGAATCTAGCGGACTTGCTAGTGAAAAGTCTATTCTCAGGGGAAAAGGACTATCAAACAGAGTGATTGAATCTTTGCTGAATAGTTAGAAAGTGAACTTATATAAAATTCATGACCTGTGCTTACAGGAGTCTGTTTTTAAAGGTAGCCATACACTGTTTAGATTAACAGCAGACAGATTATCAGATAGATTTCTGATCTATCTGATGTGTTTAGGTGCATTGGGGTCAATGCAGATTGATAAGCAATCTCTTCAGATCGATATCGATCGGCCGAAAATCGACTGGGTGTGGGCTTCTTAAGTCGGCTGAAATAAGGACAATTTTGGGGTTTTGGCAAAACTGTGTTAATGGTCGGACCCTGAACACTATTAGGGTGCAGATCTCTACATTATCAGGTTTTTTTTTACATAAGCAGTTGGACTAATGATCCTTTAAGTATTAGATTTTGAAGTCTGTGGAGCGGAAAAGGCCGGTTCTGGTGAAACCGTTTCCGAAATAGGATTTATTGACTGTACTAAAAGCTTTGACATTTTCTTCTTTTGTGCCAGCGGAAGAATTAGGCTTAGGACTTATAACGCTAAAAGCGGTTTTATTTAGTAGCCATAGCTTCTACAAGATGCATAAGTAAATTGGAGGCACTGTCATGTAAAGAACTGTCCTGCACAATATATGATAGAGTTGTTCTCTGAACTAGTGAAGAATTCCTGCCAAGGTCAGAGATAGGTTTCACAGATGTCAAAAAATTATATCTCCTTCCTTTTGACACTAATCCATTGAAGGAAAAGGAAATAAATGGAGTATGTTAGATGTAAGGAAAAATCTAATAGAATAGCTAAAGAAAGTAAAGATACCAGAAAAGCAGAACATTTATTTGTTAATTTTTCTGGCAAGTTAATAGGCCAGAAGGCATCAAAAAAGACTATAGATAGATCAATCTGTGTATTGTGGAAGCGTATAAAAACATGAATTTAGAAATTCCCGGTGAAGTAAAGGCTCATTATACCAGGGCAACGGCTACGACCTTAGCTTACAGAGCTGGAGTGTCTCCAATGGAGATATGTAAAGCGGCGACATGAAAAAATATCAACACATTCATGTGCCACTACAAGTTGAATCGGATGACTGCAAGGGAGTTTGGAAGAGAAGTCCTGCAAGCGGTCAGCCCGCCCTAAGGTTGGTGAGATTTATTTCTCGCTCATCATCTCGTAGTTACCTGTCCTGGAGGGTTACTGGAAAAACCCTAAGCTAGCTAACGGGTAGATTTATTTTAGGTAACCCTCCAGGACAGGTTGCGAACCCACCCATTTTAAAATTAAGTATATGTATATCATGTATATGTAATACTGTATACGTTATGTGTATATATGATAAATTGCAATGTATAATTAGGGTAGTCTGGTGTGTAGACCATGTTCAGGGTTTCTTGAATACATACTGCCGGACACCTGCGGTGGATCTAAACTTATAGAGAGACCAAGTGGATGTTTCCTGTTTCCTGGGAGGGGCCAAATCTCGTAGTTACCTGTCCTGGAGGGTTACCTAAAATAAATCTACCCGTTAGCTAGCTTAGGGTTTCTTTACTAGCTCCTACATATCTTCAAACAGGTACCCAAGAGATTAAACAGACACACAGCCTAAGGTATTAAGGGGATACCTGTTTTGTTCGATCTCGCTCTGCTGCTGCCTAAGGGGTTGAAAAGCTTGTCCTGCCGGCAAAGGCTGCGGGTCCTATCAGATTCCAACATTCAGACTTGCAGAAGACGGGCTGTTTCTATTGACTCCCTGCTCCTGTCAGTCGCAGCTGCTTCGCACTCTCTTTTTTTTTTTTTCACCACTTCAAAGCAGACGGTATTTCTTTGTAGCTTTACCGCTTGTTGTCGGCTTTGTGAATTGACATTTTCTGACATGTTAAGGTAATTACCA
Organism: Hyperolius riggenbachi; assembly: GCF_040937935.1. Lineage (NCBI taxonomy): Eukaryota > Metazoa > Chordata > Amphibia > Anura > Hyperoliidae > Hyperolius > Hyperolius riggenbachi. Next base: position 301,480,190 of record NC_090646.1, on the reverse strand, counting down.
CACAAGTCGGTAATTTACCTCACTGCTTGGTAATTTCAACTTTTCTAGCTGTAACAGCTTTTATGAATTGACATATTCCTAAATTCTCGGTAAAGTCAGCTGTTTTCTGCATTACCGAATGCGGTAATGCTTTATGAATCGACCCCAAAATATATTTAAAGGACAACTATTAATAATCAAGTGTTTAATCATCAAAATTACAATGTACAAATGTCCAAGTAGTCGTGTAAGCATTTTCCTACTTTTCATGTTAAATATCAGAGTCAAAAGCTGTAATTCATTGTGTGTAGGTTTTAGCTACAATGGAAGGATTTATTAGCAAAGGGGAGTCTGTGCTTTGTGAGTGAGTGACAATACAACCAGTGCTGATCTCTACATCTCAGAAGACTACAGCAAAGAAAATCTTTTGTATGAACATTTTGCCTTGGGATCAGTTTTCACACACACAAAAAAAATGTGAATTAACCTCCCTGGTGGTGTATTTCTGTCTGGAATTATGAGTCAAAAGTGGTCCCTTTTTTTTTTTTTTTTCAAAAATTTTAGGCCTCCCAGTGTGCTCCACAGGCTCTTTTAGCTGGGTGCTCCACTCGGCTAGTTTTGATGAGCACCTGGCTCTCATCGGCTCACCTCTACCTATTCTGTAAGCAGAGTTGCGCACAGAAGTACCAGCCCAGCATTTTCTCTTATTGCCCCACCCGGCTACTTTTTCATGCCACCCGGCTACTATTTCATACCACCCAGCTGGGAAAAAATTCTGGGGGGGGGGGGACACTGCCTCCAATTCTTAAATAATAACCAAAATATATCAGAATAAAGGCCTGGTAGACATTCTGCATATAAATAAAAGACTGTAACACAAAATAGTTGAAATAATTAAATTTATCAATGAACTGAAAAAATAGCAAAACTATACAAATTAGGCAGCAGATTATAATACAGTATGTACATGCAGTACAGTATATACCTAATACACCTCCCGTGTGTGGTATATCTTAAAGAGGTACTGTAAGGTCAATAACATCTCACTGCCAGTGTGCAGGACACAACCACGTTAGAAGGACCTCATTCTTTTATGAGGTCCTTCTCACGGGCACCTGCCCTGACCAGGTGGACCACGGGAGAGGCGGGATTCCGCCCAATAGCGCCCCTTCAGCGGACATGCACCAATTAGGGGTATCAACCAGGATCCATAGGAGGATCAAGCATGCTGGTATACAGGTATTATGACACATATGGATGCCTAACTGCCGGTATATTGCATTTGGGGTTTGATGTATTACCATGGTGGTAAATTAGCAATACAGGTTTTGTTTACATATGCAAATGTGAACTGATTTGAATCCCGGTGAGGTGTGGCTTGTATTTTTGTAACTGCTTATAAGGCGAATGGTTTATTTGTTCACTGTCACCATTCTGTTCGTGTTGCCTTGACAAAGGGGACCCCACGGGGCCCCGAAACGAATCGTTGGTCGTTTGAATGGAATATTGTCACATTGTCTGAATAAAAACTTGGAAGTTTATCCTGCGAGTGTGCGGACCCTTTGGATTTGACTGCTTTAAAGGATTAGGTCTTGTTTCCAATGCAGCCCAGAGCCGTGCAGCTCTGCGTTACATGTCACTCCCGGGGGAGGAGCTTGTGATCCAATTCATTATACTGAATGGGATCCTGTGTGCAATCGCCCCAAAATGCAAGCAGCCATGTACTGTGATTCAGAAGTGAATCGCAGCGCATGTATGGAAACTTCAGAGAGTGCAGTCTATGCACTGTCCGATGTCCCTGCGATCCCGTTTCCAAAAGCGCGGCTGAAAGTGCGCTATAAGAACGAGCCCTTACTTAAAGAGAGTCTGAAGCGAGAATAAATCTCGCTTCAGACCTCATAAATAGCAGGGGCATGTGTGCCCCTGCTAAAACGCCGCTATAGCGCGGCTTAACGGGGGTCCCTTCACCCCCAAATCCCCCTCGATACACCGGGGGAGCGCTTCCTGGTTGGGGCAGGGCTAACCGCCGCAGCCCTGCCCCACGCGCGTCTGTCAGCGCGTATCTCCGCCTCTCCCCCGCCCCTCTCAGTCTTCCTTCACTGAGAGGGGCGGGGGAGAGGCGGCGATGCGCCGCTGACAGACGCGACTGGAGGCAGGGCTGCAGCCGTTAGCCCTGCCTCCAGGAAGAGACAGCCAGCGACTTTTTCACGACACACTTTTGCGGGGGGTGGGTTGGGGGTGAAGGGACCCCCGTTTAGCCGCGGGATAGCGGCGTTTTAGCAGGGGCACACGTGCCCCTGCTATTTATGAGCTCTGAAGCGAGATTTATTCTCGCTTCAGAGTCTCTTTAAGTCTGAAAAAAGCAGTTTAACTTACCTAGGGCATCTTGCAGCACCCCTGCAATCAACCTGTGCCCGCACCATCCTTCTGCGACCCTCCACCCGGTTGTGGCCAGTTGCAGGCTACTGTGCATGTGCACCCTGATTGTGCTCCCTATGCCGGAAGCATTCTGCGCATGTGCAGTAGTGCTTTTCCCATACTTTGCATGTGCAGAATGCTGCCGTGCACGAGAACGTGATGAGGATTTTGAGGAGGCGCATAGGCGGCCAGCTTTAAGTGGTCACCACTGCTGACTGGAGGGTTGTGGAAGTACAGGATGACATGACAGGGGGCTGCAAGAAACCCTAGGTTAGTTAAACTGTTTTTTTTTTAGACTTAAAGGATAACTGAGACAGGAATAATGGCAGTATTTATACTTGTCTGGAGCATCTTCCAGCCGCATGAAGTTCGTAGGCTCCCTCGCCTTCCTCTCTGGCGTCTCCATTCATATGTAATCACTCCCGGTATTCTGGCCAGTCGTGGGCTTCTGTGCATGCATGGCCAGGCCACGCTCCTGTGCCTGAGAGTATTCTCTGCCTGCACAGTACAGACCTGATGACATCGGCTGGACCACGTGACCTGCGACATGGACCGCAGAAGACGCCGACCCGGAACCTGACCTGACGAGCGAAGAAAACCTGGAGCCACCGGAGCTGGAGCGAGGGCACAGGATGGCTGCCACAGGCTGGAGGAAGCCCCAGGTAAGTGGATTTTGATTTTAATTTTTCCTTGGACCATTCCTTTAAGATTTCCTTTAAAATAAATGGATTGGGAATAATAAGGATCCTCAGTCACAATTCCCTAAACAACATACATATTGTGAAATAATGGACGCAATACCCAGTGTACTGTATTATTTTCTAGAATCCTAGCAAATTTCTGCTCCAAAAGCCTTCCATGGAGGCGGGTTGAATACTGCTAACTTGGTGACAGCGCTGGAATGCGGGAACCGTAAGATGAACGGGGAGACTCTATAGGATCCAGAGCCTTTCCTCTCCATAGGTAAGTATCTGTTTTTTTTTCCCACTTCAGTATTACTTACACATATGCAATTTTCCTGTCAGATTGGCTGATCGATTGATAATTTCCAGCATGTTCCATCTGCTTCAGATAAAGAAAAGAATCTATTTTTTGCCGCATTGATCTCAAAATCAATCCCTTTCTTGGTCAGAAAGCAGATTGGACATGTTGGAAATTGATCAGTCAATCTGATGGAAAAATTGCATGGTGTGTATAATGCTGGGAATACACGGCTCAATTCTGAGCCATTTACATGGCTCTATAGATAATTTCCTATACGTCCGTTCTCCTGCCCGATCGTTTCTGCGCTCGATTCCACATGGAAGACAATGGAAAAAGATAAGAAAAATGAGTGGAAGATAAAAGAATAGCCAGCGGAATCGAGCGGCAAAAACGATCGGGCGCAGAATCGAGCGCCAGAATTGAGCTGTGTATTCCCAGCATAAAAGCCTTTACACACTGGTCATCTACATATCAATTTTTCCTGGCAGCTCCATCACTTTGAGCAAATAAACTGGGAATCTATTGCTACAATAATGACATGCACAATTTCCTTTTTGACTTTAAGCCTAGTACACACAATGCAATACCGCCAGGGAGATTTCTTGTTTCTCTTCCCCGCCGGCTGCACTTTTCCCTCATCAGAGGGATTCCCCAGGATGGCTGGATGCCTGTCAGCACGCTGTGGGTAGCGATCTGTGCTACCCACAGCATACAGAACTAGCATCCAGCCACCCTGAGAATCCCTGTGCAGCCGGCGGGGCAGAGAATGTGTGGGGCTGTGCAGGGATTCCCCTTCTTTGCCGGCGGGTGGCTGGTGCGGGGATCCTCTCTGTGCGGGGGGCCGGGGGGGGATCCCCGTACTGTGCATGCGGGTGACCCTTTTGTGTGTGCGGGGGGGGGGGGGGCGAGTATCCCCTTCTATGGGGCTGGTCTTGGCCGGTCGGGGACACCCCCTTCTGTGGTGGGGGGAAGGTGGGTGTCCCCATCTATGTGGGCTGTGGGTGGCCTCTCCCTCCTCTTCCCCCCTCCCTCTCTGTCGTCCCCCCCTCCCGAGTCTCCCCCCTGTCAGAAGCCCTGCTTTACTCATCTGAGGGCTTTCTCCTGCGCCGGCCGCGATGGACACCCTCCTCCTCCATCGCCAAAGTCCCGGTCTGTGTAATTACAGTACGCAGCTTGGTGACGTCACCAAGCTGCGTACTGTAATTACAGAGAACACGAGACTTCGCGATGGAGGAGGAAGTGTGCCGCTTCCGCCGCAGGAGAAAGCCCTCAGGTGAGTAGATCAGGGCTTCTTACAGGGGGGAGACTGGGGGGGGGGGACACGGGGGACAGAGAGGGAGGGATGGGGGAAGAGGAGGGAGAGGCCACCCACAGCCCACATAGATGGGGACACCCACCTTCCCCCCCCACCACAGAAGGGGGTGTCCCCGACCGGCCAAGACCAGCCCCATAGAGGGGGATACCCGCCCCCCCGCACACACAAAAGGGTCACCCGCATGCACAGTACGGGGATCCCCCCCGGCCCCCCGCACAGAGAGGATCCCCGCACCAGCCACCCGCCAGCAAAGAAGAGGAATCCCTGCACAGCCCGCATAGATGGGGACACCCACCTCCCCCCCCCCACCACAGAAGGGGGTGTCCCCGACCGACCACGACTAGCCCCCATAGAAGGATGATACCTGCCCCCCCCCCCCAATGCACACACAGAAGGGCCACCCACACGCACAGTATGGGGATTCCCCCCCCCCCACAGAGGGGATCCCCGCCGGCCACTACCAGCCAGCACAGAAGGGGAGCCCCCCCACAGAAGGGACACCCGGCCACAGGGGGCAATGGGGTTGGGGGGGCAGAGGCACCCGCAAACCTAGCTCCCTATACATATGACTCCCTAGACCTGGCTGCACATCTGTCTCCTATACACCTGGCTGCACATCTGTCTCCTATACACCAGCAAACATCTTGCTCCCTATATACCTGGCAAAACATCTGGCTAACTATTCCTGGCTAATACATCTGGCTAACTATACCTGGCTGCACATCTGGCTAACTACACCTGGCTGCACATCTGGCTAACTACACCTGGCTGCACATCTGGCTAACTATACCTGGCTGCACATCTGGCTATACATCTGGGTCTTATACTCACCATTGGCATGCTGATCCCTCGCCGCGTACCTCTGATAGCTTCTCCAGTGCCTTCTTCCATGTCCCTTGGCGGATTTTGCTTCTCCCTTGGCGATCACATGTCCCCCGTCGATCGGCGTTGATGGCACCAATGTCACACAGCATCATCAAAATCTCGCAGCAAACACTTTTTTTTTTTTTATTGAATTCAATACAATAACCTGTATTGAATTCAATATAAAAAAAAGATTGCAAAAAAAAAATTGGTTGAAAATTATTGGAAATTAATTGAACCACTTTTTGCACGGAAATCCTGGGGAAATAGAACGCCAGGGTGGCTACATACAGTAGACGAGTCGAAACAATTATTTCCGACAGGTCTGATCAGATTGCCAATTGTTTTTCTAATTTTTTTTGCAATTCTACACAAAAATGATCAGAAAATGATTGCAAATCAGATTGTACCGGTCAGAAATAATCAATTTTAGTATCAATAGGATGGGAAATTGCATCATGTGTACCAGGCATTATGCTAGGTACACACAATGCAATTTTCTGACAGATCTACTGTCAGATCAATTATTTCCAACATGTCCGATCTGAATGTCGATCGATTTTCGTTCACTTCCATGGAAATCGATCTGAAAATCAATCAAAATTCAGATTGGACATGTTGGGAAAAAAAAAATCGATCTGGCAGGTACATCTGCCAGAAAATTGTATGGTGTGTACTTAGCATAAAACTGCTTTACAACAACCATTCAATTTTGTTTGTATATACAGACAAAATGCTCTTCTCTTTCAGCTAGCTCTCTAACTGCACTTCTCTCCACACATGCATTGGGCACCTTCAGATGACATCAGTCAGCTAAAAAAAAAGGTGGCTACAGCCTTCACTGTATAACAGTTACAACTGCTGGAATAAAGGAAAAAAAAACTGTTACTCTGCCAGGAGTAAAAATGGTTCGTCCCTGGCATTTTTACTGGACATCGCTGAGAGGATGCTTACAGTTCCTCTTTAAAATGGAACGGCACACAGGGCGACATTACAATCAGGTCAGTACATTCGGGATTCCTTATGGACTTTTTTTCTCTGTGGCATCAGTCTTGCTGCAGCAAACCACACACATTCTGGTTGGTGCATTTTTTTTTTGTTGTTGTTTTCTCTTTGGAGTTGGCACTCGGGATTGACTATGTAGGATGCACGGCGCCCAACTCTGGCATCTGCTGATGAGGTCTGATACTTCATGCGGATGCATTCACAAACTTTCCATTTTAAGTCTGCATGACTTACTGGCCTGTCACTGTGCTGTTTGTACAGGATGTGCGCAATCCACAGACTGTTCAGCCCCATCTACACCATGGGACATTGAAGCGATCCGGCGGCTCGATTAGCCGCGGATCGCCGCGTCCCCGCTCGCCGCGCGCGTGTGCCGCATTTGATTCCCCGCCGGCGCCGCTTATCTCCCGCACGATTCCCTGCCATTGTCCCCTCGCGGGGATCGAGCAGGGAATCGGCGGTGCGAAGATCCGTCCTGCCGGATCTTATCAATCGAGCCGCATAAGCGGCTCGATTGATAAGGAGCATCGCGGCCGCATCTACGCGTGTAGATGCGGCCACGCCACCCATCGTAGTGTTGTAGTCCAGTATGATTTGAGGCTTGTCGATGACTTTACCTCCTCTTGTTCTGGTGGTGATGGTTGAGGTGTCATGGACTGTGCTGAGGACACACACATTCTTCTTGTCACGCCAGCGAAGAGCCAACATTTTTCCCTTCTGCCAAGCCACAATGTCTCCAGTTTTGAGTTTTTGTTTGGAGAAAGTTGTTGGCATCTCTTGCCTGTTAGGCCTAACTGCCATAGGCATACATTTTGTTTTTGGTCAGGTATTCAAACAATTCAGGGGAACTATAAAAGTTATCCTTGATCATGCAGTATCCCTTGTTCTGCAAAGACAGCACAGATGATGTCTCCACTCCGTAGTCTCTGAAACTTGGGTTAAATTTAGTCCCTTTTCCGGTATACAGAATGGTGTTCCATATATATCCTGTTGCTGACTCACATAGCATATACGATTTCACACCAAAGCAGGCCCTCTTGGATGCAATATACCGAATCCAGGTCAGTCTCCCCTTGTTGGCCATCAGGCTTTCATCAAAACTTAATGTCCCTCTGAGGTACATAAGTGTTTCAGAAGTTTTCCACTAACAGCTGATAAACTTCTCAATTTTTTTTCAGCTCTTTAGTGATCGGCTCCCACGTCCTGCCCCTTGAAAAGCACCCTTGTGGAGCAGCCAGTTGTTGTGTGGTGTAAGGGTTTGTCTCCATCACTATTTTCTCAATGACAGCCTCATTGAAAAAGAGATGCAAGTAGGCCAACGGTTTGCAGTGTTCTCCTCAGAAATTTTTCTAGCCAGGTGGCATGAAAAAGTAGCCGGGTGGGGCGAGATGAGAGAGTGCAGGGCCGGTGCTTCTGTGAGCAACTCTGCTTACAGCATAGGAGGAGGTGAGCCAATGACAGCCAGGTGCTCACCAAAACAAGCTGGGTGAAGCACCCGGCTAAAAGAGCCTGCGGAGAACACTGGGTTGTGCTCAAACTCCATCTTCAGGCCAGGCTCCCCAGTAAAAGGGAAATGTAGGCACGGTGGCGGAGCCTGAGTAGTGTCAATTGGGCACCAAACCTGTACATCATTAAAGTGAACCTAAAGTCAGGCGAAAAAAATGAGATTAACTCACCTGGGGCTTCCCTCAGCCCCCTGCAGACGATCGGTGCCCTCGCAGCTCCGCTCCGATGTCCCAGGACCCGCCGGCGAGCACTTCCGGTTTGGCCGTCACCGGCCGACAGGCATGGGAACGCGAGTGATTGTTCACGTTCCCAGCCTGTATATCGCCCCCTATGCTGCTATTGCGGCCAGAGAGGCCGCAATAGCAGCATAGGGGGCGATATACAGGCTGGGAACGCGAACAATCACTCGCGTTCCCATGCCTGTCGGCCGGTGACGGCCAAACCGGAAGTGCTCGCCGGCGGGTCCTGGGACATCGGAGCGGAGCTGCGAGGGCACCGATCGTCTGCAGGGGGCTGAGGGAAGCCCCAGGTGAGTTAATCTCATTTTTTTCGCCTGACTTTAGGTTCACTTTAACCTCGGTGTCTGTGATGATGGAGTCACAGTCGCTCTCGCTACCCGAGTCAGATGACCTCTCCAGGATCGTCGCTGTCACTCAAGTCTGTCAGCGACTGCAGATCAGAATCTGTCCTCGAACTCCATCAGTGCTTCCAGTGTGAGACGCTTTGAGGCTAACGCCATAGTAGGTGACGGACAGGTGACAGGCAGAGAGTAATCAAATCCAGGCAGAGGCGGCAGGCAAATAGAGTACTCTAATTCCAGACAGAGGTCGGTACAGGCGGCAGGCTAAGAGTAGTCGAAATCTAGGCAAAAATCTGTGCACAGGTAATCCAAAAAAAGGCAGATCACACAGATCACAGCACTTGTTCAGAAGCAGCAGGGAACCAAATGACTACAATGCATTGGATACAAATGTATGAAACATTTGTATCCAATACATGCAGATATTGGGCATCACCTTTAATTATTTAAACTTCCTGCACCATCTCCCTCCTACGTCGCGCCGACCTGACCTCAGACCGCCGCCACGCCGCTGATCTTAGTGGCCTCCGGAACTCGGGGTAGAATAGCGTGGATATGAAGATCCCGGCGGCCGAAGAGAGATGCTGACAGCCGGGGAGAGGCTGAAGTCCCGCTGCACAGCACAGATCGTGCGCGGGACTCCAAAAGTGCAGCCAAACCAAGTATTTCACTGCTCCGAGCTGAGTAGTGTTGGGCGAACAGTGTTCGCCACTGTTCGGGTTCTGCAGAACATCACCCTGTTCGGGTGATGTTCGAGTTCGGCCGAACACCTGGTGGTGTTCGGCCAAACTGTTCGGGGTTCGCCCGAACTGCTGAATGGCCAGCCGAACAGGGCCCCTGTTCGGCCGAATACTGCCCCCCTATGGGGTCGCAGGCATAAGGGGGGAGCATGCCCCGATCGCGGGGGGGTTTGGAAATTCCCCCCACCCCCTCCGCTAGCGCTCCCCCCTCTGCCCGCTTCCCCATACAAAAGTTTAAGGAAGTAAAACAGTACCGGTGGTAGTGGGTGGCTGGCAGTGGGCGGCACTGTGAAGTGAGTGACTGAGGAGGAGGAGTCCGGAGAGTGACGCGTTGAGGGAGGCCGGGCAGCGGGCGGTTCAGCAGTAGTACCGTACTACTGCTGAACCGCCCGCTGCCCGGCCTCCCTCAACGCGTCACTCTCCGGACTCCTCCTCCTCAGTCACTCCACAGTGCCGCCCACTGCCAGCCACCCACTACCACCGGTACTGTTTTACTTCCTTAAACTTTTGTATGGGGAAGCGGGCAGAGGGGGGAGCGCTAGCGGAGGGGGTGGGGGGAATTTACGACCCCCCCCCCCCCCGCGATCGGGGCATGCTCCCCCCTTATGCCTGCGACCCCATAGGGCCCCCAAAAGCGGGATGTTCGGGGTTCGGCCCGAACATGCCGAACATCGAACATCAAAGTTGGCCATACACCTCTCGACTTGGCGCTGATTCAGAGAGACAAAATTACACATGCCATAACCAAGAATTGAACTTCATCCCAATCAGTAGCTTATACCCCTTTTACATGAGAAATATATTCCTTTTCACAAACGGATCATTAGGGGGCTCTGTATGGCTGATATTGTGGTGAAACCGCTCCCAAAGGAAACTGTGAGGACCATGGTCCATGGTTTCCTGTCTGAGAACCTCATTGCATTGTGGGAAATGGCTGTTTACAGCTTTTTTCAACTGCCAAAAATGCAAGCAGCAGCTACTTCCAGTGACATCACCTGCCAGCAGTAAAAATGTCACCATGTGATAAATGTCAGAATGTAAATCAGGGAGAGGAAAGATTTTACAATGGGCAGACACTGACTAAATCATTTATACATAATTATTGTAAAAAAAAAATTTCTGTTACATTATTTTCACTGGAGTTCCTCTGTAAGCTAGTGAGAACTGACATGTGCAAAAGATATAAAGTACACGGTTGTAGAGAGCGGTATCCCCCCCCCCCCCCCCCCCCCTCATGATTCACTGGTCTGATGATGCCCTGCTTCAACACCCATCCTGAAAGGAATTTGCTAACATTTAAGCTGGAGGATTAGCCATACTATGCCAGGGGGGAAAAATAAAACATAAGTAGATAAATACTTTATCTACTTACATAACACATGTATTGTACTGTCCACGTTTTTGATTTCAGTGAATTTTATATAGTAAATAAAGAAAATTCTGTTCCTTGTGGGAATTATGTTTTTTTGCCAACAGTTTGAGGCTAAATACTGATGTAATTTCTTCCCTTAACTTTTTTCTTTTCTCCTCTAATCCCTGAGTCACCTCAGCTTTGCTTGTAAACAGTGAATCGTGAAAGTGATCATGTTTCAGCTGGGCAGGGAAATAAATGGAAGAGGAGGAATATATTATAGATAAAAAGAACCCCCAGCATACAACTGAATGGAGATGGCTATTAAAGGGCTAGTGCTCCTAAGGTATGTGATAACTCCAAACCATAACAGCAGAAAATGTTTTTAATGCAGGATTAGCATCATTATCACTTAATACACTTGCTGTTGAAATTAGATTTTTATGGTGACAATCCCGCTTTCAGGCTACTTACACACCAGGACGTTGCGTTTAGGGGACGTTATAGGGCACATAACGTGCCCCTAACGCAACGCCTGGTGCTCTCTGATGTGGACGTCAGAGTGAGCCGCGTTGTGCAGCTCACTCTGGCGTCCGTGATGCGTACTCTTGGACGCATGCGGCATCACGTGGTCCCGCCCGGCCAATCGCCGCACAGAGCGGCCGTTCCAGGAAGTAAACACTGCACGTCACACCGTGCAGTGAATATTAATTAGCCATGTGCCTGGCCGCTCTCCACTCCCCAACACTACTGAGCATGTGCGCACAGTCTAACGCAGCTTAGCCGTGCATAACGCACAGCATGCAGCACTCTCAACGAATATGCTGCGTTACAAAGTAACGCAACGTGGGCACTGTGAACAGCCAATTGATTTTTCATTACTGTGCGGTGGGGCTGCGTTACAGGCTGCACTAACGTGCGCCTGTAACGTCTTACTGTGAAAGCAGCTTCAATAAGCAAGGGGAGATGTATAGCAGTACTTAGGAACTCCTAGGCAAGCTATTGCCATCCCAGTTTACAAATGTGTATTTAATAATATAACATTATACACATAATACAATATGTTAATCGATAGTTTTCCTTTGAATGGAAAGGTAATTTGAATTAATGCCATGTAGTTTTTCTTGTTTTTGTTTATTAACAGTTGTTAAAGGCAAAGGACTTGCCAAAGACATTCAGAAAGGCCCTGAAGTGTGCAAAGAGCCAGATAAACTGATCACACATGCTATGGGATTGAATATATATAAGGCTGGTGTGGATGTCAAGTTGAGGGATGATTCTCAGTATCCAGAGTGGTAAGTGGCTACTTTTTCAAGTTTACTTTATCAAAATGTGTTTTTTGTTTTGTTTTTTTTACTGTAGATGATATAGGCAAGCCTGTGGAATTGGACATAAAGGGGCAAAGGTGCGTACACACGATTGTCATATTTAACAATTGTGCATCAGTCTGCATGCGTATTCAGGGTCTATGGCTAAAAGTATTAGACGCAGAGGAGGACAGACATGCAATTTGCATTGTTTAAAAGGATATCAATATGTCCGCCTCCATATTCTACTGGTGTGTTTGAACGCCAAATAAGAAACAAGTGATGCACTACTATATTATAGGACAACTCTAGTGAGGGATATGGAGGCTGCCATATTTATTTCCTTTTAAGCAATACTAGTTGCCTCGCTATCCTGCTGATTCTTTGCCTCTAATACTTTTAGCCACAGACCCTGAACAAGCATGCAGCAGATAGGTGTTTCTGACATAATTGTGAGACCTGGCAAGATTAGCTGCATGCTGGTTTCTGGTCTGATTCAGACAATACTGCAGCCAAATAGACCAGCAGGACTGCCAGGCAACTGGTACTGCTTAAAAGGAAAAAAATATGTCAGCATCCATATACCTCTCACTACAGTTGTCCTTTAGGCTGGTTTCACACCAGGACGTTGCGTTTTAGGGGACGTTATGGTCGCATAACGTGCCCCTAACCCAACGCCTGGTGCTCTCTGCTTTGGACGTCAGAGTGAGCCGCGTTGTGCAGCTCACTCTGGCGTCCGTGATGCGTACTCTTGCGGCATCACGTGGTCCCGCCCGGCCAATCGCCGCACAGAGCGGCCGCTCCAGGAAGTAAACACTGCACGTCACTGAGTGCAGTGAATATTAATTAGCCATGTGCCTGGCCGCTCTCCGCTCTTCCCCAACGTTACTGAGCATGTGCAAACAGTCTAACGCGGCTCTGCCGTTTACAAAGTACTGCATGCAGTACGTTATATTATGGCGCAGCGTTACACTGTAACGCAACGTGGGCATTGTGAACAGCCCATTGATTTTTCATTGCTGTGCGGTGGGCTGCGTTACAGGCTGCTCTAACGTGCGCCTGTAACGTCCCACTGTGAAACCAGCCTTAAGTGCAAGATAGCCACCGTGCTATATTTTATACATAGGTTCTCAACACATAGTAAGCATTCTCCAGGAAGTGCTTGAACTTGTCATATTAATGCATGTGTAAAGTGGTATTTGAGGGCAGGGAGGGTCAACTTACCCATGTCCCCAACTTTTACTGCTGCATTGCGCACTGCACTCTTCCTGTCTTCGAGCTGGGAAGAAGAAAGTGTAGGGAAGATGGGAAAACAGTGTGCATCGCAGTGGCGAGCAATGGTAAGTTAAGCCTCACGGCTGCAACCTGCACTCCCTGTACACACCAGGACAATTTCGCCTTTTATAAAAACTGTCCTCATCCCCAAGCATGCGCAGTTTTTAAAGCTTTAGAGTTTTATAGCAGAACATAACTTGGAAAGGGAATAAAAAAAAAATCCCACAGCAATTCACCTTGCCAGCGGTTAATAATCCAGCATCACTTATAAATTTAAAGAGGAGCTTTAACCTAGGAATGAACGTAATTTCAATCAGAAGCTGATACTGCCATCTTTTCTCAGTGCATCAGGGACATAATGCATACATTTTTTAATTTAAATCGGTCTGAGGAAAAGTTTTTCAATAGGCAACCACTGACCTAATCATTTATAACTAAATATTGTAAAAAATGTATTCATTGTTTTCACTACAGTTCCTCTTCTAAGAATGTACATCAGTATGAGGTAAGATTTTACAGAGGGCAGACATTGACTAAATTATAAATTAAAACCACTTTATTACCTAGCCATTGTTTACAGGGCTGTGGAGTCGGTACAAAAATCTTCCGACTCCAACTCCTCAGTTTATGAAACCACGACTCCGACTCCGGGTAACCAAAATGGCTACGACTCCTCGACTCCGACTCCTTGTCTAATATTTAACAGCGCTGTGGATTTTGTACAAAAATCACCCGCCTCCTCAGTTTATGAAACCTCCGACTCCGGGTGCCCAAAATTGCTTCGACTCCAACTCCGACTCCCAAGCCCTGATTGTTTATTCATGTCATTCAAGGGCACACCTGGCTATCTATACTGGGGAGACTTTTATAAAGTGGCACATCTGGCTATGTATTAGGCAGAAAGGGGCTAATAGAGAGACACAACTGGCCATCTATACTGGGGGAACTAATAAAGGGGGACATTTGACTATACTGGAGGGGACGATAAAGGGACACAACTGGCTATATGGGGGGGGGCTAATAAACGGGCACATCTAGCTGTAGAGGGAGGGAGCTAATGAAGGGGCACATCTGGCTATCTTTATGGGGGCTAATAAAGGGGCACATCTGGCTATCTATAGTGAAAGTGGGGGTGTAATGCCTGGCAGATCTCCTATCTTTTCAGCTGCTATGCCCCAATCTACCACCACCTTCTTTACCCTATGTGGCTAGTCCCCGCTTGAACAGGAGGTGAGGAAACAACACCTGCCCGACTTCGGTTACACTCAGGCCTTGGAGGTTCAAGATATAGCAGCTGAGGCCAAGAAAGCTCCGCTGCAACCGGCAGGAGGGATCCTTATAGGGGGCTAATAAAGGGGCAGTTCTGGCTATACTGGGGTAATAAAAGGCCACATCTGGCTTTCTATAAGGGGGGTGCTACTTAATGGGCATATCTGGCTATCTACACTTGGGAGCAAATACTGGGGCACATCTGGCTATCAAGACTGGGTGGGGCTAATACTGGGGCACATCTGGTGATGAATACAGGGTCGGGAGAACCATACTGAATGAAAAGTAAACACTAGCAAAAATCCACCTTTATTTAACCCTCTGAGCGGTATGGGCGAGCTGCTGGGAACGGGAACTCGTCATGCTGTTAAATCACTCACCAGAGCGATCGCGGGTGCCCCCGGGAGCTCCTGCCGCTGCTGTAGGCTCTCTGTGTCCCCCTCTCCTTGCTGAGCATGTTGGGCGGCAAAATGAGTGATGTCCATCACTCTCCAGCGCAATTGCGGGTCCCTCCGTTTCCCCCTGTCATTGCTGCACTTCTCAGGAGGCAAGATGGAGGATGTGCAGTCCTCCCCAGCACGATCCCGGGTGCCTCCTTGAGCTCCTGCTGCCGCTGCTGCCAGCGATCGTGGGTCCCTCCGTGTCCCCCTCTCATTCCTACACATGCTGTGGGGCAAGATGGATTATGTGCCTCCCCAGCGCGATCGCGGGCACCTCCGCTGCTTCTGCCAGCTCTCTATGTCCCCCTCTCCTCTGGAAGGCAAGATGGCGCTGTGCAGGCAAATTGTAATGACTTATATCATGTGTACTTACCGACACATGAATTACATCATTACACACAGAGTAACTCACAACCAATCACTGCAATATATTTCAAATGTGTTTGTATTAGATTCAATACAAACACCTGTATTGAATCAGATACAATATAAAAAGGCTTGGCAGTTATTTTTTTCTTTCTCTTTTCAGAGTCCCAGAGTCCAGTGCTAGTTGTTTACACCTCAGCTTCTGTGATTTCTGTGCTTTGATTGCTTATTTGCTACTTTCTGCCTTAGATTTATTCAGAGTTGCGTTATAGTCGTTTTAACGACTGCTGTAATTTCTGGTTCTTTGCTGCAGATTTTTTTTGTTGTTGCTGACCTTTGACCCTTGGTTGACCCGTATCCTGCTTACAGTCATGGCCTCAAGCTCGAGGGGGCGTCTCTCTAACCAAACGCTGCTGGACGTCTTTGAAGACACCGACGGCGACAGTTATGTGGAGTATCTGGCTGAGTCGACAGATGGCGATGTCCCAGGAGATCTCTTATCTGAATCTGAGACCAGCAGCGACAGCGATGGCGAGAGGTGGGTAGGTGATGCACGCACTTGGTGTGAGTTTGAGTGTAACGCAGGCTCCACCCCCTAGGTTCCCTTTCACTAGGGTACCTGAGCAGAAGATCGACTGTGACCACAGCCCGCTGGCCTACCTGGAACTATTTCTGAGCGATGAGGTAATCCAGATGATAGTGGAGGAGGCCAATCGCTATGCAGGTTCTCCAGGAGCAGGAACTGGGAACCTGTCACCAGCAATGATATCTGGGTGTTCCTGGCCCTCATTAGTGGTGGGGAAGCCGCTGCAGAAGTGGTACTGGACCACTAACAAGATCCTCGCCACACCGTTCTTTGGTTCTGTGATGCCAGAGTACTGCTACAGCCTCATCATGAAGTACCTGCACTTCGGGAACAATGAGGACTTTGATGAGGCCACCCATCCCGCTCCCAAGCTGAAGAAAATATGGGACATCTAGCAGCTCATTGTTGGCAATTTCCGGAATGCCTACATACCGGAAAGAGACATCACCGTGGATGAGAGTCTCATGGCATACAAGGGTAGACTCAGCTGGGTGCAGTTCATTGCATCGAAAAGGGCCCACTTTGGGGTGAAGTCTTTCATACTCTGTGAGTCCCAGTCCTGATAAATCTGGAACTCTGTTGTGTACACAGGAAAAGGCACAAAGTTTGCTCCGCAGTACAGTGAGTATGGGTGTGCTACCTCCTCTGTGCTCACGCTTATCGAGCCATTGCTGGTTCAGGGGTACTTTCTTACTACGGACAACTTTTATACCTCCCCAGAACTGTACGAGCACCTGATCCAGCACAAGACTGACGCATATGGCACGGTGAGGCCTAACTGACGCCATATGCCACCTGCCTTTTCTGTCAGGAGGTTGAAAAAAGAAGTTGTTGCCTGGCAAAAGGGTAAAATCATGGCTGTGCGGTGGAAGGACAAACGGGATGTGTGCATCCTCAGCACGGTGCACAATGCTGAAACTGTGCGCACTACTACCAGAGGTAGCAAGGAGGTGGACAAGCCCAAAGCCATCATGGACTACAACCACACCATGGGAGGTATGGACAGGGCTGATGCAGCCATAACTCTTTTTACCCGGCTGTCCGTAAACAGCAGCGGAAATATTATAAAAAGATTTTCTGCCACCTACTGGAACAGTGCCTGTGGAATGCGTTTTTGTGCTTTACAGAAAGCACAGTGAAAGGCCTGTACCGCACCATGACTTTGTGTGCCAAATGTGTGTAGCCATTTGTGCAAAGCATCCCCCACCAGAGTCAGTTAGACCGGGGCGCAGAGCGTCCTATGTCGTGAATCCGGCACGACTTTCTGGATGCCACTTTGTGGAATATTTGCCAGCGACCGCACATAAGGAACAACCCACAACAAGGTGTGTAGTCTGCTGCTCCAAAAAAGGCCCTGATGGGAAAAAAATCTGAAAGTAGACCTGTACTTATTGCCCGGACTGTGATGTGGCACTTTGTGTAATCCCTTGTTTCAAGGTGTATCACACAAAGGAGGTGTTTTAGGGGTAAACCCCTATACTGTATTTTTCCCAGAGCGTCATTCGGACAGCACCCCTAATGAGACTTGTCTCCCTCCCTGACTGAGAACAGGAAGCTGAAATAGATAAAAATGTGCATGCAAGATAGGCAGCAGTATAACAGGGAGCAAGTACCTCCAGCACATCAGTTCAGTTTCCTGTCCCGGTCAGGATGCGTGGGAGAGTCAGTCAGGCGGCAGGGGCGGCGTTTGTTGGACTCCTGGCTCAGATCGTTCAGTGAACGAAGTGGAGTCCTGCAGCGTGAAGGAGGCTACTCCTGAGAAGGCAGCGGCTTTATGCGCACAGGCGGGCGCAACAGGAAGTTCCATTTTCCGAAACGGGAAGTCGTCATGCGCCGGCGTCCCGCATGACAGATACCCGGATATGCATGGAAAAGCGTGCAGAGGCTGTTTGGCGGCACGGGCCACGGCGGTAATTAGCTGTTCCAGGTTGGGTAATTATAATTGTTATTTAAATGGTTTGCTCATGGTCCATATGTCACTTTTACTTCAGCGGTGAGCATGGAGGACGCTGCAGGTTCTACCTCTGCAGACTGCAGAGCCAGGCCTAGATCTCTCTCTGGCAAGTAGCATATGGGGTTTTTATCTGCTTAGCTTTGATAATTATTGGTTATACAAGGGATAATTTTGTTTTATGGTCATTTTGGTTTGTTTATTTCTAGCCTAAAAGAACAGACAAGACTGATAAAATCAATCCACAGACCACGCAAGTGGGTAATTGTCTGTGTCTGTTCATGGTGTGTTTGATGGAATTGTTTATTATTTGAGGCTAATAGGGTTTGTCTTTTTTTCAAACTCGCTCTTATCAAGCGAACGACAGTCTGTACACACGCCCGATTTAGCAGGCGCATGACGGGACGTTCAAACGACCCGTCGTTCGCGGAAATCCGACGTGTGTATGGGCCTTAAGACAGACAAGGCTGATAAAAAATGTTCCTCAGACCAGTCAGGATAAGCATGTAAAGATTGAGAAGAGCTGTGCTATCTGCAATACTCGTTTTTCAATTTCCTCTTCAAGAAAATTATGTCAAGCTTGTACTGAGAAAGTTGTTAAAGATGCGTCCCCTGTTCCTCTGAAAGGATTCATGGGCTGGATGAGGGCAGAAATGTCTTCAGCCATTAAAAAAAATTAAAGACTCTGCCATAGCTTCTACGTCTGCCTCTATCCCTGCAGTATCTACTGCAGAGGTATCAATGACTCCTATTACTGAGAATGCAGATAATACAGCTACTATTGATCCTCCTGGGTCTCCAGTATCATTGCTACCTCCCTTGGTTCACAAAAGGAAAAGGAGGTATCTAATTATCTTCACTCTACTGCTTCTACTGATTTATCAGAGGGAGAGATTTCTGAGTTAGAAGATATTTCAACTGAGGAGGATTTGAATAAGTCAGAAAAACTTCAGAGATTTGCCTTCTCTCCTGATCTGAGAGATCTTTTATCAGCTATGCACAATACAATGGGGATAAAGTCTGAGCAGAGATCCTTGACACCTCTAGATCAGATGTATCTAAGTTTGGCGGATCCTCAATCTCATTTTATTCCACTTCATTCTACTGTAAAAGAATTGATTAAGAAATAATGGAGTAATCCTGAGAAAAGGGCTTTTTAGCCCAGGTCTTTATCCAAATGGTATCCCTTTAGTCCTGAAGATCAGGCATTTTAGGGTCCTTCGCCTAAACTGGAACCTTCACTTTCTAGGGTGTCAAGGAACACTGACTTATTATTTGAGGACTTTGGAAGTCTTAAAGACCCTGTTGACAAAAAAATGGATAATATTTTACGCAGAGCCTGGGAATCATTCTCACTTACCTTTAAGCCCGCTGTGGCTTCTACTGCTGTGGGCAGGTCCTTTAAAGTCTTGGTTGTTGAAAGTACAAAATAGGATTGCATCAGGAGTTCCCAGAGATTAAATCTTAAATGATTTTCCTAATTTATTGAATGCTACTAATTATCTTACAGATACAGCTGATGATACAGTAAAATTAACAGCAAGAAACACAGCCCTTGTTAATTCAGCAAGGACGGGAGTATGGATCAAAACATGAAACGGAGATAATTCGTCTAAGGGCCTGTACACACTGCTGCGCTTTTAAAATCGCATGCGATTTTTAAATCGCAAGCCTTCGTGAGAATAGGAAAAGCGCATCGCACCAGTGTGTACAGGTCTCCACGATTTTTATTATTTTTCAAAAGGCGATGTGAAAAGCGCAGCGCAAGCGCAGCAGTGTGTACAGGCCCTTAATCTAGATTATGTGGTATCCCTTGTGAGGGTGCTCTCTTGTTTGGTTCTAAATTAGATGAAACTCTAAATAGAACTGCTGATAATAAAAAGAACTTTCCCACCAAGAAAAGACCTTATCTGTTTAAGCGGTCCTTTCGTGGACCCTCCAAAACAGATTCAGGAAACAAGCAGACCTCAAACAAAAAGAGATGGGCTCCTTACAGGCCACATAAATCTAAGCCCAACTTTGCACCCTCCAATAAAACAGATAAGCAATGATGCCAGGATCCCGGTGGGAGGGAGACTGGCTCATTTGTTCGAAATATGGTGGCCTCAGTTCACAATTCAGTGGGTGTTGAACATCATCTTGGAGGGATACAGAATAGAGTTCGACCAGTCCCCACCACAAAGATTCTTTGTCACTCCCCTCCCAGCAGATCCAGATCGAATCATGTTTCTTCAAAAGGAAGTTTTCTCTCTTCTCCAAAAAAGAGTAATAAGGGAAGTCCCATCATGCCAAAAAGGTCTCGGCTACTACTCTCCAGTGTTCCTGGTAAAAAAAAAAAACCTCAGGGAAGTTTTTGCTTCATTCTAAATTTGAAGGGCCTAAACAGGACTGTAAAGTACAAAAAGTTTAGAATGGACAACATTCGCTCTGTAATTCATCTCTTACAGAAAGATTGCTTCCTAACATCTTTAGACCTCAAGGATGCTTACTGGCACATACCAATACATCTGTCATCTCAACAGTTCCTAAGATTCGCTATTCTGGTGGAAGGAAAGGTAAGACACTTTCAATTCACTGCATTACCTTTCGGATTGTCATCTGCGCCTTGGTTATTCACTAAGGTGATGGCTGAAGTTCTAGCGGTGCTTAGACTGAAATCCATTAATGTAGTCGGATACTTAGATGATTTCCTATTCTGGGGTCCTATTCAGTTTTTGCCCAGACTCCGACAGCCCTACAGTTTGTTCAAGATTTAGAGTGGCTTGTTAATTAGGAGAAATCATCATTACGTCCTAGTCAGGTCATGGAATTTTCAGGGTTCAGCATTTCCACTGTAGAGGAGAGGGGTTTTTCTGCCTAATAGAAAAATTACAGCTATTACAAATTCTATTTTTTTCGTTTCAGAATGCAAGAACCATTTCTCTGAGAAAAGCCATGTCTCTGTTAGGATTATTGACAGCCGGCTTCCCAGCAGTTCAGTGGAGTCAGTTTCATGCAAGACCTATATATACAGTTATGGATTCTAAGAGCCTGGAACAGGAGGTTATCGGTTCTGGACAAGAAAGTGTTAATTCCACACAACGTGAAGGTGTCTCTATTATGGTGGCAGAACCAAGCACATCTTTCAGTAGGTCGCTCGTGGAGCTATCCGACTCAGAAAGCTCTGACTACGGACGCCAGTTCATGGGGCTGGGGAGCTCACATGGATTCCCTTCCGGCTCAGGGTCAGTGGTCCAGGAAAATTAGTTTGAATTCGTCAAACAGCAGAGAATTAGAAGCAGTTTGGTAGGCGCTGCAACACTTCAGTTATCATCTCAGAGAAACACATGTGACAGTAAGGACAGACAACAGCTGTGTTGTAGCCATCTGAACCGGCAAGGTGGAACAAGGAGTGTGATTTTGTGGTCCCAGACTTCTCAGATTCTGTTTTGGGCAGAGAACAATATCAAATCTTTGACAGCTGTGCATCTGAGGGGCACATCGAATTGTCTGGCAGACTTCCTGAGCAGGAAAAGACCGGATCAGAACGAATGGTCTCTCAACCACTACATATTCCAACAGATTGTAGATCAGTGGGGAAATCCGGAGGTGGATTTATTTGCCAGAAAGGACAATGCAAAATGTCTCAGGTTTTGTTCCCTTTATCCGCAGGACAATCCTTGGAAGGTGGATGCATTATCAATAAACTGGGATCAAAACTGATGTACGCGTTTCCACCCATACCACTTTTACCGAAAGTGCTAAGGAAGATTGTACAGGACCAGGCTCGGGTTATTCTCATTGCCCATCTATACAATACAATAACATTTGTAAAGCGCTTTTCTCCCATAGGACTCAAAGCGCATAGCTGTGTCTCAGATTAATACAGGGTTTCAGGCTGGGTTGTGTTACAGAGGAGATAGTCAGATGTTCATGAATGCCAGACTGAAAAGGTAGGTTTTCAGTTTAGACTTAAATGCTTCCAGGGATGGGGCTGTCCTGATTGGGTGTGGCAGGGAGTTCCAAAGTGTAGGGGCAGCATGACAAAAGGCTCTGTCTCCAAAGGTTTTGAGGTGGACTCTGGGTGTGACCAAGGTGTTACGTCCTTTTGATCTAAGATTGTGGGGGGTGTGATGTAGTTGCAACAAGTCCTTCAGGTATCCAGGGCCCAGATTGTGCAAGGATTTGAATGTCAGTAAGCCAATCTTAAACAGAATTCTCCATTTTATTGGTAGCCAGTGGAGTCTATGGCCAAAGAGGCCGTGGTTTACGTTACTGCAGACTATAGCAGTGTCGGATCCGATTGTACTTCCACTACAACCAGATCTGTTAATGCAGGGACCAGTTTTTGACCCGAACCTGGAGCTCCTTCACCTTTCAGCATGGAGCCTGAATGGAGCATCTTCAAAGCTAAAGGGTTTTCCAATGGTTTGACAGAGACTTTGATTCAAAGTAGAAAGAAAGTGACTCGACAAATCTATCAGAAGGCCTGGAGGGTGTTTAATGCATGGTGTACAGAAAGATCACTGGAGGCCAGATCATCATCTTCGGTTTTAGAATTCCATCAGAGTGGATACAAGAAAGGATTGAGTATAAGTACTCTGAAGGTGCAAGTGTCTGCACTAAGTGTTTTTCTGGAACGGAAACTTGCTCAAGAAGAATTCATCATTTATTTTTTTTTCATACACTAAAAAGGTTGAAACCGGTGGTGAGGTCTAAGATTCCAGCCTGGGACTTGAATACGGTTTTACAAGGATTATGTGAACCTCCTTTTGAACCAATTGAACAAATATCGGAGAAATCTCTATCATTAAAAACAACGTTCCTTATAGCTATTACAACAGCTAGGAGAATAGGGGAGATTCAGGAGTTATCCATAAAAGAACCATACTGTATAATCGCGGGTGATATAATTACGTTACGCCCAGATATTACTTTTCTCCCTAAAGTAGTATCCACGTCTCACAGGACTCAGGATATCTTCATACCCTCCTTCTGCGAAAATCCAACTAATGAGAAAGAAAAACATTAAAGCGGAATATAACCCTGCATTTCAACTTTGCTCTAAAACATTATTTACAGCATATTCTATGCAAAAAGCATTTTTTTTTTACTAGACCAGCATTGGAAGGGTTAAACACAGAGGTTTAAAGTTCCGTGGAGAGATATGCAGAAGTTCAGATTGTTACATTCTATTTAGTTAAATGTATCTGTTGAGAAATGTTACACACTCTTCGGCTGTCTTCCAGCTCCTTCTCAGTCAGAGAGAGTGAGTCACATTCAACACTTAGATACATTTATGTAAACAAAATGTATCTATGTCAGCTTCGGATCGTCTGCAGAAATCTCCAGGAACTTTAAAGCTCTGTGTAACCCTTCCAATGCTGGTCTAGTAAAAAAAAAAAATGCTGGTTGCATATAATATACTGTAAATAATGTTTTAGAGCAAAGTTGAAACGCAGGGTTATATTCCGCTTTAACACTGCTTGGATGTCAGAAGGTGTCTCATTCAGTACTTGGAAATGACTAAACATGGGAGGAAGACAGAGGCAATGTATGTTCTTTTTTTCCTGCCAGATTCAGAGGAAATAAAGCTTCTAGAGGTACATTATCCAGATGGTTTAAGCAGACTATTGCTTCTACCTACAAGACTCAGAATATGCAACTATCATCTTCAATTAAAGCTCATTCTACAAGAGGAATATCAGCTTCTTGGGCAGAGAGGGCAGGGGCCACTATTGAGCAGATCTGCAGAGCTGCGACTTGGTCCAGTCACAACACTTTTGTCAAACACTATAGACTTAATATTCTGGCCAGTGCAGATTTAAGTTTTGGTAGAAAAGTGTTACAGGCTGTAGTCCCTCCCCTAAAAAGAATTTATCTTCTATATCTTCTCATTAGGGGTGCTGTCCAAATGACGCTCTGGGAAAGATCAACTTACCTTCGGTAATGTCTTTTCCAGGAGTCAAGAGGACAGCACCCCTACAACCCACCCTGTCTTAGGGTTAATAATTTAATTAAAGTATTTTTTCAGCATCAATGGTTGTCCGTGCCTTTTTTTTATTTCTGAAGTGCTGGAGGTACTTGCTCCCTGTTATACTGCTGCCTATCTTGTTTGCAAATTTTTATCTATTTCAGCTTCCTGTCCTCAGTCAGGGAGGGAGACAAGTCTCATAAGGGGTGCTGTCCGCTTGACTTCTGGAAAAGACGTTACCGAAGGTAAGTTGATGATTTTTTTTTTTTTTTTTTCCTGCCTCCATATATTTATTTCTGCATTTATTAAAAATGCAAGATATTTCTGTTTGGGATTAATACATTTTCTTTTCTTTTTTGACAAGAATTTGTGTTTGACACTTTTATTATACTCATAATGTATACTAAACTGTTGCTTGGCTCATTTTGGTAAGTTACAGGAAAAAGGGTTATGAAAATTAATTGAACCACTTTTTGCACAGAAATCCTGTGGAAATTGAACGCCAGGGAGGTTAAGAATCAAATATCCTCAACATACATTCTGGCAGGAACAATCATTTTAAGTTTTCTTATAAATGGGAGAAACAGCCTAGTAAAATTTTGGAAAATGTCACCCAAACCACATAAGTCTATACCAGGCATGGGCAAACTTGGCCCTCCAGCTGTTAAGGAACTACAAGTCCCACAACGCATTGCAGGAGTCTGACAGCCACAGTCATGACTCATAAAGGCAAATGCATTGTGGAACTTGTAGTTCCATAACAGCTGGAGGGCCGAGTTTGCCCATGCCTTGTCTATACAGTGCTGCCCATAATTATTCACACCCCTGGCAAATTTTGACTTGGATACTTTTATTCAACCAGCAAGTAATTTTTTTTTTTTTTTTATTTAAAAAATTTTTTATTGAGATTAATAGAAAAAATACCGGTACATAACAACTTTGGAGGAAGTTAAGCTGTAGTACTTACAACAACATCTAGATTATTACCTATAAAAGGGATCATACATACATCAATGTCATAACAGATTATGCAGAAACATAACTCTCTGTGTTGGGTGTGAGGGAGACTCACACAGCTACACAACACAGTCTTCATATTGTGACATATTTACAATTCTCAAATTAAATCCCTCCAATGCACTAAATCTTATTTAGAAAAGATTATCGAAGAAGAAAAGAAAGTAGGTCTATAGAACTACTAGAAAGTAGAGAGAGGAAGGAAAGAAGGAAGATAAGAAGATAGGAGAGTGAGTCGGGGACTCTTATGTTAGTGTCATTTTACTATCAGGTGGAGGAATGAAAAGTGGTTTCTCCCCAAACCTTATCAAACTGATAATATTTATCGGTGACCTTAGCTGTAAGTAATTCCATTCTATATATATGGGATAATTTAGCCAAGAACTCCTGTGTCGTGGGTACGTTTTGATCTCTCCAATGTTTTGAAATCAAGCATCTGGCTGCTGATAAGTAGTGATTAAGTAACCTCTGGGTATGAGCCTTAATTTTAAGCATTGGTTTTGCCAATACACATATCCAGGGGTCTTTGGGGACTGAAATTCCTGTTTGCTTGAGGATAAGAGAAAGAATCTCATCCCAAAATGTACTAATGTAAGGGCAGGACCAGAAAATATGGTGCAATGAACCAACCCTCCCACAGGATCTCCAACAAAGTGGGGAAACCTCGGGGAACCACTTGTGGAGACGCTCGGGGGTCCTGTACCACAACATCATGATCTTATAAATGTTTTCCTTTGTCGTTACACAGATAGAAGTCTTGGCTGCTTTAACCCATAACCTAGACCATGAGTCCTTTGTTATCTCTATACCACATGCCTCCTCCCGATATGTCATATAATTGTGCTTAAGACTAGAATTGCTACGAGTAGGATCATTTACCCAAGTATATAATAATGAGATTAGTCCTTTTTGTTGGGGGCCCATCTCCCAGATACACTCAAGTTCTGACTGCTTAGGAAAAATCAAGGAAGATGATAAAGAACGTAAAAAAATCCTGATTTGCATGAACTGGAGGAATTGAGAGTTGTCTAGCTGAAATTTTCCTTTTAGAGCATCAAATGATAGCAGTCTGTTGTCGTAAGGGTCCAGTAAGTCCTCAATGAACCGAATGTGATGAAGGTGCCATCCGGAAAAGTTGGAAGAACTTAAGCCAGGAACAAAATCGGGAGACCCTAGTACCAGACGTAGAATTGAGTTCTGTGGTAGCAGGTCAATTTTTTTCCTTAGTAATTTCCATAGATGTAGGTTATTTGTAATAGAGGAAAATATTTTTGCAGATTGTGGTATAGTTTTAGAGCTAGTCCAAAGAACAGAACTAGGGTGCCATGGTAAGAAATGATGAAATTCCATTTGCGACCAGGAGGCATGAGGAGATTTAGAAGTCCAGGCTAGCATCTGACGTAGTTGACAAGCTACATAATAATTATAAAGATTTGTAACCGAAAGTCCCCCATGTTTTCGCTGAAGCATCAATACTGATTTTGCTATCCTAGGTGGTCTATGGTGCCAAATAAATTGAAATAGCTTACGCTGTAGAGGGAGAAAAATGTGTTTAGGTATATTTAATGGCATGACAGACATTAGGGACAGTAACTTTGGGAGGGAGTTCATTTTAAATGAAACCATTCGACCGAACCATGATATTGGGTAGTTTTCCCAGTTGGCTAGATCTACCATCAATTTAGAAATCATGGGAGTAATATTATATTGAACTATTTGAGAGGTGTGTTTAGGGATATTTACGCCTAAATATTTCAAGGATGAGTGTTGTAATCTGTAAGAATATCCCATCATAGTGGAGGATAGTTGGCGATCCGAAATATTTAAAGGAAGAACTTCTGTTTTAGAATCATTGACCTTATAATTGGAAAAAGATCCAAATAGTTCAAGTTCTGATTTTAAAGATGCCAGGGAGATTAACGGATTACTCACTGTCAATAACACGTCGTCAGCGAACAACAAAATTTTATATTCCTGATCCCCAATAGAGATACCTCTGATATCAGGGTTGCCCCTTATCCTAGCCGCCAGAGGCTCAATAGAGAGTGCAAATAGCAGAGGGGACAAGGGGCAGCCCTGACGTGTTCCATTGAAAATGGAAAAGTAGTTATTGGGGTTTGTATATGGAATTTTAAGTGCTACTAAAGGATTAAGATATAATTTTTGTATGGTATGAAAAAAGTTACCTGATATCCCCATAAAAGTCAGAGATTGGAACAAGAAAGACCAGTTTAAGCGGTCAAACGCTTTTTCGGCATCTAAACTTAATATAAGTGACTGAATTTTATGATGATTATTATAATCAATAATATTTAATGTACGTCTAATGTTGTCTCCGGCGTAACGTCCTGTAATGAACCCCACCTGGTCCAGATGGATCAGCGATGGCATGAGTACTGATAATCGGTTTGCTAACAGTTTGGAAAATAACTTGAGGTCCGTGTTTATAAGGGATATTGGTCTGTAGTTCTTACAATCTAAGGGATCACGTTCAGGTTTGGGTATCACTACCATATGGGAACGTAGCATGGAGCTCGGAATCCGCTCACGATCTGTAAAAGCATTGAATAAGTCTGTTAGTTTAGGGAGTAAAAGATCAGCAAACTTTTTATAGTATGCCACCGTGAATCCATCCGGACCAGGTGCCTTATGCGGTTTCAGAGTGTTTCTAACTTCTTCCAATGTGATCTGAGCATTCAATGAGGCCGCCTGACTTGATGATAGTCTAGATAGTCCGCAGCTTCTTAAATAATTGTTTATCTGAGCTAGACTAGGCTGAGGTGTGCTTTTTGTCTTGCTTTAGGTTATATAGAGCTAAATAATATGATTTGAATATGGAAGCTATTTCCCTGAGATCATGCTTTATATTCCCTTTTTTGTCCTTCAATGCAAAAACCGCATTTCTGGCTCTTATTCCCCTCAACTTGTTGGCCAAGATTGTATGTGCTTTATTCCCTTTCTCGTAGAATAACTGTCTGGTAAAAGATATAGCTCTTTCAATTTTAGTAAAGTGAAGATCTGAGATAGATTTACGAATGCTCTCAAGGAGGTTGTACCTTGCAGTGGTTGGGGATTTTTTAAACTGTTCCTCTTCTTGGATTAATTTACTATATAAGGCCGAAAGCCGAGAGTTAAAATCCTTCTTGCGTTTGGACAATAGCGAAATAAATTTTCCCATTATAGTGGCCTTGTGAGCTTCCCAAATAGTTGCTTTGCTAATGACCGATCCCTCATTAATAGAAAAAAACTCCTGCAATGTTTGTGTAATGTCCTCTACCACTTCTTTATTCGTAAGTATGCTATCGTTTAATCTCCAGACTGAGGGTATGTAGGGAGAATGGGTCAGATTTAGAATAACATCAATGGGGGCGTGGTCAGACCATGATATGGGTCCGATGTGAGAGTCTGTTAGACAGGAGAGAAGGGGAGGGGGAATTACAATATTAGCGCATCCCATATTTGCAATTTTAGATAGTACTTTGTCTAGGAAAGGTGTTTGGTGTTCATTTGGGACATAAATAGTGGCGACAATCATGTCAATACCGTGTAGTGAGCCACGTATAATCAGATAGCGACCCCGGGGATCCTTACAAACATCAGTCACTAAAAAAGGACAAGAATGGCGAATTATGATAGCTACTCCTGCTTTTTTGGACTGTGAACTGGCTAAATACGTCACAGGGTATGATTTGCTCTTTAGAAAGCCTGGCTTAAGACTAGAGAACCTTGTCTCTTGCATAAAAATACAGTCTGCTTTTGATCTTTCCAAATCACGTAAAGCCAAGTAACGCTTTCTGATCGAATTAAGTCCCTTAACGTTTAACGATAAAAATTTAACCATGATCGTCCCAAGTTAGGCTGCTTAACTGATATAGCACAGGATCCCCAGGGTCGCCCCCTCCCAAAGTTTTCTTAACAACTGATTGAGTCCCCGACTCTGAAGAAGAAAGAATAGGTGAAAGAAAAGAAAGAAGAGAACACATTGCATACTGTTAACTAAGACAATAGCTCTATCTGTGAGCACCTGAGTATATAATGTAAATAGGTAGAGCAAAACATGTTTAGGTTTTTTTTTTTTTACCTGAGTTTAACACAAACTCAGATTGGGTGTGACCCTCTTCACACCGCAAGAGGGGAAACATACACTGCTCGACCGGCCACATCCGATCAACAAGCAAATCCCCCCCGTCCCTGCATTCCGCCTATCTTGTAAAAGTCACAGAAATGGCACCCTAGTTCAGTCATCCTGCACTTTAGTAGGAAATCTGGATTGATGATTTGAGGAATGTGTGGTATCTGAGACTTTAGTAGGAGATGGCTCTGGTGTTGGAAGACGGAGGCCCAGACCTTTTAAGAGGTCTCCAGAATCTTCTGGGTCTGAGATTGCATGCACCACTCCCTCCTTAGTAGCAATAAGTTTAAAGGGATATCCCCAACTATAAGGGATTCCCTTTTCCTGTAACAGCCGAGTAACAGGTCTGAGTTTCTTCCTTTTTGCTAAAGTAATGGGAGAAATGTCGTTTAGTATTTGTATTTCCGTACCTTGATAGTTGTAGGAGATCGTATTCCTGGTTGCCATTACTATACTCTCTTTGGCTTCATAAAAATGAAAGCGTGCAATAATGTCACGGAGGAGTGGGGCTCCAGTAGGTCTGGGGCCTATAGCACGATGAGCCCTGTCAAAGCGCCACATCTCTTTTGGAATTTCAGGTGATATAGTCTCACAGAGATTAGTTAAATACTGCTTGATGTCTGCATGGCGAACTGAATCAGGAACTCCCCTGAAACGTAGGTTCTGTCTGCGGTCTCTATTCTCACTTGTCTTCTTGAGATCTTTGCAGATCCGCCACTGAATCTGTCAATCTGGCGTTTTCCTCCTCGAGATAT
Source organism: Hyperolius riggenbachi (assembly GCF_040937935.1). Taxonomy (NCBI): domain Eukaryota; kingdom Metazoa; phylum Chordata; class Amphibia; order Anura; family Hyperoliidae; genus Hyperolius; species Hyperolius riggenbachi. The sequence continues at coordinate 301,450,397 of NC_090646.1, read as the reverse complement.
GTGCACCTGCTTTGCAAGGAGCTTACATCTTGCTCAAGGGTGGAAGTGCGCGATAGCGCGATAGAAATATCAGATCTGATGTCAGATAAAGCTGATGTTATTGTGATCTTTATGGATTGTGACACCCTTTCATGCAGGTCTGCTAGGCACCCCTCTAATACCCCTTTCGTGATGTATTCAGCCGCTGGGTCCGTCTTTAGACGCCATCTTGGAGTGCTCGGCTTGTGAGGGAGGGTTAGGCCTCAGGAAGTAATGGTCCAGTGCTCGGCTCTGCTTTCGCCCGGAACGGCGCTTGCCACCCATAGATTTGTTCCACAGACACTCCGGATTCTCACCCCACCGTTGGTAACGATCTCAGGGTGCGCTGCCGTTTGCTATCGGTAGCGGCGCACGGGACAGGACGGGAGCTCGGAGATCAGGCGGCCATCTTTGATCGTGCCGCGCATGCGCCCCCCCAGCAAGTCATTTTTTGATGGGGAATAATATAGGTGTCTCCCAAAAGATAATTAGACGATGTACAAGAGGCATTATTGTGGGGGGAAACAAAGCATTTCTCCGCTTTTATTTACGATTGAGCAAAATGGGTCCAGTCCAAAATTATTCATACGTTTCACAAACTTTCACAGTCTGTGGGAAAATTCCAAATTGTATACCATTCCAAATAGTCCAAGCTGTTCTGAAGCATTCTAATTTCCCTGATTAATTGGAAATGGCTGTTTTAGTCAACTCAACAGGTGAAAAACATCAACTCTCTACAATTGGTTTGTGGACAGTCATGGCTGAGAAAGGAGCTCAGTGAGAGGGACCTGCAGCTGCGCATTGTGGCTGCTCACAAGTCAGGAAAGGGCTACAAAGCCATTTCAAAATGTTTTCAAGTTCCAGTGGCTACAGTGCAAATTATTATTAAAAAAATATAAGATGTTCTGCACTGTGGAAAATGTCAGAGGATGTGGTCAGAAGCCAAAAGTGACACCTGTGCTGGCCAGGATAGTGAGAGAAGTGAAAAAGAATCCACCACTGAGGTCATCCTGGTGAATCTGGGGTCTGCTGGTGGCAATATCTCAAGGCAGACAATCCAACGGACACTGCACATTGCTGGGTTCCACGGATGCAGACCAAGGAGGATGCCAATTCTCCAGATAAGGCATACAAAGCTGGCTTGGCCTTTGCAAATGCTCATCTGGACAGAGAAGAAGACTTCTGGTCTTTTGTGTTATGGTCAGATTAAACAAAAATGTAATTGTTTGGTCACAATGATATTTCCTTCATTTGATGTAAAATAGGATAAGCCTTCAACCCAAAGAACACCATCCCCACTGCCAAACATGGTGGTGGGAACCTAATGCTTTGGGGGGTGTTTTCAGCCAATGGACCAGGGAACCTAATCACAGTAAAAGGCACTATGAAAAAAGAACAATACATGAGGAGTCTCAATAACATCATGCAGTCTGCAGAGAAACTTGGCCTTGGGCACAAGTGGACATTTCAGCATCACAATGATCCAAAACACGCACCAAAAGTGGTGAAGAAATGGTTAGCAGACAACAACATTAACGTTTTTGTAGTGACCCATTTAGAGCCCTGACTTGAATCCAATAGAGAGTCTGTGGAGGAAGCTAAAGATCAGGGTGATGGCAAGAAGACCCTGCAACCTGAAAGATTTGCAACTCATTGCTAAAGACGAATGGGCAAAAATACCTGTGGAGACATGCAAAAAGCTGGTCTGCAATTATAGGAAGCATTTGATTGCTGTAATAGCCAATAAAGGCTTTTCTATTGATTATTGAGAAGGGTATGAATAATTTTGTACTGGACACATTTTGCTCAAAAGTAAATAAAAGCTGAGAAATATATTTTTTTTCCCCACAATAATGCCTCTTGTACATTGTCTTATTATCTTTTGGGAGACACCTATGTTATTTCCCATCAAAAAATGACTTGCTGGTTGAATAAAAGTAACTTTAACCACTTAAAGACAAGCAGGCGTATTAAAACGTCCTGCTGGAACTTCTTAACAGCTCCAGGACGTTTTTATGGGTTAAGCAGCACTGCTGCTGCTGCTGTTCGCCTGTACACTTGCACGTGAGATCAGTAAAAGAGAAAAAACACAACAAAAAATACACCTTTATTTCCAAATAAGTTGTCCCCATACTTTGTACTAGGGACATAATTCAAATCTTGTAATAACCAGGACAAATAGGCAGATAAAGTGTGTGGGTTTTATGTACAGTAGGAGTGTTTATATTAAAACTATAGGGGATGAAATTGGAGAAATAGTGTATTTTATCATTGTTCTTCCATTTATAATGCATAGAAAATAAGGTAATTACAGAAAACAAATATCAACCCCAAAAAGCCTAATTGGTGGTGAAAAAAACAAACAAGATATAGATCATTTCATTGTGATTAAGCTATTGGCAAATGAAAGGGATGAGCACTGAACTTGTGGCTTGCTTCACTGATGGTGACAGCTCCTTTGACCCTCATTTTGTAAAACATAGCCTCGTCACTAGGGGGGAGGGGGTTAAAGCCTGTGGTCCTTAAAGAGGAACTGTAAGCTCAAAATAATTTATTGCCAGCAGGTAGCCTATACCCAATTTATAGATGAAAACCCAGTATTTTCTGCTAGAAATCCAGCATTTTGCTGGAATCACACCTTTAAGTAGGAAGCCACGCCCCCTCATGAGGCTGCTCCGCGGCTGTATATTCATTAAGCTTGTGCGCACTGCCTTCTGGGTAGTGACATCATGGGTTGCTAAGGGGGAAAAAAACAGCAGTCCTCACTGTTATCAAGGTGGGACATGTGCACGAGGCAGAAGAAGTTTATCTTGCAGCCTCCGATGGGATGATTGATCATCCCTCTCTGCCCTGTGAAGCTGCCGCTGCCACTATCAGGTCAGCGACATGTGTTTAACTCTCCTCATCCCAGCTGGAATCCCTCTTGTCAGCTCTTCCTACAGCCTCCGATGATCTTCTAACTCTGCCTGCATGTCATGTGCATTCACCCGACATGCAGGCAGAGTTAGAAGATCATCGGAGGCTGTAGGAAGAGCTGACGAGGGATTCCAGCTGGGATGAGGAGAGTTAAACACATGTCGCTGACCTGATAGTGGCAGCGGCAGCTTCACAGGGCAGAGAGGGATGATCAATCATCCCATCGGAGGCTGCAAGATAAACTTCTTCTGCCTCGTTCACATGTCCCACCTTGATAACAGTGAGGACTGCTGTTTTTTTTCCCCCTTAGCAACCTATGATGTCACTACCCAGAAGGCAGTGCGCACAAGCTTAATGAATATACAGCCGCGGAGCAGCCTCATGAGGGGGCGTGGCTTCCTACTTAAAGGTGTGATTCCAGCAAAATGCTGGATTTCTAGCAGAAAATACTGGGTTTTCATCTATAAATTTGGTATAGGCTACCTGCTGGCAATAAATTATTTTAAACTTACAGTTCCTCTTTAAGAGGTTAAAGCACATTGTGTTGGTTTTATTTCAAATCCATGCAGTTGTGTATTTCTTGCAAGAAACCCCAGAGCATATTGTAACTCTTTTGCAGTGGATTGTTGTAAGGTTGCAATACTGTTTCTCTCACACTACTTACTGCTATCTCTATATATGTACTGTAAACTGTTGGGTTTAGCTAATGCTTCTCATTACATCCCTATTGACTTATATATATATATATATATATTGTCATGATGTATAAATGCATAGTCACTAGTAATGTTAATACCTATCATAAGCCTCTAACAATTTATTTGACGTGTTACATATTACCATGTTCTTAGCAGCCTTTACAATGTACAAGTATTTAGTAGGTACTCTCATTGCCAAATTGTACACCGTCTGTATTTTATCCAATCTTCCCATCCGTATACTTACCTGTTCAAATTTTGTAATGCCACTTTCAGTAAAGCTTTGTTCTTTGTTTAAAAAAAAAAAAAAAAAAAAAAAGGTTGCAGTACTGTAATATACGTATTCCTGTGTAATATGCTTAATATTTATTTTATTCTTAACGTTTTTTTTTTTAAAAAGTGTTGTTCTCCCAAACCTTTTTAACCCATTTTTACACCCTTGCAGACTGGTTTAGTCAAAATTAGTTTCTTGAGCTGTGTAGTGCTCCACAACCAGAGATCAACCAACCAGTATAGGCCATGATATAGGGGACTATGAAAGAGATGGGTAACAAAGCCTCCCCCAAATTCTTTGTCCACATTGTCATCCATGATTACCCCCACACCTGTTGGTGTTGTACCCAGGGCTGTGAAGTTGAGAAGTCAGAGCAATTTTGGATACCTGGAGTGGGTGATTTCAATAAACTGAGGAGTCTGAGTTGGATGATTTTTGTGTCAACTCCACAGCCCTGGTAAGAATTAGACTAAAGATGGCCACTAATGATCCAATCTTTTTCATCCAATTTTACCAAATCTATGTAGTATAAGGGTAAATTGAGTGAATATATTGAATTGATCATTTAGGCAGTTCACATATATTACATAAAAATGGTGAGATTGGATGAAAAAGATTGGAACATTAGTGGCCACCATAAGGAGTCAAGGAGACTGAGTCAGAGCAATATTGGGTACCTGGAGTCTGAGTCTGTAGTTTCATAAACTGAGGAGTTGGAGCCAGGTGTGTTTTTTTTTTTTTGTATCCACAGCCCTGGTTGTCCCTTTGCCAGATATAATTATTATTAATTTTATTTATAAAGCACCAACAGATTACCCATTGCAGGACGATACATACATACAATGGTACAAAGGATGGCAGACATAATGTAACAAGTATACAACATAGGTCAAAGTTATACAAGGCAAGCAGGATATAAAATGCATGATCATGTGATTTTGGGCTGGTTAAGTACATCCAGCAGTTTATCTAAAAGGTGATGATAGAAAAGGAGCACAATGATGGGGGCACAGGATCATGTAGAATACACTCGAGAGGAGAGGACCCCGCCAAAGGCTTACAATCGGGGGGGGGGGGGGGGGGGGGTAGACTCACTAGGTAGTGCTGCAGAAGTATTCAGCAGGGAGAGTTACTGCATGGTAGGGGGTGGGTAGGCCATCTTGAAGAGATGGGTTTTGAGCACTTGCTTGAATGTGTTGGAGGGGGCAAATATTATGAAAGGTGGAAGGGAGATCAATATTGTGGTGGAGGCTCTTGAAAAATCTTGCAGGCTCACATGGGAGTGGGAAATGTGTGGGACAGTTAGGCAAAGGTTGTTGGAGGACTGGAGGAGGCATCCTGGTATATATCTGTGAACAAGTGCCCACATTTATAGCCCAAGCACAGAATCTTGAAACGTATCCTGAACCGCACAGGGAGCCAGTGCAAGGATTTACAGAGAGGGATGTGTATGCAGAATGGTGAGAAGAATGGATGAGCCTGGCAGCCACATTCATAACTGATTGAAGAGGGGCAAATGTGGTTTGACCACCCTTGACTGCCTAATGCTGATCGGCGGGCGCAAGATGGCTCCCCCAGGACTGCGTAACACCGATTTGGCGTCAAGTCCTGGGGGCGGAGATTGTGGGGGATCACGCATCGCGCAGCTCTGCTCCGTCAACCGTCCCCCAGCGGCGATAGCCGCTATCAGACTGTTAAACGGCAAAAACGCTGTCTGTTTACATTCTACAGCGCTGCGATCTACTGCAGCGCTGTACTGGGGATGGCCATGTCACTCAGCTGTCCCCTAGAGAGGCTCCGATCGCAATCCCATCTCATAGGCTGATGCCTGATTGGCTGGCTGGGGGAGGAAACTAATACAATAAAAAAAAAATAGCAAAACTTATTAAAAAATAAAAATAAATAAACATCACAGCAGCTATCAGAGCCCACCAACGGAAAAGTCTGTTAGTGGGCAGAAAAGGGGGGGGGGTGGATTCATTTTTGTGCTTAGTAGTTATGGCTCTGCAGCGAGCCATGAAAGCTGCAGAGCACTAATTTAAAAAAAAAAATAGCCTAGTCACTAGGGAGGTGTAAGCCTGTGGTCCTTAAGTGGTTAAAGTGTAACTGTCGGGCATAAAATCAAAAATCAATTATTTCTTTTTATCTGGTAAACAAGTAATAAGGATGCTAACCAGGTAATCCAAAAGTTAAAATCACTATTACTTTTCTTGTTCATAAATGATCATTCCCCAGTTCACCTGATTCTTATTTGGTACACACAAAATTTGGTACACAAAAAGGAAGTTGCAGGGCATGCTGGGTTGTCCTTTTTTGCTTCTCTACTTCCCCTCAGACTTAACTAATGCAGCGTGATTGGCTGAAGCCTCTTTCCTCTCTGATTGCCCCATGCTGAGACAATGCACTTTCTATAGTGAAGGGCGGGCAAATCAGGCAGAGGAGAGTAAGGGAGGAAATTACATCAGGATTGGCTTCAAAATAGCCACACTTAAAATGGGAAATGCTGAGGTTGTTTTTTTTTTGGTTTTTTTTCTGTAGAAAAATCACTAAAATCAAAACGTGAACAGTGCAATACATATGTTATGTAAGTAGAGCAAGTATTTATCTGCTCATATATGTGGTTGTTTTTTTTCTGATATAGTATTGCTGACAGCTCCTCTTTAAAGAGAATCTGTATTGTTAAAATCGCACAAAAGAAAACATACCAGTGCGTTACGGGACATCTCCTATTACCCTCTGTCACAATTTCGCCACTCCCCGCCGCATTAAAAGTAGTCGAAAACTGTTTTAAAAAGTTTGTTTATAAACAAACGAAATGGCCACCAAAACAGGAAGTAGGTTGATGTACAGTATGTCCACACATAGAAAATACATCCATACACAAGCAGGCTGTATACAGCCTTCCTCCTTTTGAATCTCAAGAGATCATTTGTGTGTTTACCTTCTGTCCCCCTGCAGCTCTCATCCACTGAATACTAGTGACAGGCTGATTGTTTCTTCCTGCAGACAGCTCTGCCCTGTCTGTAATTACTCAGTATGTGTCAGCCAGCTCCTTTCACAGCCTAACAGGGGAGGATTTTTATCCAGCTCTCTTTCACTGCTAAGAGAGCAGAGACACTGCTGGCTTATGTAAATAACACCCACACTGGAGTGTGCTTAGAGGGGCCTGGAGAGGGGTGTGCATAACAGATCAGCACGGAAGAGTTGGCAGCCTTCCAGACACAGGGCGACAAGTCCGACGGGAAAGATACAGAGACGGTGATAGTAGAAAGTGCTGCAGTAAGCCAGAGCACATTAGAATAGGTTTAGGAACTTATAGGATGGTAGAAAAAAGGATGACATTTTTGTTACAGAGTCTCTTTAAGGGGAGACAAATTACTCTGTTTCACTGGGTCTCATAAACACACATTACACTTTATTAAAGTCTGCATGACAAAATACCCCCAATTAACCCCCATAAAATGCAAGCCTTCAAGTGTGTACAGCCTAACCATACACAGCCGGCCGTGTCATTCACACTGCGCATACATACACATAACAAGTGTTCTGCACTCCCGGGAGTATTCTTCCAGTTGCTGAACCTCTACTTGATGTATGGACTATTGCCTCAGATCCAGATTGCGTAGACAATGCATTGCATATCAAAAGATACTGTCCCAGTGATGACCTCCAGGATAATCAATCCACTTGTGTATGCATAAATGACAGTTCATCTTTTACTCCAAAACAATTATTGGAGGGGGAGTGGAGACTAGCATACAGTGTTGTATGGCCGTGTGTAGGAGGCCTTAAGACATTATGCTGTAAGTCCCCGCTATAGATGCATGTATAAACAGAGCGGTACCAGGAGGGCTCACACCACCTCCTCACAGTTGTTCCCCGCTTCAGCTCCCATGCAATTGCAAGCGGTGCCCGGAGGGCTCTCACCACCTCCTGTCGTGGCCAAATCCTCTTCCAGCCTACTGCCCGCTGTCTCCTCTCGACCCCATATGCTGTGCTGCTAAGTCCACGCTACACAGGATCTGCACGCCACACAGCACGCAGCGGATGTCGTCACTCTCCGGCCTGCTTCCGTTACTAATATCGCCCGCCCTTCGGGCTTCGTCAGACGGTCACGTGAGTGGCCTCGTCTTGCTGCATTTAAAAGCCATCCTCTCCTGCTCATTTGCGTATCTCCACCTCTGCTTTTCGAACATTGGTCACAGCACTCATCCATAGTAAACCGTAAATAAATCATTTCAGCACTGAGTGTCTTCTTAGTTTACAGTCTAGATTTCGCCTTAGAGATTGTCCGTTTGCACTAGTCATATCTGTATCAACGGACACATGTCACAGTCATCCATTGGCTCTTTAAAGAGACTCCGTAACAAAAATTGCATCCTGTTTTTTATCATCCTACAAGTTCCAAAAGCTATTCTAATGTGTTCTGGCTAACTGCAGCACTTTCTACTAACACAGTCTCTGTAATAAATCAATGTATCTTTCCCCTGTCAGACTTGTGGCCTGTGTCTGGAAGGCTGCCAAGTTCTTCAGTGTTGTGGTTCTGCTATGAACTCCCCTTTATGCACACTGCCTGTGTGTTATTTAGGATTAGAGCAGCTTCTCTCTTCTCTCTCTTATCTTTTACAAGCTGGATAAATCGTCCTCTGAGCTGGCTGGGCTTTCACATACTGAGGAATTGCAAACAAGGGCAAAGCTGTTTGCAGGAAGAAAAAAACAGCCTGAAACTTCAGTGCATGGGGGAAAGAAACACACAAATGATCTCTTGAGATTCAAAAGGAAGGCTGTATACAGCCTGCTTGTGTATGGATGTATTTTCTATGTGTGGACATACTGTACATCAACCTACTTCCTGTTTTGGTGGCCATTTTGTTTGTTTACAAACAAACTTTTAAAAACTGTTTTTAACCACTTTTAATGCGGCGAGGAGCGGCAAAATTGTGACAGAGGGTAATAGGAGATGTCCCCTAACGCACTGGTATGTTTACTTTTGAGCGATTTTAACAATACAGATTCTCTTTAAAGGGGAGGCCAGACAGAAAGGAGTTGTAGTAATCAAGTCTGGAGATGATGACATGGGTAAGCAGATTTGTAATGTGGTCAGGAAGGGTGGATTTTGGACATATTGTGAAGGTGGACATTGCAGGCTCTGGAGACATTTTGGATGTGGGAGGGATAAAGGAAAGGGCAGAGTCCAGGATGATGCCCAGGCAACTGGCCTGGGCGATAGAGCAAATGGTTGGGTTATTGATTTTGTGGTGGATAATTTGGGATGGTTGTAGTAGCGTGGAGTGAAAAGATCAGGAGCTCTGTTTTGTCCAGGTTGAGTTTCAGGAACCTTCCAGGAGGAAATAGTCTGTGGTGAAGGAGAGATCAGGGGTATGGAGGCAAGTCTGACTGTCGGCTGCATAAACGTGGTATTTTAAGCCCTTGGAGGAGATAACTTTGCCGATGCACAAAGTGTATGCTGAGAACTGAAAGGGGCCCAGAGCAGAGTCCTTGGGGTCCCCAACTGAGGTGGGCAGAGGTTGAGAGGGAGTCATTGATGGACCCTTTCTCTCATACAGCGCACACAGCCCTGCATGCACTCATGGCGCGCAGCCACACCCGTAGGCCTAAAAGTTGACCACTTCAGGATCTGACCAGCCAATATGGGAAATGGCCGAAATGCACAAAACACTTACTTACTTTTTTTGGCCAGAACATGACCTGACCAGAGTTGGCCAACCAAGCCCAGAAGTAAGGCTTTCCAGAAGCACGTCAGCGGAGGAGCAAATAACTTTGTGACATCTGCACCTCTCCTTATCTTATATCTGCTGCAGGGAGGAAAATACAGTGCAGCCTGTCCCTGCCCTCTCTCCCTCCATGCTATGTGTTCGCGAGCATTGGTTACCCTGGAGACAATACACACACATGCACGCGCACACACACAGCAGGGAGAAAGGGTGTACAGCAGACTTTCTCAACCAGGAAACCCTGTTCCTTGAGTAGTCTGCATGGGGTTCCTTGGCATTTTCCCTATCATGGGGAAAGCATGATAAAGCACACTAAAATAAGGGATACTGAAAAACAGAAGCACTGAATTGGGGGTTAGAATAATAATGAGCACATTAATATGAATTGATATATGATATAATATAATATTCAATAGTGTAATATATAATATTAATAGAATAATATTGAGCACAATAAAAAGCACTAAAATAAGGAGACGGTATAATAAGGGGCACTGTAATAGGGGTTAGTGAAATAAACGGCCACACCTACTTTTTTTTTTTTTTTTTAACAGACGTAGTTTATTGAATTTTTTCAAAGTACAGACAAAACATACATACCCTAGCCCAACTCCCACCCCCACCCAGGTGTGCATCGCAAGGATCGTGTCTTAACTGTTAAAGTAGAACCTATAGGTCGGGTTGGACAGCTAGCGAGGATAGCATGCAAGTACCGAATATCAGCATTGAGTACATTTAGAGGAACATAGTACTAATAAGACACTATTAGAATGTCACTGAAGTCTAATTTAATACCAGCTTGTTAGAGAACAGAAGGAGTTCATAGGATATGGCTTTTTCTTTTAGTATTAGGCATTAGAAAGAACATCATGAGAGGTAAGGTACTCCAACCAGGGTAGCCATATCAGATCAAACTTCTGGGGGCAGTTTCTATTTAAATATGTTAGTTTATACCACGTCATTGCTTTGTTGATTTTCTTAATCCATAAGACCTTAGAGGGAGGATTGTCAGAGAACCATTTGTGGAAGACTTCCTTCCTAGCATACATACATAGGATATTGATTAAGGTAATATGGTGCGTGGAAAGGGTAGCATCAGTGTATAAACCCAAAAGTAGACTCCTAGGGTCTACCACAATCCTCTCTCCCAGAACATCAGTGAGTAGGGCAGCTACCTGTGTCCAGTAGTTATAAATCACGTCACAAGTCCAGGTCATATGGTAGAAGGAACCAGGTTCCCTTTTGCATTTAGGGCAGAGCTCCGATCTATCTTCATAGATGGCGCGTAACTGGAGTGGGGTGCGATACGTTCTATAAATTAGTTTAAGGTGCAAGAATTTATCCGCAGCAGAGATCGAGACCCCGTCCATGCAGCTTAGGAAGTCCCCCCCCATTCTGGATCAGATAAAGGGCCCACATCGGTCTCCCACTTAATTCTAGCTTTGTCAAGTCTAGGGGTGGATAGTGGGGTCAGCCTGGCATAAACCTCAGAAAGGGGTCTGTCCAGGTGCTCCCGCAGGAGAAGACTTTCTATTGGGTCGGATTCCCACGTCCAGAATCCTGAGAACTGGGTCTGCCATGCATGCTGGACCTGAAGGTACCGAAAGAGCATGTTATTTGGGAGATGGTATTTAGCTTTCAGTTGTGGGAAAGTTAGCAGCGTCCCAGCTGGCGTCAGATGGATCACCTGCTTAACACCCCTGGAGGCCCATAATTGGACGTCTGGGATGGAGGTGAAAATTTTCAGCTTAGGGTTGCCCCAGAGTGGTGTAAAAGGGGAAAGGGTACTCGGCTTCCGCAGGTCAGATCTGCTGTTCTCCCATGCCCTGATGGTGGTTTTCATTGGGGCTGTAATAGTGGAGAATTTATTAATTCCCCTGAAGGGAAGGTTTGTGAGAGATTCTTGGGAACCAACGATTGCCGCTTCCAGTAGCGCCGCAGTATTACGTTCGTCTTGACTGAACCACCATCTAGTGGTTACTAGAGCAGAGGCCAGAAAATACCGTCGTAGATTGGGAAGAGCGAGCCCACCACCATCAATGGGGAGTTGCAGTGTGGCCAGCGACAGCCGGGGTGCACCCTCCCCCCAAATAAAGCTGGACAGTATCGAATCCACTGTCCGAAAGATGGATTGGGGGATCCACACTGGCGATTGGCGGAAGACCTAATTAAACCTGGGGAGGAATAGCATCTTGAAGAGATTCACCGCCCCACGACTGAAAGCGGAAGGGACTTCCATGAGGTGGCCCTGCGGGAAAAATGGTCAACAACTGGTTGGAGGTTCATAGGGATATATTGGCTGATATCTTTATCAATCAGAATTCCCAAGTATTTAAAACTTGAAACCCATTTCAGTTGGGCATGCGGAAGTGAGGGTGGGCTGACACTATCAATTGGGTAAAGTAAGGATTTATCCCAGTTTATACGGATACGTGAGTAACCACCAAACTGATTTAGAATGCGGAGTGCTGCTGTAAGTGAGGGTCCTGCGTCGCCAAGGAACAGCAGCATATCGTCTGCATAAAGTGCCACCTTCTCGACCAATCTCCCCACCGAAAGCCCCACAACCTCAGGCGCTGTGCGAAGCAAAGCAGCCGCCGGCTCAATTGCCAATGCGAAGAGGAGGGGGGAGAGCGGACAACCTTGCCGGGTGCCTGTCTCCAGTGGAAATGGATCTGATACTTCAACATTGGTTCTGATCCTGGCCAGAGGGGATGAATACATGAGCTTAACCCAGGAGATGAACTTGTCACCCAGCCCGAACAGACGTAGCACCTGACAGAGGTACGGCCATTCAACCGAATCGAACGCTTTTTCAGCGTCAAGCGTGGCAATGGTTCTCGTGCCAGTGTTATTATGAGAGATCAGCAGATTGGCTTAAAGACGCCTCAGATTAATGTCCGTACCTCTGTTCGGCATGAACCCGGTCTGATCAGGATGGATAAGAAACTCAACAACCTGAGCCAGTCTCCTAGCTAATATTTTGGCGAGGATTTTGATGTCTACATTCAGTAGGGAGATCGGCCGATAGGAGGCGCAGCATTTAGGGTCTCTGTCTTTCTTGGGGATCACTACAATAAGGGCAGTTCTCATGGAGTCTGGGATGAGGCGATGGGTCTGCATGTAATTAAAGAGATCAGCCAACTGAGAGCTGAGGTCTTCTCTGTAAATTTTGTAGTATTCTACTGGGATGCCATCCAGACCCGGCGTCTTACCCGACTGCATATTAGCAATAGCCAGTTCAACTTCGTCCGCGGTAATATCACTATCTAAGAGCTCAGCCTGTTCCGCTTCCAGTCGTGGCAAGGGAATCCCCCCAAGAAATTCCTGAAGAGCGTCCATAGTATAGGCTACCTTGGAGGAATAGAGATCCCGATAGTAATCTCTGAAAACACAGTTAATGTCAGGTGGGGAGGCGTCGAGAGTACCTGTCTTGTCAAGGATAAGGGGTACGCTGGCTTTGTTAGTGTGATCTTTGGCAAGCCAAGCCAGTAGGGAACCACACTTTTCTCCCTGTTCACACCTACTTTTAAAGTCCGTGCCTCATGCAAAATAAATGCAGGGGTTCCTTGAGAGCCAAAAATTATTTGCAGGTTTCCTCCGGGGTAAAAAGGTTGAGAAAGGCTGGCTTATAGGGACGGGTTGCGCTGCATATTTACTCCCTGCAGCAGATGTAAATGCAGGATGCAAGGGGCCGAGAAGAAAGGGCATGGACTACAGATGCTGCTGCTGAAACATGCAGCCCTTATTTGGCACTTGACCAGCCAGCTGTTGCCACTTACTTTATCAGACTTTGGCTGGCCAAAACAGGAAGTGAAATGCAATTTGTTTCGCATATTGGCCCTGTAATAGCTGCCCACTTTGCAAATTGGCAGGCCAGAAACCCAAAGTGGTCAGACTATCCATAGTTATTTATTAAGTTTGTTTTTCTTTTTATTGTGTAAATGCACAATGACCTTTATTCAAATGGGCCTATTATTATTTTTTTTTATTTTTTTTTTTGAACTTTCACTGTGCTTCCTCAGTGCAATAGGAAAACGTCAGCTGTTGCTCTTCTGTGCAGTTATGCAAACACTGCCAGGGAGTGCAGAGAGATTGAAAGAGATAAGCATTTCCTGCTATCCTGCTACTCTTCTGTTCAGCTATGTGACACAGACTGCTGGGGAATGGGGGAGCGTCCGCTGACTTACAGTGAAAGAGGAGAACCTCGGATGCTACTCTGTGCAGCTATGCAAACACTGCTTGAAACTTAGGGATACCAGAGTTTTGTTGCCACGGCAACACACATGTGGCTGCCCGACATCTGCCTGTAACTTATCTGCAGGGCCCGCTCCTTCAGGAGCTCCCGCTAATTACCTCATGTTCTTCAGGATGTTATATAGCTGCACAATGACAGGCTACAGGGAAGTGCTGGATTTGGGCAGCCTTTCAGATGTGAGGGAAAAGGAAAAAAAAGGTATTTCAAAGTCCCCTTTCACTTGGTTTAGCCGAGCCTCCGTCACAGGTCAATGTTACCATACATTGACATTGTCGCGAATCGCGAAAATAGAGAAAACTAAAAGGCGTAGGGTGTCGCCAGAAAGGTGTCGCCAGAAAGAGGAGAAAGAGAGCTTTAAAATGATATCCATCTTTCCATAGTTACATTGTATTACACAGGACAACTTTTTCCTAAAGTCAGCAGCTCCATTCTGCTGAATGGAGCTGCTGACACTGGGGAAAGTGTCGTCCTGTGTAACACAAGTAACTATGGAAAGATTGATATCATTTTAAAGCTCTCTTTCTCCTCTTTCTGGCGACACCTAAATAGTCACCCTACGCCTTTTAGTTTTCTCTATTTTCGCGATTGAAATCGCGGCAGTGGCAATTTCAATCGCGAAAATAGCGAAAACTAAAAGGCGTAGGGCGGCGGTTTATATATCATTGGAAAGAGGAGAAAGAGCTTTAAAATGATATGCATCTTTCCATAGTTTCTGCACTGCTCAGAGTCCCTTTAAATTATTTGTGACGTCCTTTAATGAAATGTTTGTAGTCTGTAAACCCTGCTCCCCTAATGAATAGGAGATGTACCATTTGAAGCACTTTAAAATTTCCAGTTTTGCTCCCTGTGTTTAGGGTTTCCACATAGTACTTATGATTATTAATCTTACGGCTTTCTTCTTTTATTTTGCTTGTAGGCTTTTCCAGTTGGATTTGGGTCCACCTAAAACTTTGCAAGAAAGAAGTCCAGATACTCCTCAGTACTGGAAACTGCTTCGAAAGCTGCACATGTGGAGAAACAATCGTTTAGCTAAAAAGCTGTAATAATAACAAACGTTTTCATCATTTCTCTAATCGTCCATATCTTGCTCATAATCATACTTTAAACAAAAAAAAACTCTTTGAAGCTAAATTAAACAATTTTTTTTTAAGTTTTGTTTTAGTCTCAGGTTTGTGTGTGTGCTATTTTTGTTGTTTGTTTTTTATTGGAACACGAATCTGGGTTCAAGCTACATTCAATGTGAAGGGAAGTTGAATACTGAAAGACAGGGCCAGGCAGAGGCTGGACAAGCTACAGCCTCTGAGCGCAGCACTGTGAGGGTGCATTCCACTGCACTCTCCCTGTCTGCCCGATCTCCCATGGCCACCTAACTAACCTCCTCGAGTTCCCTCAGTGTCGTCGTCCTCCAACCTAGCATGGAGAGTGCCCGCCTGCCTTCAGCTGTAGCAGCCGCGCTGTCATCAGAGTGATGACAGGCAGGCTGTGGCATTGTGTTGCCAGGCAACAGCAGGAAGCTGACTTCTGCTGTAACGAAAATGGTGCCGGCTTCCTGCAGAGTTGCCTGTCACTGTGTACAATACTTGCTGCACATGTGAGTCTGTGAGATGTTTCTGAAATTAACCGGGGGGGTGGACATTCAGGCAGGCCTGTGAATGCAGGCCAGTGCTCATAGATGACTGGAGACATGTTTGACTTTTGCGTTGCGTCGCACTTAGTTATAACCATTGCACATGCGCACATCTGTTTTTAAAAAGGTGGGGCTTTGTACTCCTAAATGTGCAACACAAACGTTGCACACCTATGATGCACTTTTCATTCTTATGCCTCTGTTACATTGCATGCCACCGCAGCACATTACTTGCTTCTTTGCGTTGCGTTTTATCCACGTCGTGTAGCAACACAACGCGCGTTTGCACTGTGAACATAGCCTAAGACTCTAATTGTGCATGTGCAGAACGCTCCTGGCCATGGGACCGCGATGGAGGAGGTGTGCGGCCCAGAACAGCATTTGCTCAGTAGCCGGGTAAACCCAGCACTATGACGGACTTCACATGAGCACAGTGGATCGGCCTGGGAAAACAGCAAGGGAGCTGGCAGACTACAGTGAGCTGGAAGATGCCCCAGGTACCTAACACTAATCTACCTACACCTAACACTGCCATCAGCAAACACCCTTAACCAGTGTCCCTGATACTAACATGGTAGCCATTCCCGCCACTACAAGTACCTGCCATAGGTAGCCAAACTCCACCAGGGTTTTTTTTTTACTCTTACAAACACTGAGTTCCTCTAAAAGAGCTATTGTGTGTCCCTGGTGCCCAAATTACTGACTGGCCAGTTATTCTAGAATTCAACATGGGCACCTATAGTCACCCAAATTACCTGCTTTGGGGAAGCGCACTTTGCAATCTCTGCCTTTTGTGCTGGGAAGCCTTGTCCCAGCCCTGCTGAAAGATTAAACAGTTTTTTTTCTTTAAAGAGAAACGGCAACCAAGGATTGAACTCTGCTCCAATCAGTAGCTGATACCCTCTTTCCCAATCTGTTCCTTTTCTCAAACGAATCATCGGGGGGCTCTGTATGGCTGATACTGTGGTGAAACCCCTCCCACAGTGTGATGTGCTGACATCACACTGTGGGAGCCTTGTTTGCACTGTAGGAAATAACTGCCAAAAATGCATCATCTCTTTCCACAGACAATACCTGCCTGCAGTAAAAATGTCACCATGTGATAAATATATTAATATTCCTATTTTATGTGCTGTACACAATCTTACTTCTAATAAATTATGACACCTGGAGGCTGGGTACATTTGTTTAATGACTGCTGTATTGATAACATCAATTTGTCACACAATACAAAATCATCCCCTTCCCCAAGCTATTGCACCAATCCCTTCCTATGAAATATTCCCCAGCAAATATTCACTATATGGCTCTGAATTAGCGAAACTGCCCCTCAGCTGTTGAGTCTACTATAGTGCTCAGATGACTTAATCAGGCATGCAATGGGTATCCTGTTATGTCCATACTGCAGTATATCAGATTCCTTATGTTTTAAGCATGCTTTTACTCATGCTGCCCGGTACTTAGCCTTTAGTGTAATATTGCCGGTTTCCACCACCGCTTGTGAAGTATATCTTCCGTCTCGGCTCACCGCAAACTTGCTCACCAGATTGGTGACATTGAGTCTTCTCC
The DNA here is from genome assembly GCF_040937935.1 of Hyperolius riggenbachi. Taxonomy (NCBI): domain Eukaryota; kingdom Metazoa; phylum Chordata; class Amphibia; order Anura; family Hyperoliidae; genus Hyperolius; species Hyperolius riggenbachi. Next base: position 301,433,302 of record NC_090646.1, on the reverse strand, counting down.
ATTGCTGCTCCTCACCGCACTTGGGGATATATTGCAAAGTCTAATGATTCTACTTGTAGTACGGCGTGCGGGCGTCCCCGCTCTGCCGGAGGCTTGTATGGATTGTAGGACCAACGATTTATTCACATACTCCTAAACAATATCTGCACAGATATTGTTTAGGAGTATGTGAATAAATCGTTGTACCTACAATCAACAGCATCGTGTCTGTTTTCTGGGTGCCGCCGGTCCACCACCGCCACCTGAACACGTTTAAACTTTTTAATGAATTTTACTCTTCTGGCGCCTCTGTACTTTCGTACACTAGATCATCCACCCTTGGCGGAAGGGTGACAAAAACCCTTTTTTTCTTCTATCCACAGAGAGCGACTTCTTAATCCTGAGTGGGGACAGGTCTAATCTCCCTACCTGGTTTTACAGTGGTTGCCTGTTTGGTAACCCAGGTTTGTAAGTATATTACTTACTTTTTCACAATTGCTATTTTGGCTAGAACATATTACACTATATTGGGCTCTCGGTCTACATTTTTATATCTGGAGTGGATGACATTTCTCCTCAGTTACGGTGGCCTGGATGGAGTAAAAAAGTCTACGCGTTTCATCAGATCCTTCTGACTTTCCCAAGACCAATGACGTATATTCAGGCTCCCTCTTGTGGTTGTTTATATACTGGCAGTTCTTACTTCCATTTATTTTTCTCCAATAACTTTAACTTAGTGCACTCCATCACCATCTTGTGGCTTTTTTCATTATTGCACTCTTGAATTTAATTTCTATTCCTGGAATTATATAATTAGCCATGCCTTGGTATAACCTTCTATGGGAAGCATCTCTATACTATTTTTCTATATCCCTAAGATACGTATCACATTATTTTATCAAAGAGAGGAGGGACCTAGGAGGGACGAAGGGGAATGAGCACATGTACATGCCTTTTGTTTTGTTGTTGCAGCCGCAGTGCAGCCAGAAAAATTAGGCAGGCATGTACACGCACCTAGAAAATTATTATAGCGGCCGCTGCTAGCAGCAGCCTAAAAAAATTCAGGAACCCGCCTGGAGTCCTGGACCCTGTTGGTGGTGGCGGAGAAGGCAGTCAAGCGCCCTGCGGGCAGAAGTGCTGTGTGGGGAGCGACTTAGTCTTGGGGCAGGCAGCCAGTCACACGGCGTGCAGGCAGAGATGCTGTGTGTGGGGACTGCCTTAGTCTTCGGGCGGGCAGTAGCCCTCCGGGATCCATGCCTCATTCATTTTGATAAAGGTGAGGTACTGAACACTTTTGTGACTTAGGCGACTTCTCTTCTCAGTGACAATGCCTCCAGCTGCGCTGAAGGTCCTTTCTGACAGGACACTTGAGGCAGAGCAAGACAGAAGTTGGATGGCAAATTGGGACAGCTCTGGCCACAGGACAAGCCTGCGCACCCAGTAGTCCAAGGGTTCATCGCTGCTCACAGTGTCTACATCCACACTTAAGGCCAGGTAGTCGGCTACCTGCCGGTCCAGGCTTTGGTGGAGGGTGGATCCGGAAGCCCTAAGGCGAGACTTTGGACTAAAAAATGTCTGCATGTCCGACATCACCATGAGATCGCTGGAGCGTCCTGTCCTTGCCTACGTGGACATGGGAGGAGGATTACTGGCAGTGGTACCTTTTATTGTGTTGTGCTGTGACATCACCCTTAAACGCATTGTAAAGCATAGTTGCCAGCTTGTTCTGTATGTGCTGCATCCTTTCTGCCTCCTGGTGAGTTGGTAACATGTCCGCCACTTTGTGCCTATACCGAGGGTCTAGTAGCATGGCCATCCAGTACAGCTCATTCCCCTTGAGTTTTTTATATGGGGGTCCCTCAACAGGCTGGACAGCATGAAAGACGCCATCTGAACAAAATTGGATCCAGACGTACTATCCATCTCTTGCTCTTCCTCAGTGACGTCAGGTAAGTCCTCCTCCTCTCCCCAGCCACAAACCATACCACGGGAACGTCGAGCAGCACAAGCCCCCTGCGACACCTGCTGCAGTTGTTCTGCCGCCGCCTCCTCCTCCAAAGAAACACCTTCCTCATCATATATACAGGAAGGAAGCAGGATTTACGGCCAACCCCAAAAAGTGTGCCATCGGATTAGAAGAAGCCAAGTATTTGGGGTACACGATTGGAAGGGGGGTTATTAAACCGCAGGTAAAAAAAAACGGAAGCTATTCAGGACTGGCCCCGCCCCATTAATAAGAAACAAGTCCGTGCATTCCTGGGTATTACTGGCTATTACAGGCGATTCATACCTCATTTTGCCAAATTAGCAAATGCATTGACAGAGCTCACAAAAGGGAAACCTTCTGTGATGGCGAAATGGTCACCAGAGGCAGAACAGTCTTTTGTGACTCTTAAAAAAGCACTATGTTCACAGCCGGTACTCTATTCTCCAGATGTCGCGAAACCTTTTGTAGTACAGACTGATGCATATTAAGTAGGACTAGGAGCTGTACTGTCTCAGGTTCAGGATGGAGAGGAGAACCCGGTGTTATATTTAAGCAGGAAACTTAATGACCATGAAATGAACTATGCAGTGGTTGAGAAAGAGTGTTTGGCAATTAAATGGGCTCTGGATTCCCCGATATTATTTACTGGGTCGACAATTTGATTTAATTACGGATCATGCGCCTCTCAAGTGGATGGCTCAAAAGAAAGAAACCAATAGAAGAGTGAATCGTTGGTTTCTTACACTTCAAGATTACTGTTTTACAGTAAAACATCGAGCGGGGTCAAAAATGTTCAATGTAGATGCACTTTCCCGTATTCACTCTTTTTGGGCCACTTGTGTTCCAACCCCAGGGTTGAAACAAGGGGTGGAGGTATGTGACAGATATCGGGAGGATTTGGGTGGAAAAGTCCAGGACGGGATTTATGTCTCACCCAGGTTCAGGTCATTTGCATCGCTGTTCACTTGATCCAAGCCAGCTTTTGAGCAGGGCTGGATCTCCAGCAGAGAAGGAAAAAAAAGAAGAAAAAACCTTGATAGGCTGCAGGCTGTCAATTTTGAGTTGCTCTTTGCCTGGGAAGGACCTAGATAGGTCAGGAGAGCTTGCTGAAGGCAAGGTAATCTGGAAAAACACTTTGGACGGAAAGTTATAATACTGTGGGGAGTATTAGGCTCTTCACAGTGGACAGGGAAGTTACTTGTGTTTAGACTAGTAGCCTGAGTGGCAGGATTTCATTTGCTGTTTTGTTTTTGCAACTTTTACTACTTGCCTGTAAATACAGGATCTTCTCAAAAAATTAGCATATTGTGATAAAGTTCATTATTTTCTGTAATGTACTGATAAACATTAGACTTTCATATGTTTTAGATTCAAATACACACAACTGAAGTAGTTCAAGCCTTTTATTGTTTTAATATTGATGATTTTGGCATACAGCTCATGAAAACCCAAATTTCCTATCTCAAAAAATTAGCATATTTCATCCGACCAATAAAAGAAAAGTGTTTTTAAAACAAAAAAAGTCAACCTTCAAATAATTATATTCAGTTATGCACTCAATACTTAGTCGGGAATCCCTTTGCAGAAATGACTGCTTCAATGCGGCGTGGCATGGAGGCAATCAGCCTGTGGCACTGCTCAGGTGTTATGGAGGCCCAGGATGCTTCGAGAGCAGCCTTAAGCTCATCCAGAGTGTTGGGTCTTGCGTCTTTCAACTTTCTCTTCACAATATCCCACAGATTCTCTATGGGGTTCAGGTCAGGAGAGTTGGCAGGCCAATTGAGCACAGTGATACCATGGTCAGTAAACCATTTACCAGTGGTTATGGCACTGTGAGCAGGTGCCAGGTCGTGCTGAAAAATGAAATCTTCATCTCCATAAAGCTTTTCAGCAGATGGAAGCATTAAGTGCTTTAAAATCTCCTTATAGCTAGCTGCATTGACCCTGCCCTTGATAAAACACAGTGGACCAACACCAGCAGCTGACATGGCACCCCAAACCATCACTGACTGTGTGTACTTGACATTGGACTTCAGGCATTTTGGCATTTCCCTCTCCCCAGTCTTCCTCCAGACTCTGGCACCTTTATTTCCGAATGACATGTAAAAGTTGCTTTCATCCGAAAAAAGTACTTTGGACCACTGAGCAACAGTCCAGTGCTGCTTCTCTGTAGCCCACGTCAAGCGCTTCTGCCGCTGTTTCTGGTTCAAAAGTGGGTTCATGCTTCCATCTGCTGAAAAGCTTTATGAAGATGAAGATTTCATTTT